>NC_139949.1:24995488-25295488 GCF_963454915.1 Gymnoscopelus microlampas | reverse complement strand
GCACTTGAATTTATAATTGAGTTGAGCCAAATGCCTACTGCTGAATTCTGCAAGCAATTTGCCAAGAGATATTGAAACAATTTATTTATTTTATGGATACATTCCCAGTCAATTTATTATGACCAGCAGCCAGCTGTATAGCTTTATCTCAAGAGCTGTCCCCAAACAAATGTAATAGTGCATACCAAAAAATACCGAAGGGGGCGTCAACAAGTGTCATTTGGAAGCACGGACATCTTGGTGGGGTATAAACAGGTTGACTTAACATGGGGTGACCCCCACCAGTATGTCTGCAGCTACTATGCCATGCCCCCCGTGGTGATGACACGTTGGCAAGCACTATAGTCTCTGTGCATAACTGTAGGTTTTCCAAAGATGGCATTCCTGTTTCCTGTTCCAGTTGTTTTCCAATAGTTTCATTTGATTGGGTTGGCAGCAGGTTTGAACTGGAAACACATTATGACACCTTCAAGTTTCCAGTTTAAATCTTCAACACAGCTGCAGCTCATCAAATTAATAATGTGTGTGTTAGATTTAAGTGTGCCCATACTAGACTAGACTTTGCAGTTTTCGGATATAGCCTGAGCTCCCAAAAATAATTCCCTCAGAAACCACACATAGTGGTAGTGGGTAGGCCCATAAACCTCTGAAATCTATATGTATCCTGCTTGGTATACTTTGTTTGGTATGTCCGTGTTTATTCTAACTCATAGCAACTGGCAACACTACAATATATGGAATTCATGAAGGGGAACGATAACATGGCAGTGCCCAACCGGATACCGATATTAGTCGGGACAGTTCAGAACAATAACCAGGCTTTCCACCGTATGGAACGCCTGGTGATGGGAGTTTAGCCCACACCATGAGTGTGCCACTGGTCATGCGTTTGCAATGATACACACCTAAATCTAACACAACCACTATTAATTTGTTTAGTGGCAGATGCATTGCCTACATCATGGTGTACTATAAGGTCAGCGTTATGCAGTCTGCCATGTTTTTCTGCCGTTAGTTTATGCCCTTTTAATACAATTCTTCTGGCATGTATTGCAGATTTTAAATACCAGTACATCTGGGGTTTGAATAGCTTAATTACTGTACTATGCAAAAAATAAATTGTTACAGCATCCTCTCTCAGTCCAGCAATATTATTCAATGAAACTTGGTGCACTTATAATACGACAGAAATTCTGACTATACTGTGCAAAGAGGAAGTAACATCAATCAACCTAATCACTATCTACAGTACCACTTTGACAGCAATGGGGAAAACATGGGAACTGGGCATCCAATGAACCCTAACTGTCACTAGAGATATAATCTCAGTGAATGAGTGTGACCCACAATAGGCCTCGCTTTAGGCAATGCTTTGTTACTTGGGGCCTGTGCTCTAGGCTTTGGAAAACACCACCAGAGATGGTAGAGCTGTCAAAATCTGTATAATCTTTTAAACCGCTTCTTAAATGATGTCTTCTTTTCACAGACAGAGCTTCTGACAATTTCCTTAATCAATTTTCTTTGTCAAATTTGTCAACTTTAGTGCAACAGCAAGATAAACATTGAAATTAACAGACTATAACTAGGTCATTGGCAGTAAACAGAGAGCTGTCAACCAAACTTTAGTAATGACAGAACTCTCATTTACACAAATCTGTAAATAAATGGAATATGTGTGGACATGTGTCTGGAAAATGAAGAGTAAAATAACTTCTCATACAGTGCTATTTACCCATCAATCACGCACGCACGCACGCACGCACGCACGCACGCACGCACGCACGCACGCACGCACGCACGCACGCACGCACGCACACACACACACACACACACACACACACACACACACACACACACACACACACACACACACACACACACACACACACACACACACACACACACACACACACACACCATGGTTTTTAAAGACTAAATAAAAAATGTATGTGTATTAAATTCATGACATATAATCTGTGTCCATAGAAGTAGGAATAATGTCCCTGCATGTTTTATGATGATGACTGTGTGACGTCTGGACATAGAGGACATCCAGCTCACGTACTGAAGTACAGCCTACTGTGCTGTATGTGTCCCCCTCATTGCTTACGTGTAGTTTCACACAACTTGTTGCCAAAACAGCCCTGAATGAGAATTCCATTTAGTCTATTCTACCTCATTATCCTCCGCGCTGCCATTGTAGGAATACCGCGGCAGCTCTCTAACCACCCCCTTGCTCAATGCCAGAATTGTTTACGGGGGAATGGAATCTCCATCCGGAATGCCATGGCATCTTTTAGAGGCCTGTGACTGTGCAGGGAACTGGAGTGGGGATGCTTTTCATGCATGGACTGTATGTGGAGAGTCTGCAGCTCTGTTTTGTTGGCATCCTCCACAGTGGAGGATGCCATCGCCATTTGTATAATGAATGAACATGCGGAAGGGAATGGCACATGAGTGCACGGCCCCCAGAGAATGCTTTATTAGTATAGAGCACAGGGTCGGGGGTCATGTGTGCCTTTGTACGTGGCCATTGGCCACTGAGAGACAACCTCTGAGTCGTTTAATATTGATTGCGCAATGCACAATCATAATTATGTATTGTAAATGGGTGACACAAATAATTTCACCGACTTCTTTACACCTGTAAACCTGTGACGTGACAATAAATCTGAATAACCGTATTAGGATATTTATTGTCAAGTTGATCCATCCATCCCTCCCTCCCTCCCTCCACCCACCCATCCATCTATCTATCCATCTCTCCATCTCAAAGACAGTGTAATGGAATCTGGGTGATTTTCTATATGGTATCAACCACATGGCACAGGGAACGGTAAATATGATGAAAATTGTGGCAATGAAAACACATGCAGCCACCAGCAAAGCTAAACAACACAACAAGCACTCAGCTGACTAAAAAGTAGCGGCCCATTGTAACTATTTAACCATGAGTCAAGGCGTTATGATATGCATAAATATATTAAGGTAGCTGATGACACATACTCAAACTAAAATCTGCATAAATTCAGGCTGGCATTGATTACAAGGACATTACGCAGAGATGCTGTTGGTAATGAAAAGCACAGATGGGGCTGAAAGTTTGTTATTTGACAGTGGGTCACCTAAGACAGTGACCTCCAAGAGGTGGACCACATGGTAGCTTGAAAGTCACGCCATGGTTAGTGCATTTTTTGCACCAACTCCCACCCAGTGTTTTCATTATCAATGTCAGAGTGATGCTGAATGTCAAATAACAAAACAAGACTGTCTTCAGAAGGAGACCTTAAAACAAAGTAAACTTGCCAGCCAATAACATGTAATATAGAGTATTTTACAATTATGATTACAACAGGAGTATTAAAGGGATAGTTCACCCAAAAACTCCCCATGGAGACTTGAATTCAAGGATATTTGTTTTTGTCGAATTCCTGAGCCAATAATTTGATGACCAGCGGACTGGTAGGCAGCGGTTCTGGTAGGAGACACAAAGGAGACTATTTATGTCTCCTATCAGAACCACTGCCGTCATCAAATTATTGGCTTAGGAATGCGACAAAAAACAAAAAATATTCATGAATTCAAGTCTCCATGGGGTGACTAATCAATAGGAAAAAAAGTCATTTTGGGGGTGAACTATCCCTTTAAATGAGCTTCATTTTCAACCGTATCTTCATATAATTGGTCCACACTCTGCATCTCATTGGTGGACTATAGCCCATATATTTGATGAGGATTACAAGCTAATAGAAACTACAGCTTTTATCTTCCTGGAAAGTTAGCATGCTGAAATAGAAGCCATTGTTCTTAGTACATAAATAAAAAATAAAAACTCTTGTTCAAAATGACTTAAGTCTACCGATGAGATGTCACTGGTAGGCAGGATTCTGAACTGTCCACAGCCCTCCTCTGAAACATAGTGAGAAGACAGAAATGGTTCCATCTTAAAATGAGCTTTAGTAAGGACCAATTATATGAAGATGGGTGAATGGGTGAAGTGATCCTCTAAGACTCTTTGTTATATGAATTGCAAACAGTGGTAAAAAGGAACTAGACAGACAAAAGTGCAGCAATAATATACACTTGCAGAGTCAGGCGTATTCTGTTTTACAGGTAGTCTATTTTATTCCAAAAGTAAAGCCAACAGATTTGCGAATAATATCACAAATTAATTTGCTGTTTGCAATACCTGGACAGAAGTAGAATAGCTGAACAAGCCTGGACACAGTATGCATGCAATTGCATGTTGAACCCAATTTTAATCTTCTAAGCAAACAAACACAAACATTGCAAAATACCCTTTTTCATTTAGTGTGTCTAATGTGATACTTTTCACATAAATACTTGAATGGCAGCCCAGCTACTAAGGCTGCCCAAATGCCCATGGGCCGTATAAAGCTAACTTGGACTAGTAGGATGAAAAGAATGAAACACCATCTTCTTTTAGGCCATGGACCTACTCTGCAGTATGATCGGATTGTGTTCCTGCTGGCCAATCTGGCAGGAGAGTGAGGTACAGTACATCAAAATATGAAGCTAAGATAAAGTGTTTCTTTTCTCATAGAAGCAACAATAATAAGGGAAAATCATGTCTTATTAGGTCAACCCACAACTGATACGTGCCTAGTGCTGCACATTATCACAAACAATGACAGAGCTGCAATAGGCTATGTGACGGGTTGGGAGTGGACGTGGCCAAGAAAGTGAAGGAAGCCCTATCATTGGATAACGCTTCAAATAACATCTAAAACAGTGATGGAACAGCGAGAGGTGTGACGACATTAGCTCCATGTTCCCAAGATCATTGGTTCAAATCCCACTGCATGTTAGAAGTATACTTTTGTATTACTCCAAGCATGTCACGACATGTTTGGTTTAGGGTTACACATAGTTTTTTTGTGAGGTTAAGGTTAGGGTTAGGCATAGTTTTTTGTGACGTTATGATGATAGGGTTAGACATAGTTTTTTGTGAGGTTAAGGTTAAGGTTTGGGTTAGGCATAGTTTCATCAACATGCAACGTCACAAGGGCAGAGCTGCAAAATGTGACGAGTTGGGAGTGAGTACAAATGAAAGCCAGAAAAATAATATAATGTTTATTTTACCAAATACCCAAGGCAAAAATGGAACGGAAAAATGGAATTGGTACCTACCACACCCACTGTACCTCAAATGTACCAACCCATGATCCCCAATACCAGGCAGGTAACTAAAGTATTCCCACACAATTTGGGAGGTAGGGGTTGTTAAATACTAGGGAAGCCTGCTTGCTTCTGGAATTGCCTCTAATCCCCACAGCATCATGGAAAAAGAGGACAGAGAATAATGAATTAAAAAATGAGCTGTTCTCCCCAGCAACTACCATGTAAGTAACATTCCCTTGAGCAAGATGCTCTAGCTACTACCCCGAAACAACTCAATGGCCATTATGTACTGTAAGGCAGCCCTGATGTGAATAATGTATTGCTAACTGTAGTCTACTTGACTGTTCAAATAATGACTCAAATAAAACCACAATTATTTGATTACCTATAACCTAATACAAGAAATTCATCACTATAGGTTTGGTCAATTATGTAGCAGCTATTATATCATTCCCAAGGAGACCCCCTCCCACTGGGGCTTTCAAATGAGAGCACTTGAGATTTAGTATTAAAAATTGCTTCTATTAGAAGCAATACAGCCCGTCCAAAATCTCACCCTGATGCATGTGCTTTCTGACAGCGGTACTAATATTAACTGGAACATGCATTATTAATAATAGTAAGGCAACACACAGCAGAAAGCCCGAAATAGAATGGTTTGCAGCCAGCATGGGACTGAAATGGGTGACATGTGCAAGACACAGCTAGACAGCTCTATCTATATATGCTATCAGTTAGTAAGCTTAAGTTATTATCTCTCTCTATCTCTCACACACACACACACACACACACACACACACACACACACACACACACACACACACACACACACACACACACACACACACACACACACACACACACACACCCCTCTCTCTCTCTCTCTCTCTCTCTCTCTCAGAGATTGAGGCGGACACTGCCCGCCGAGATATAATAATAACCAGGTTATTACGAGTGCAATACATCATATCAATCCGTATAGAATACATAATTACCTGTGATGTTGTTTAATTGAACCTGGCAAAAATACGCGTCGGTGGAATGAGTTTTACTTTCGCCGTCGCTCAGACTGTGTGCTTTCACCACTGTCTCTTCTTGTCCTCCACACACACAGTGAGTCCACAGACACCACTATCTCTTCTTGTCCTCCACAGTCCACCACAGACTCCACTTGGTCCATCAGAGTCAAAACATACCAGTCACATGTTTGCCTCTTCTCTCCAAAACGACGCCAGTCGTCGGTTCGAGGCTTGTTGCATTTGTTTGTTTCGGAACAAAAAAAAACTAAGCTCGCGCAGGACAGCTCGTGGGGTAGCGTTGATTTAGTTGTAACAGTTAAAAGTCTAGATGTAAAAATGTAGACTATGTGTAGGCTGTCGATTAACGTGCCATTCCCCCTACCTTCCGAAGCAAAGCCTTGCTGTTATTCGGTCCTAGTTGGGAGTAAACGGTGACTGTTTCCAGGATAAAACTTAAGGACCGTTTAAAAAGCTTCCCTCCCTCCGCAGCGTTGAGCGGCTCAACGTGTGAATGAACTGTGTGTGAGGCGAGGCGCGCGCATGGCCATCATTTGGAATAATGTGCGCAGTCGCGAGCAGCGAATCAGAGCACGACGATGTATGGCTTGGCTTGCAAAAAAACATCCAAAAGCAGTGACGGAGGAAGTACTCACATGTTTTACTTGAGTAAAAGTATCAATACAATGTATGTAGTCTGTTACAGTGCCATCTATTCTGGTCTGTTACTTACAAGTAGATGTCCCATATTAGAAATGTAGGCTACTTGAGTAAAAGTACAAAAGGTTTCGACATCAAAATATACTTAAAGTACCAAAAGTAAAAGTATAGTCATTATGCAGAATGTCCCATTTCACAGATTCAAAATGTAAACAAGTATTTTGAAAATAGCCGAGCGGGCTGAAGTGGTTAGTGTATTTTGTAATAATAATCCAAATCTACAAAGTAACTAGTAACTAAAGTTTTCATGCAATTGTAGTGGAGTAAAAGTACAATTTACCTCCCAAATGTGTGGGGTGGGGTAGAAGTAGCTCTGTTCCATAGGATTTCCTTCTAACGCCATGGACCAGAGCTAGGAGTAAAAGTACAGAAATGTGTTAATACTGATGTAAGTAAAAAAATACCTAAAAATGTTACCTAAGTACAGTACTTGAGAGTACATACTTGTACTTAGTTACTTAACACCACTGTCTACAAGCGAACAACGTGGGATGATGTGAGTCACCATGCGTGACCCATTGTTAGCCTGTACATCTGTTCTGTTTAGGCAAGCGACACCCTCGCCTGATGGTAAGTTTATTGGCCTCATATTCATACAAGGTATTTGCTCTCTAAATCTTCATGCAGAACAACAAGTTAAAAACAAAAATCCAGACACAAGTGTTAATAAAACGTAGGCCCAACTATGAAACTGAGGTGTGCATTTTTGTCACAGCTAAAAAGCAATTCACTTACCCAATTTCAAATCCTGCCCAACTGGAAATCCTTGATGTTTGAGATTAGATAGGATTTATGCTAGAATTTAATCTCTCACTGGTGTGTGTGTGTGTGTGTGTGTGTGTGTGTGTGTGTGTGTGTGTGTGTGTGTGTGTGTGTGTGTGTGTGTGTGTGTGTGTGTGCGTGCGTGTGTGTGTGTGCAGGGACGGATTAAGACTCCTGGGGGTCCCGGGCCAGTTGCCTCGGGCAGTTTGCGTGCACAGTACTCGGGTCGGGTTGTATAAGGCCGGGTCAAGAAATCACCAGACATTTTATCATAATGGGCTTACAGTCCACCCTACATTCTAATTTACAGTATTTACAAGATATTTGTTTGCAATTGCATGTAAAAAAAAAGACGACTGGGGTCTCTGTATGGCCATATAGGATGGACCTTGCACTGTATGGGATGAGGGGCCCACGTATTTCAGTGTTAATACATTTGGGCATTTGTTGGCTGCCTTAGGGCTGCCTTTAGGGCCCCGGTAGTCAAAGGCCCCTGGGCACTAGCCCCATTGACCCCTGTACATAATATGTCCGTGTGTGAGCGTGTGTGTGTGTGTGTGTGTGTGTGTGTGTGTGTGTGTGTGTGTGTGTGTGTGTGTGCGTGTGCGTGTGCGTGTGCGTGTGTGTGTGTGTGTGTGTGCAGGCACAGCTTAATGCACAGGCTTTAAGGGCAGACAAGGGTACCAAGCTTGGCCATAAACACCTGGCCAAAAAGGAAAGAAAGACCAGACTAAGTAACGTCTCTCAAATGCTGTCCGGGCCGGGGCTGCCGATATAGCGCTACTTCGGTGCTTAAATGTGTCGGAAGCGCGAAGCACTGCACACCCTGCAGGCGAAGTGAAAACTTTCAGAGTAGGTCTTATGCCATTTTGTATTTTCTTCAAAGCACGCTTTTTGCTACTACTCCTACAGATTTTGTCCAAAACTCACATACATCGGTACACATGTGATGATTGGCTTCTAAAATTAGTTGGAGGGGCCTGTTTGGCAAACAATGCCGCAAATCTTGAACGCAAGCCATTTTACTTCCACCCATAGGGGGTGCCACAAATGCTACAAATGACACAGTTTGTTGCAAAAATGTAGCCTGGGACCAGACGAATCTGCCAGTGCAAAACAAAAATTGCCCTGGGCGATTTGCCCCGCTCCGTTTTGAATCCATTTCCTGCTCCCGAAGTCTGGGGTGACCAATCAGGGCCCAGTATTCAAATATGGGAGACTGTAATTGGTAGTTGGTTGTAGGTCTAACCAATTGCGCCCAGAGACATTCTTTTGAACGCACCCCTTGGAAATAAATATTCCTCATAGAAGCACCAGACTCATATCCACGCAGTGCTATAGTCTGGCCACGCGAGGCTAGCAAAAATGTCCAGCTCATTCAGCACAAATCGCCTCTTGGGTCTTGTGATAATGACCATCAAATTGTGTTTTCATCCATATCATGTGCCTGTAACTGCCTTAAAACAATTATGAGCGGGCGGGGCTTATTTAAAAAAAACAATGGGTCAAGAAATCATATCAAAATCGGTATACTGTAGCATGTTAAGGGGCCTAATATAGAGAGCACTTCCAAACTGCTTTGGCACCACAAACAATTGCACCTTCTGTCGTATAAACTCTATTTCCCCCACAGCTTCTTTGTGTCTTGATGGCCACACTCCACGACTCACATAGCCCTGGGTAGGCAACCAGGCTTGATTATTCACAATGTTCAGCACTGTGTGCGTTCCTCCCTGTCCTGTTTGTATAAATTTACTTTACCATACAGATTGGTTAAAATAACATACATTTTATTCATTAAAATAAGTCTCGGATTGTAGCTTTAAGGCAGATTGCTTGTGGAAGTGGCAGTGTTTGTATGCAGGGTTGGTGCGACAGAAAGAAACAAAGACAAATAGCCTCATCAAATGGATTAGTTAAGAAATCTTCTAAGTTACTGCACTGACAACACATGTTGCAGGAGTAGACATAGAACATTTTTCATCATATAACAAGTATTTTGTCTCATGGACATATGAAAAGCTATATTTTATGGTGTTGAATATATTGTCAAAAGAATTATATTAAAATATTCAGGCTATATTCATACCACGTTGTCACACTCATGTCACTATGACTCAGCTCTTCTCTTTAAAAGAATAATGTTGTTTTTTCTTTCATAACAAGATTTTTTTTTCTCTTGAAGGTAAAAGCTAAAATGAAACTTGTTCAAGCTACGTTGCTGTCGTAATGGGTTTGGATAACGTGCAGTTTACTTATTAGAATAAAACATGCTCAACCGCGACCACATAAGGTCATTGAATGGTAGATTTACAGAAGATTAAAACAATAAAGTAGAAGTCCAGGAACAAAATCCAATTCTACGTGTTTTGCCACAGTCGTTTTGGGCAAGACGCCCTTCCTCAGTGTGCTATACCTGGCAAATAAAACATAATGTATAATGCATGCTGTATCCTCCCTGATAAGGGAGCCACAGCAGATGTGTTTACCATGCAACCCTACACTGATTTATACTTGGTTGCGCATCGTGTCGTGCACCTAAAATAGCAAATCTACAAACTCACAACACGTCACAGGCACAGCACTACATGTTGTCAGCTTGTAGATAGACTGTTTTAGGCGCATAACATTGGCACACAACTAAGTATACATCTGACCGTAGTTAATAATTACAATTTTAATTTACAATTTAGGTATTTAGCAGGCACGCTTCAGAGTGAGCAGTAAGAAAATATATAAATAAGTAGAGAAATGTATGCCATATGGCATATTTCTTTGTATGTAAGAATTTACACAGAATTTACATCTTTATACACAAGGCTATCCTAGGGAAGCTTCCCCCTATCTTTATAGGTGACTTTGCTTTGCCTCTAATGCCAGGTCCACCAGGTGTCTACTTTTCAGTACACAGGGTACTTTCTGAGCTTCTCTTATTTATACCTTTGGCACAGAATGGGTCACGTTACCCATTTAGATGCCCTGGTTTCACTTGGTGAATTACAATCTCAGATACAGAATTCTTTGTCATTGTTTCCATTGAATAATGCTGGGCAACTTTATACAAGCACAAGGTGTTTTATTGCTGCTGTTGTCAAGGAAAAGCCTCCAGTGTGTGTGTGTGTGTGTGTGTGTGTGTGTGTGTGTGTGTGTGTGTGTGTGTGTGTGCGTGCGTGCGTGCGTGCGTGCGTGCGTGCGTGCGTGCGTGCGTGCGTGCGTGCGTGCGTGCGTGCGTGCGTGCGTGTTTGTGTGTGTGTGCGTGTGTGTGTGTGTGTGTGTGTGTGTGTGTGTGTGTGTGTGTGTGTGTGTGTGTGTGTGTGTGTGTGTGTGTAAAATTGCAAAAAAAACACGCATATTTCGTTGCAAAATCAAGGATTTTAGCCCGCATAATCAAGAGTTTTAGCCTGCATAATCAAGAGTTTTAGCCCGCATAATCAAGGATTTTTGCCCGCGTTTTTCTGGAGGGTCTATGTAGTGGTTATTGTGTCATAATCTCAATTCTGAGTTTAAAAATAAAGGAATGTGTGCTGATTTTTCTAGGGTCTATCCTTCTCCCCTTTATTTATTTCGCTTTACACCAGTGGTTCCCAACCTTTTCTCCATGAAGCTTACATCTTACATGTTAACCACTTTAGCCCTATAGGGCGTCAACAAGTGTCTTTTGGTAGTGGCGGACATCTTTGAGGGGTAAAAACCAGGTTGACTTAACATTGCCCAATGCCACGCCCAATGCCAACGCCCCCCGAGGTGACGACGCGTTGGCACGCTCTATAGTTCTCATATGATGAATAGAAAATCGGTGTGAGTTGATAGATTTTCTCTAGTGGAAAAATCTATCAACAAGTGGATTATTTTTTTATAAAACAATGTTAACAATGATGTTATTACATGTGGGAGTTAGCTGTTATGTTATGTTACATGATTCTGTATGACAAGTTGGACTAATATACACAGGCAGACAGTGGATGAAGCAACACTTTGTGCAGTATGTTTAAAATGTTTGACTGCCTCCAAACAGACAAGGCCCCACTTCCCAAGCTTACAACATCTTGATCTTGTCAATTTATTTTGCCAAATGTTCATCTATCATGCTCAGAATAGGGACACTTAGGTTCAAGTTGTTAAGGCGGGCAGTTCAGTGAAGGGAATCGGGATGTGGACAGCTGTACAAGAGGAATAAATTACATGACCACCTTATATTCAATGAAACTAATTCAGCCAGAATCACAGACATTCTGTTGAGGGCTAACGGAGTGTAACTTTGTTCTTAAGGTTTCACCTCTATCGTTTAATTAGATGTCCTGTTTATCCTCACCAGCTATGAGATTAAGTTCTCCCTCCAGTGATGTCTTTCATTATGCCCCTGGCTGTGTGCTCAAATTCTTATATAAACTATTCTGTTTTTAACTTCCATTCAGTCTCTTCACAACACTGTTGCATCAATGGGCTTTCAGGACTCTGGGAGAAAGTTTTTTCAAGGATAGCAGGTTCCTTTGGGAGTAGGCTATTTGTCTTGCCTGTTGAAAAACTGCCTGACAGGGTGTTTTTCAAACAAAGGTCTTTGAATCAAACTTTGCACGTCTCCCCTCCCAAAGTAAACATCACTTTTTAAAGTCGCCCAAAACACTCTTAAAGGACGACTTCACCCATTTTCAACCTATCTTCATAATAGATCCTCACTAATGCTCCTGATAAAATTGTGTCATTTTTTTCTACTCGGTCTGTGTCTCATAGGAGGGCTGTGGACACATCAGAAACCCGTCTACCAGTAACATCATCGTTAGGAAGGTTATTTTCTTCTTCAATATTTTTTTGGGGCGGTGTAGCCGCCCCCTATAAGTGAGTTTTGGACCAAAAAAATTGTGTACCCCCTAACCCTTCCATTGTTAATGCAAATCGATACTTTTTTCATATCAGCCAATCACATTACAGCTAGAGTCATCACCACTAACTGTAATGTGATTGGCTGACTTTGCAAATTCAGGACTATGATTGGCTAGCGAAACACATGACACATGTGCAGCCCTATGAATAGCAGTATGGACTTTAAAAAAAGTCATTTATCCTTTTTTTAAAGTGAGTCATGTTGTGATGACCACACACCGCCCACTTCACACTGGGTGTGATTTTTATTTTTTATTTTGATTTGTGTTAAAGGAGCATTTCACCCCTGGAAGAACTTACAGTCACTCAATGTTAATAATATTTGTAGTAGATAACAGTAGCAACATTTTAAATTTGCACCCTATGGCCAGAAAAATATAGAAGTCTGTGTGTTTGACTGGGGTTTGACTGGACTGCTGCATTACTACAATGACCATAATGCTTTAGGGCACTGCCCTTCCTTGTGGGGAGGAGAGGCTGCGTGGGGGTGTGGTCTACATTGTAGTCAGGAAATAAGGTGAGATAAAGAGACTATGAGTCAAATGACTCATGTCTCTGAGGATATGGATACAAATCTAAAAATACACAAAAAACACACCAGGATCATGTTTATGGGTCCTACACCTAGATAAAAGGGTTTGATGAAAAATCGGCGAAATGTCCCTTTAACGTGAGAACAATGGCTAATAGCTTGGATTCCCCATCAATGATATCACTGGTAGACGGGTTATTGAACTGTCCACAGCCCTCCTCTGAGACACAGACTGAGTAGTCAAAAATGGTGCCATGTTATAATGAGAATTAGTGAGGACCAATTATATGAAGACAGGTTAAAAATGGGTGAAGTCGTCCTTTAATATGTGACCAAAACCACTTAATAGGCAATATTAGTGTTTGTGACAAGGACGGTCGCACAATAATTGGCCATAAATGAGTATACTGACAGCAGGGTTGCTTTTCTGCTTTTGAATAATGTTTAAATACATGCCATATATTACATAGGGAGCTAAGAGGTGACCAGCATGTCTTTACATCAGAAGCCATTGCTCCAAAAAAGAATACACTGATAATGTCTTATTTCTGAATGTTCGGTTGTGATGTTTCTTAAAATTATCACTTAAAGAAATTGTTTTAAGATTATTTTTTTACATTGCAGTATTAAAGGCAGTGGTTAAAATGAATAATGTATTGTTAAAAAGTTAAAGCTCTATATTTTGATGGTAATAATTTATATTGACAGAGTGCTCAGTAACAAGGGTTTCCGGTCTCTCCAGCTCTTTAGTAAACATACCAATTTTGTCTGCTTATTTCTTTAATTGTGTCATCACCTCCGATTCCATTTGCATATCTTGTATCCTGCATGAGTTCTCTCTCCTGATTGAATACATTTGGTATCCCGACCTGAAAATGCATTTTCTGTTCACTAAAATGCTGGAGAGATGTTGAGACCTCTGTTACAGAGAAAAACACACTATAGTAATGATTACTATCAGAATATAGAGCTATTTAACTCTTATTTTAACAAAAGAATATCACTTACTGTAACTTTAAGGACACCTTGGCTTTGCGTCATTTAGTCCAGAAATGTACCACTTCTGAGAATGAATTCAAGCCATTTTATGGCAACAACAAATACCTACAAAGATATACTGTAGATTGCAGAGGGACATATGATATATTGTATTTCATATGAAATTGTGTTTCCCCTGAAGCCAGTTCCATGTTCATATAGTAATCTTGAGTATTGCGTTACATAACAATTTCATGTGTTGTGAAGTGGACCTTCATACTGATAGACATATTGCTAGTATACACTCTGTGAATGCAGGTTATTGGCAGACATTCACTAGCTAGCTTCAAGCGGGCTCCTTAAAATCCTCCAGTTTCCCCGCCCCCTCCCCCCACACCTGCTGCAAACAGACGTTCCATCTCATGGAAGTTGAGTAGGCCTTGAGTTCAGTCAGTGTTGTCAGGGGCTGAAAACTGCTGAGTCACATCTTTGACAGTTGAAAAGACTCATTGTGACAAACTGCTTCTGTTGTTGTCTTTCCGACTGAGTTCACTTTCTTCTCCAGGTGAGTTAACATTTACATGCAACAGAGCTGAATTGTGTGTGATGTCACTTTTATTATTTTACTTGCTAAAAACAAAAACTAGTCAAGATAAAGCACTGTTGTGTGCTGTGAAGTGAATAGTAACTTCATTGTTTACCAATGATTGTTTAATTGAAAGTGATATTGGAGTGTGTCAAAACCTGAATAGCACATCTAGATTTCTAATCAATCTCTCAATTTAGCTCTTTTATAACGTGTGCATGTTTAAAAATGCCACCAGATAGTGAACAGATACAAAATGAATCAACACATCTGCCAATATGTAGGGAAGAGAAACATGTTATACTGACTGTTAACTGACTTGTTCAAGGTCCGCAAATGATGACATGACTTGATGTTAGCAATGTTTCTGAGCTGGAAGAAACAGGGTTTTGGACCATTGAAGGACAAGTCAGGCGAGGACGTGGCTGCACGTGAGCTGGACATCTGATGATACACAAAAGAAGAAGAAGGTACAGTACAAGAGCCAAGGTGACGACCCCAGACAGCAACAGCCAGGCGTTTGACATCCAGGCTGTTGCAGGGGGACACCCTTGCTTGCATGGAGCGCTCTGAAAGGCATGGCCAGTGTGTGGAAGTCCAACCCCTTCACCATATCAAGCTCAGCTTATTCTCAGTCCTGTATAGTACGTTCTCCTACACAGCTGTGAATGCTGGACCCTGAAGCATGCTTTACAGAAGTACCTAGCCACTGTGCTACACCAAAATGCTATGTGCAATACTAAACGTCAACCAGGATGAACATGTTACCAACAAGCATCTGTATGGGGGGCTACCAAGGGTGAGTGAGAAGATGGCAGCCGGGAGAATGGGGCTGGCTGGTCTGTCACTGTCATTGACACCGGTAGCTCCCAGCAGGGGAGGAAAGTACTGGCGAGCAAGCCAGATATATGGAGGATCCATGTGACTGGAGACGCCGCTGGAGGGCTCATCCCGGGATGAACTAGAGAGAGGTATAAGGTGGGCTCTTTCTCTCTATCCATGGGATCCAAAGTTTGACCCTGGCCATCACTGTCTTACACAACTGATGAAGTCAAGTAGGAGACGACTCAAGTAAGGTACTTTTTCTTTTTGCGGCTGTTGCTGCTTGTGTTCTATTCGGTGTGAATACTAATGTGATTCAAGCTGTTGTACTATTGTTGTCATTTTGTGACCTGACTGGGTGGCAATGAAGCATGTTCAGTGACTGTTTCTGTTTGAATGCTGGTGTGAATCTACAGTTTGTTTGTATGTTGTGTTGTGTCTGCCGTTCAATGTAGTGAGTTTTAACAGGGAACAGTATGTGTATGTGGCTCTTGGTCAATTAAATTATCCTATGTGTGAGTTTACTATTTCCTTTTAAGTTCAAGCTAAAGGTTTTGGTCTTTGACACAATAGTCATCAATTCCAAATGTTCGAAGACTGATGTGGATCTATGTCTGCTGTGTTGTGGCTGATGTTGAAGGTTGTGATCTGTGACAGGGTGACTGTATTGGTTCATGACTGGCTTGGTGGCAACACCTCCGTAAGCACATTCCTCATGGTCCTCTCTCTCTCTCTCTCTCTCTCTGGATAGGAACCTTGTATTTTGTTTCTTTGCTGAGTCATTTGAGTGAAACAAATGTGTTAAATGTAGCTTTTCAGACCTGTTGCTGTAGTAGAGCTATATAAAAACGGTTACGGTACTGTATGTTCCCCACAGGTATCTGTGTTTGGGTCTATATGCTGCGTTCTACCCCAAAAAATAAACAGTACAGTATAGGTACATAATAATTTTGGCCCTTGCTTCGAAAGATCAGAAGGCTAAAAATACAGTTTTGTGTTTTGTTTGTTTGATTGTGTTATTCCATTATTTGAATCTTCTATATGTGATATATTTTATTCATATTTTAACTCCAATACCTGTATTGGCCTAATTTAATTGGTTTGAATACATTCTTTTATTTTTTTGACTAAAACTAATGACAAAAATGTGACTAACACTTTTTGAGTTTTCGTCTTCTAACCAGGGCTCCACACTGTATTCTATGACATGCATGAGTATTTTTGAGAATTGAGAATGAGAATTTCTCCCAAGGAAAAAAAATAAATACTAAAGCACATTGTGTTCACCCTATCTTGTGTGCCGCCTTACCGTGGCCTTATCCCTTCACTTTTTTGCCTTTTTCACTATTTTGAAAAACATTTTAAAATAGTTTAAATACACGATCTACAAGCTCACAACGTGTCGATGTAGATCGGTTAGTTGAACTATTTTAAAATGTTTTTCAAAATAATAAAATATGGTTAACTAGAAAAAGTGCTGCTCGGAGCACAGGGCTCAGGTAGGTTATTGTGGGCCAGCAATGTTCGGAATTTGCCAATCAGGATGGAATATGAAAAATTGGACAGATCCGCCTTGATCACTTGACTATAGAGATGTGTATGGATTTGCGTGATGTTTGGACAACATTTGTAGGAATAATATAAAAAAGATGTCAATCTTAGCCAATCAGGATGGAATATGAGTATAATATAAGTTGGCCTCCTGGTGGCGCTATAAAAGGACGATGTGAATAATGCAGGGCAATGTTTTTTTCTTGGCCTCTAGGGAGTGCGCATACAAAGTTTTACACAGATCGGTGTAGTTATAGGTAAACATAAACTCCTGTTATAGCACCACCACGAGGCTGATGTAAAAATGTTCAAGTGGCATTCTTCCCCGGCCTAGTGGGTGCGTGCACAATTTCACGGAAATTGCACGCTGTGTTCATGATTTGAGGTATTTTGTTCAAAATAGAGCACTCCTGCAAACTTTGGAAGCCAATTTTAGCCAATCAGGATGGAATTTAATGACTATAAAGATACTGTGTGTACCGATTTGCGTGATGTTTTGACAAAATCTGTAGGAGTGCTGTCAAAAAATGAGTTTCGCAAAAATCGGCCTCCTGGTGGCTCTGTAACAGGCCCATGTGAAAAAATTGGGGCAGAGGTTCTGCTCTGGCATCCAGGAAGTGTGTGTGCACAGTTTCGCTGCGATCAGGCCGACGGTGCCAGAGATTAGCTGTTCATGGACGGACGGACGGACGGACAGGGTGCAAAACATGTGTTTACTTGTGTAAGAAGTTGATATGGCCAGAACAGTCTGCCCAAAATAATAGTCCTGCTAAAGAGCAATGAATACCGGGGAAAAAATAAAAAATTAAATCCTTTTAGAAAATCATAAACATTTTAATAAATAAATGTGATGTAATATACACCATTATGAGTATACAACTACAACAAGCATACCAAGACATCTGAAATACAAAAAAAGACAGTTCAATTTAGTTGCTTTTAAGAGTTCGAATTTTTAGGAGGGGTCTTGTTTGTGCCAACATTTGTTGGCACAAACAGCATGGTGATAATAAGCATCTCAAAGATGGGGAAAATAAAAACTGGATAGTTACATGTCTGGATTTAAAATAGGCATTGAGGTACTGAGTTGTCTACATATGTAATAGTGAACATACTCGTACACCATTTTTTTAAAGCCCACTATCCATCACGTTGTGAGCTTGTAGATCAGCTACACTGTATTTTCAGTGAGGGACACAGTCAACTCAAACCAAAAGAAACCTCAGGAAGGTTGGTGCAAATTGGTGCAGTTCTTTCCATACTAGTATTGCATTTAGTGTTACTTTGTTAGAGAAAATGAAAAACATATTATGAAACTCTCAGATAGCTCCTCCATTAGTATCAACTAATGGATACTTTAGCTGTTGAAATAACAGTCAAACAAACATAGTGACACTACGTACAGCTACACAGTGTACACTTGTATATAGACAAATAAAATTAAATGTAAATGTAACAAATGTACATTTTGTTAACATTAAACTATGGAGATTAATGGAAAAAACAATGCAGTATTTTAAGATTTTTTCCTCATCTTGTTCAAGTGGTACGGTAGCTGTTGGTAGTGCCAGTAGGCTACACAATAAAATCCATAGTTCTAATGTAAAACAATTTTACTCTCTGAATTTTACTGTGTATTTCTGTTTGACTTGAAATTATTAGGGGAATTACATGTATCATTATTCAGTATTTCTTCATTAACTCGGCACCAAATGCATTGAATTACATATAACTTCAAGTTGTACTGTATCTTTGCCATCACCAATACATTAGACTTGTTAAGTACTGCAAGATGTTCTGCAACACCACTCCGATGAGCCCAGTACCAAAATAAAAATGAAATCATTATGAAATATGTTCTCATGTTCATATGTTTTTCTTAAATTAGACACTCAGAAAATAAGTCAGTTCTTTGAGTTTATTCCCTGAAGCATCGGAAGAGTGACAATAACCCTCTACACACAATCATTACTAGTATGCTCATCAATTTCCCTTTTGGATGTTGTCAGTCCAAATTATGAGCCAAATGGAATCATTTGTTACTCACATATAATTATATTAACTGTTGGTTAAACCTACAGTACAGTACAGGATTGTGTATAGCTACATTTTGTCTGAAGCAAGAAGATTGCTAACAAAAAGCACCACAAATGTATTGAAAATAGCACCAGTTGTCAGAATGTATATGGTGTCATGGCAACAAGTCTGGAGTATTCTTTAGCAGCTGCTGCCATGCTCAACCCTAAAACTTTTGAGCTAAAGGCAAGAGAACATACACCTCAAACAATGTACATGTAGCTAAATTTGAATCATATGCACCAGCTCATGCTTTCATAAAATGAAATAATAACAATGTTGGGGACCCCATAACATCAGTTCAAAGCAGCATCTGTATCCAATACATACATATATACGTTGTTAAACATTTCTACTTGCACAGTCTGTTGACCAGATGAATATATAGATTACATTTATGTTTATGTGCTCAGCTGCTATATAAATTGCAAGGGAGCACTGAAGTGATAAAAAAAAAAAACCTGTATCTAAGATAAGGTTTCAAATGATACAACAGGAATTAGTATGAGTATGAAACCATTCTTGAAAATGACTTGATCAAAATAATAATTGTCTCCGTATTCTCTAGAACTAGTGCTTGTATTGTAACATCATGACACATAAATAACACAAAATGATGTCGAAGAAATTAAACATTGTTGATTCAGTGTGTCATTCGCACTACAAAGGTATTTTGATATCAAAATTCTTGTGAGCTTAACAAGTAGGAATCAGCCCTGTATGTCTCTCTTAGTTAGTCATAAACTAGTGAGATATACAGTTACAGCTATAATGGTGCACCTTTTATATATATATATATATATATATTTTGTCATTTCCTTTCTTTTCTTTTTTGAAACGTTACAGAGCTGAATTAAAGGTTAAGCCTCAGAGGCATTTTTTAAATAGACTTCATATTTCATATTTCTCTGCTTTGTGTAAGATTATGCATTGCTACAGTATAAGCAATAAATGGATATAAAAATAAAACAACATAGACGCGTACATCCTTGAAAAAAACTATTACTGTCCCCAAATATAGATACTATCAACCATTTTTGCTTCATAACATTATATATATATTTTCTATATTCCTTTGATCTAATATATCAAGTTCTTAAACTAATTTCTAGTACTTAGAAGAATTCCATCACTCACATAAAGACAGTGGTCTGGTGCACGTGATATTGTATGTCAGCAGACCCTACACTAGTTGACTCCCACTCATTCTTCAATATACTTTGTGTGCATCATATTTTTTAATACAAAAAATATATATGATAAGGTATGCTTATTTGAAATATTATTTACACTTCTGTGACAAAACATTTGAATGTGCATATGAAATCTCTAATGCATCCTTGTACGCTCAAGTGTAGACATATCAATATTGGAGGTGGGGCAAACATTTATTGTTTATTGATAGTATGTTCATTGCAACACTTGCACTCACTACACTGTATTGATCCCCTGCTTTTTGAAGGCTATTTTTTCAAAGACAGCATAATGTTTTTTTGAGGGACTTCAAATGAACTTGGTTCATAAAATATTTGTGATGAGCTGTTAAAGCTTTTGCTGAAACATCTCATCCTGATGCTGGGTTCATTTAAAATGTGAGACGGCTGAGGTCAAGCCTTGCTTTGTTGTCATTCTGTTTGGACTGCCACTATACCTCAGTTTGTCGTTATTTTTTTCAGGATTTTGAATATACAGTAGTTCTTGTCATGATCAAGTCAGGATTTACAAAGAGGTGCTCCTACACTACAAAATCCTGAGTGTTAATTTAACTCAGAGAGTTGATGAATAACTAACACTGAGGATTTTACTGTGTAATGTTTTCTTTCCAGTGAAGTCCTGAACATGGTAAATGGCTTTAGAAAAGTGCATGGCAGTCTAAAATGGTGATGGTTCGTGTTTTCTTTCTTTTTCTTTTTTTTCTTTCTTTCTTTCTTTAGAATGACTTTATAAGAGTTCAAAATAAGTTTTCTTTTTCAATATTTGGCCTATATTTCAGTTGCTAGGGCAGTGAAATCACAAATTCATACACAGCTATAACGATTAAAACATACAATACATTATATTGTAGTGTAATTTGTTATAGGGCTCAGTTTCCTACTAGGGAAGAAACATGACCACACTCCAGAGGTTCAGAGGTTAGAGTTCAGAGAGTGGTAGATTTCAAAAAGAAAAACAGTGCTCATGAGTTTAAATAGAAAAACTAAAATGTCACTTATGCGACATGTGTACTGTATGTGTACCATACATTCTTAACTTTCAACTATGTAATAAAATAATCAACATCAAAATCCCAATGGCTGACAACTACAAGTCTCCATTTTTGCTATCTTATGTTAAAACAGAAGTCATAGTATGAATCAAAATCCAGACTCAGCTCAAGAATGATACAGTACTGAGATTTTCTTCAAAAAGAAAATTGGAATAATCATTTTTCAGGTCCTGTTTCTTCTTCATATACACCACAAACATAACTATAGCTAAGCTGTCAAGTGTTCAGCTACAGCGTCACCTACTAGGTCACAATGTGACTCACTGTTGGAGGCCATTTTGATTAAGTCATTATATATTTAATCACAATGTTGATCTAGTTAGAAATATCACCATTTGTACTCCCTAGAGTACACAACTGTTATTTAAGTAAGTTCTGAGTTAGGGTATTTTACATTAATTCAAGAATTCTTTAGAATATTACTTTTTACTTCGACAACAAATGGCATATTGTTCTAGACAATTTGATTCAGGTTAACTGGGAAATTATGGAAGGTTATTTAGCTACAGTAAAAATCTAATTTGATAAACATCACATAAAGAGGAAGGATGGAGTTTGACTGGCCCATAATCATTTGAATCAAAATGATATCCTTAAAAAAACAAAACAATGATCAATGTCACAGTTTCAAACCCATTATACTCTGACTGCATCATACACTGTGCTTTTATTGTGTCTCAATTCTCTGTAGCAAAACTATGCACATTTTCAAACTTTACCCACAGAGAAAATGGAAGTTCAAAGAACATTCACACTTGTATTGCAATGTCATATTTACTGTATGTTCTGGATTCCGTAGGTGAATATTTCCACTTTAATAATGCCATGTTCAAGAGATATATCAAATAAGTGAATATAAGTGATTTCCCGTTTCTTTGTTTAGTAGGTAAGATAATATTGTTACTGTAGACAGGTGGTTTGCTGAATTGTTAACATAATCACTTTATCCTTAGATGTTATGAGGACTATTTCAGCAACAAAGACTTCATTCATTGTAATTGCCTTACTTAGAAATGAACATACCTAGTTTATTGGTGATTTGTAATGACCTTATAAATGTTGTGATTATTAAACAGAGGGCTAAACTCTTCCATCACATTTTGCTTTCCACACGCACAAACATTGTAGTGGCATTCCTCGTTGTTCAATAGCATTCAAATGTTTTAACCATGCAAATAATGTCTTTCACTATACACTATGTACAAGTACATATTTCTAAGTGGCACATTAAAGCCTTTATACTTCGTCAAGGACCATCAAGTCAAGTCACATTTTTTGGTTGACAATCAGCTATATCCGCCAAGCAACGCGGTCGTATGATGGAGTATAAATTAGGCTAGAGAGGTATACAGTACATTTCTGTTGGGTTGTTTATGTTTAAACTCTCAAAACCTTGCTAACACCTTTGTACCAATTTACTGTATGACAGACCCATCCATCTCCAATGCCCTCATGTAAGATATTTATTTATATTAAGTCTCATTAAAGCCCTTGGTGATCACAGATTTCCGTGACATCATGCAAGTGCACATTTTTTGCCTGGTTCTCTTTCAAATTCTATCACTTTGGGGAACACTCGCTGCGTTATCTTTGAGACATCTCACTCATATCATAGAATTGGGGTTACGGAAATAACCTTATGTTATTACAGGTTTTATGAAATGTCTTGTCACTTGATCAGACTTGGTGATCTTTAAATTTTGTTTCTTCATAATAAAAGTTGAAGAACCTTTCATAGCATTCATTCTCTCAACAGTCTGTTCAAAACATTATGTGAAAACAAAATCATGGCATTGCGCTTTCACATTGTACAGTACATTGTATGTTGCAATAGGCTACTTGGGCAATTGCAAGTTCAAAAGTTTTGCAGTTTTTGTCCTCTTCACTCCAATACATTTTTATCATAAAGATCTTTACTTTTGAATTTTCTCTATTTCAGTGATGTGAAATTAATTATTTTCATTATTATTAAATATGTTTACAATGTATTCCATTGCTCTAAGTTGGACCTCATCCTTACACTTTAATTTGGAAAATAAATATAATTCTTCTGAAAATGGTCAGGGGCCTATGGATACAAATTATCTTTTAAATATTGAAAAAAAAATATTAGAATATATTTCATATTAAGTTATAAAACTGCATGCATATATTTGATTGATTTTGTATATAAAATAAGCAATTTCTCATTATACATTGTACAATATATTCATTGATTATATATCTAAATTTCATTATAGAATGTTTAATATTCTGGGCCATCTGCTGTTTCTATCAATTGCTTTCCTTTGAATGTGAAATTTCAGGAGTCCTGAATGTATTAAACGGACCCAAAACAGATACATTATTAAGAGGGTTTCTTAGTTCCCCAGTTATGCTTGCACGCGCATGTAACATCATTGCCTCATTTATAATGAAAAGCAGCAACAAAGTACTTTAGTGAGTATATAATGTAATGTAAAAGAACCTAATGCATATGACATATTTGAATGTCTTACTCTTTTGAACACCTTAAAAGGGAAGGTTCAGGATTTTCCATGTTCATCACTTATATAGTAGTTTGTTCTTGGGAGCAAACAGTCTTGTCTTTTTGTTCTTATGACATTGGCAATAGATTATTGTTAGAATCAATCAGTTTACTGTTAAAAGAGAATAAGCCATATCTTTCTACTGTAAATCACATGCAAGTGGTCAAACTGCTATACGCATACTGTAGAATCACTTTCATTTTCCCACAAATAAAAACTCAGGTGTGAAAGACACATTTTTTGGTTGACAATCAGTTATTTTCGTCAAGCGACACAGTTGACTATAGGCTAAAGAGGTATCGCACACAACCTTGCTAAAACCTTTGTTCCAGTCTACTGTATGACAGACCCAAACACCTCCAATGAATGCCCCCCCCCCCCCCTCATAATGCATGTCACCAGACTAAATCTTATGCACGTCACCACCAGACTAATCCACATGTCATCAACAAACTAACCTGATGATTAGTTGTCATCACACTTCCCTTTGAGTTGATCTCCCTAGCCTTTTTAAACTCCTTTCAATCTTTCTATGAGCAACTACATTTTTGTCATTCATCAAACAAAATGTAATATCCTAGAATACAGTAAATGTGTATTAAGGCGTATATGAAGTTGACATTTGCAGTTGGCTGTTTAGGGAGTTTTTGTGCACTTCAGGCTGCTATTGGACTTCTGCATACAGTACTCATTATGCCTCATTTAGTCCATTGTATGATGGTGTCCCGTGCCAGAAAATAGCAGATCTACAGTACAAGCTCAGAAGAAGATCTGTTATTTTTGCCATAGGACACCGTCAAATGACTAAGTATAAATCAGAATTAAATGAATGCACCACTGAAGAAATGTCTTCTCTATTGATACTTTTTTGGGTCAAATTGACTAGTCATTTAAAATTCTCTTCCTGAAATAGTACAGCCAAATGGGTATATAATGTATTTTATCTCTATTTATTTGGTTTCCTTTGTGGAAATTGTGGTATTTATGTTGTAATGCAACATTGTTAATTCCTTTCTCATTCCATAAAAGCGATGTGTGTACTGTATGTTGTTTAGAGTCATTGATCTAGACTCTAAAGACTCTACGCTATTTTATTTAAGTTAATGTGTGAACTCTTTATGAATGCCTTTCCACATCACTCTCATTATGGCTCTGACCAAATTCGTGCCAATTTCCTTTATCCTTATTCCTCTATCCAAATACTAGGGGACAGAAGTCCCGAGCTGAGCGTGCTCTACTGTCAATAGATTAAGAGAAGGACAGATGGGTGCAGACTCTCAGTGAACAGTCTATAGAAACAGTCCGCACTCACAAGGTGAATTTCTTTTAATTTTTTTATTTACTGCAGCAGCAGTCTGCGGTAAATAAGAAAATTCAACTTGTGAGCGCGGACTGTTTCTATAAAGTACAGTTTTAGAAATACAGTGGCTCCTCAGCGAGTTCAATTTAGTCATACGTGATAGAGAAGTCTTATTTGCAGCTGTAACAGTTTTAACCCCAAATCACAATGCCAGAATCACCTCCGTTAAAACGAAAGAACAACAAAGCACCACTGGCAACTTGATGGGCCATTCCAAAAGCACCTCAAAATCTTGAAAAATCATCAAAACAATGACAGTATCATGTCTCATGTTATGAGCCCAAGATATGTCTATACAGGTATATATGCATGTGAATACACCTCATGTAGAGAAAATGAGCACCTTTTGAAAACACAGATAAACAACAAAAACATAATATATAGATCTTTCATCAGCTGATTCTAAACTGTAACTTGTTCTAGAGGATGTCTATATCGTGCAATATACAGTATTTGAGCTTTCTGTGCACTGCAGTTGTCATAGCACGTCCCCTGCCTTGCCAATAAAGTACCTTACTACTAGCCACTTTTCCTAATTGGAATTACGGTACATATCATCAATCAATGGAATCTTATTTAAACTTTCAGTTGAAATACTAAATATTATAACTGAGTAAAATGTAAACAAAATAGATTATGCCACTGGACCCAATGGAGTATGTGGGCAGATTAATTGAGTCACTTTGTGCAGCCCTGCTATGCCATTTACTGTGAAGCTCAAACGTACGTGTGTGTGTGTGTGTGTGTGTGTGTGTCCAGGCTACTGTATGAATATAAGAAATGACCAAAAACCAATTACTTTTATAGATAAAAAATATGAATGATAATAATACAAAATAAATGAAAATAAGCAAGCAACAAGAAGCTCCATTAAGGCTAAAGCCTTAGTTTGTTTTCGAAATAGGCCCTCTCATTTGTATGAAAAAAATACTATTATATACTATGGCACAAAATCCTATCCTGCTCTCAGTTTGCTTGTTGTTTAATTACTTTAAGAAAATGGTTGTATTTTTTGGCATTACTATAGAACTTTCTGAATAGGATTCAGAGCCGTCTAGACTATCTACCATACAGGAACTAGAGTATATAAAAAGGAGTACAAATAAAGACTATGGCAATGTCTAAGATTTTGCTCCAGTGCAAACATTTGTAGGGCATAAATGAGCAAATGGCTAATCCAAGCTAAATGGAAATGGGAGCAATTTCGATTTTCTGTTGTCGTGGGTCTTCTCTTTTGGAGTTAAATGAACACCAAGTATTTTACTGTGCAGGGAGATCAAATTAAATTATAAGTTGTTCAAACATAATTTGATTCCAGTCTTTGTTTGACTTGCCATCAAAGGTTTTTCTTTAATCTGATTAAATTATTGATTAGATTAAATGTAGTGTCATTCTAATGCTGCATAACTTAATATAATTCCAATGAAATTGCCTGCCTTACATTAGATCAAAGAAGTTGTTCTCCTTTCACAAGAGGCGCTGATCTTCATCGCTCATGACTGATTATTATGTGTGTGGATATTAACAGTGGCATTTGTGACTATTAACTTTGAAATAGTCATAGGTAATCATACATACGGCAAATTGCAATTATATAAGTTATTATATACTATATATATTATATATAATAATATATATGTATATTATATACGTTGATAGATATAGCTAATTGTAAATAATAGTAACAAATAAAAAGGGGGTAGTTTAGTTCTGCTGGCTGATCTAAGTGGTTGCATGGTCTCGTGTCCTGTGCTCTGAGGTATACTTGGTACTGTAAGTATAGTGAAAAACCCATAATGTGAGGCGAGTTTATCGGCAGATAGAGGGATATTGCTGGCGCTTGGTTGGAGCGGGTGAAATGTGTGCGGCCGACCACTATGGAGAGAGTTGCTGTAAACTGAGACCCACAGGGCTTCTTGGGGAAATGGCTCAGCACATGAAAACATAATGCCAAGCGTATTAAAGCCACAGGAGAACAGTAATACTGTGGTATGAAAACGACATTTAAAAGATTTACCAGTGAAGAAAGGAGTTGATAATGAAGTATTGCCTCTTTTTCTTTTTATCAATAAATATGTTTTTGCACTGGAGTAAAACTTTGCAAACCTCTGGCAGCTATAATGTCGATTTAAATCCCTATAAATCTACTATACGGAACTTCAAACACATTTAAAGGGGAATACTACTCTACTTGCGGCTATATGATATTCTTATCGCCTCGGGTGTTCCAATCAATATATGAAAGTAATGAGTCTTTACCAGTGCTCTGGATCAAATCAATGGGGAGACAAACGTTCAATGTTGGTCTTTTAAACTCAAATAAGTGCATTTCAGTGAACACTTACATTATGGGTCACAGTCATCTTGTCCATCTTTTCCAAATCATTCTGCATGTTGGCATGCATATTGCCATGACAACATGGGATAGGTGTACAACAAGTTTCACTTTTGTATTTGACTATTACTTTGGAGAATGTTCACTAATATTGACTGTATCTCTCCAAGGACATAGGAATAACATATTCCGATTCTGAAACTCAGCAGTATTCCCGTTTGATGGTATTGAATTGCAAATATTTTCAATTGAGAGTGTAAGGGTTGTTGGTCTGAATGGGATGTAACTAGTGGCATTTTAGAGCAGGGTTTGTCACATGTACAGTAAGTGACTTCATTCCGAAGGGCTTTTTCAGAGGAGGGTGGCATGGTCTAGGTCTATGTTGTCCATGCAGGCCAAAATAGCCTTCTGGTCCTCCTGGGGTGGACGGCGGTACAGCAGAGCAGAAAAGCGGGCATACGGGTCCTGGCGGATGGGCCATTTCTTCTTCTTGCGGAGGTAGAGAGCTTCTTCGGGCTGGAGTACCTGAGAGGTGTATGCCTGCTGGGTCTGAGAGATGGAGACACCTGAGGGAGGGATTGCAAGAGGTACAGTAGTAGGTCAAATGCGATCAAAGGATACCGTCTGAGGTCGGAAGGACAGGAAGTGAGGAGAGGGGAGTTGAGCAGCTGACTGTCCATGCAGTAGCTCCCACTAAGTAAAACCCTCAGTTTGGATTTAGCCCTGAGAGTGTAAAATTGGACAGAAAGGGACCTGGACTCAGTAAAGTCCTGAGGATTGTACTGGGTGGGCACTACTGGATGGATGATGTGTTTCAGAACGCAATCAGAGCAAAAGTCATCTGTGATATTATCTATGATGTATGACTCGATATTTGGGCAAGGTTTCAGCCTGATCCGAACCCCATTGACTTCTATTATAAAATTTAAGTTAAATGTAAAAAAATAAATATATAAAACCTTAACCTATTGGCAGCATGGCAAAAATTTGGAGGTGATCGTCCAAGCGGTTTGTGATGTTAGCCACACACGTGCGCGCAAACACGCATTTCTAGACGAATTGCCTGCTACTGAGCCACAAAAAAGTAAAGTTTGCCACTTGCCAGTGGGGATTTCAAAATCTAATTTGTAGTAATTATGTATATGAAATATCTAATCGGCTTGAAGCCTGCTACTTTGATTTGATTGCTCTAATGATTTCCAAATATTACTGTTTAATATTTCACTTGCAAATAAACACTTGGCAACAGTTTATGGTTCTTACCCGATTTCCTTCTGGTCTTGGAATTATTGTTGTTCATCATCATCTTCTTGGCCTTTTTAATACGTTGGTATCTCAGTGCATCCATCCTCTCAGACCCTGACAGGGCAGTCGGCGCACCTCGACGTCTTCTGAACAGAGAAAAGAGAGAGAGGAAAAAAACAGGTAACCCTGGGTCACACACATCCAAGTGGACCCCTGTTCGTCCACAAAAACAGAATACCACCACATTCAAGACCCAAACCATCTCAACAGAGCACTGGTTGTGCTAAACCAGAAGGGCTGAACATTACCAATAGCCAGTGGTGGACAAAATACTAAATTTCTCGAGTCAAAGTATATATCTATACTCCTGGTCAAATATAACTCAACTACAAGTAAAAGTTGCTTGTCAAAGTTGTACTTGAGTTAAAGAACTGGAGTACTTGCTTTTTTTTAAGCATTCAAAAGTACAAATTACAAAGCACAAAAAATATCAATGATAGTGAAAATAGCAGATCTACAGAGTTTGTCGATCGGCTATTTTCCACTGTTGAAATACAGCTATAACATACTTTTTTCCTTCCAAGAAATGTAGTGGATTCAATATTTTTCTTTAAAATGTAGTGGAGTGAAAGTCATACGTAGTCAAAAATACAAATACTCAAGTACATATGTACTCAATACATGTACTTAAGTACAGTACTCAAGTAAATGTAGGCTACTTGGTTACTGTCCACCACAGCCAATTGATCAATGTGAGACCTCAGGAGCTGTACTTTGAATTCCACCAACATGTTCTCAAAAGATTCAAAAGACCTTACTTTTCTCAAAAGACTTAACTTCTCACAATATGAGTAAAAAAATAGCTTGTAAAGTTTCTTCAACTTGAAATTTTGTTGATGACCATGCAGGGTTAAAACTATAATTATTTCTACATTAACAATTTGCCATAACCAATCATTTGATATTTTTGCCCAAATTGATCCTAACATTTTTATCCAAACAGCAGTAAAGTACTGTAGCACAATTTGTGAAACCACAAATTCACCTTTAAATGCATCACAAACAATTATGACAGTGATAAAAAAAAAAATACAGTAGATAGAGAATGTAGTACGATTTGCACTGTTAGTTTCAGAGGAGAAATCACAAAATATATATTTTTTTAAATTTAAAACAGTATAATTTCAACAGCCATAAAAATATTCCTAACAATTAAACATTTATACTTATTTCAAAATCAGATTCATTCCATTCTGAAAATAACAGATGCAAATGTTTCCGTGGTGTGAAGTGTATATTTCTCAGCTGTTTAACCACATGAACCCTAGCATCCCTATTCTGGGGCAAACATTTGGCAAAAATAGCACATCTACAAGTTCACAACGCCTCACAACATTGAGCTTGCAGATCGGCTATTTTGTTGAAGAGGAAAATGCTAGCAGATCTAGTATAGAGCCCTGGGGGACTCCGGTCAACTATAGGGTTTAAGTGGTTAATGATGGCGTCTACAGACCTCCCTTCCATTCATGGAGGCACTTATGACATGGCAGCCCACAGATTCTGCCACAAACACACACTGGGCTCTCTCAAGGCACAGAAAACAAATAGCATTTTACAGAGGAGCCATCTTCCCAACGTGACTGCAGAGAGAAACCGAAGGTCGTTAGTAGAGGGGGAAAATCACAGCTGAGCAACAAAGCATCATCAATATGTATTCATAGACATGGATACTGTCTACAATGGGCTTCACCATGCTGACAGGGGGAGAGATGGCGGGAGGGGAAATGACTACTCGGGAACAGTCACATAATGAAAAATAAGCCAAAAAATAAAAAGCGAAGCACTAGGACAACAAATGTAACAAGAGTTTATCCATAGTTGTTGTTGAGGTTTTTCTTTTTTCTTTTTTGAAACGGAAGAGCAATATTTAGCGATGGCATGCATGGCAGTTTGCACATGGAACACGACTTTAAAGGGGAATACATTGAAACGCACTTCAAAAGGGCAGATCACTCAAAACTAAGGGGTATTTAAGTCCCCTGCATGCTCTCCCCTCACATGCCCTATTGGTTAATTCTCTGTTCCTCATAATAAATAGAAGTGCATCAGCGGTTTTGGCAGGGCCACTTGCTTCAAATGGCCATCAGAACTGTTCTGCAGTCCACGTTTTGTAAGTGCATTTGTGTATGAATGCTTAATTTATACTTAGTTGTACAATGGTGTCACATGCCGAAAATATCCGATCTACAAGCTCACAATGCTTCGCAGTGCCAGTATGACATGTGTAATGAGCTTGAATATCGGCTATTTTTGGAACGCGACACTTCTGCGCAATGAAGTATAAATCAGGCTTTAGGTGCTTGGACTCATGCTCTCTACAGATGCTCCCTATACAGACCAGAAGCCCTGTGTCCATCAAGAACCTTTTTATGGGAAGTGCAGTGCATTGCTGCAGTTGTTCCCATATGAGACTGTTGAAAACGCATTTGAAGAACAGCACTTTTAGTTTTTGGTAAAAGTTGGGCTATTTTTAACATCTAAGGCTCTGGGCTCTGATTGCTGAAAACATGCTCAGCACTCAGCACTGTTGGGAACATGCAACAGTGCCTCCTCTTTTTTTTGTTAATGAGAAGAAGAGGTCACAGCGAGACAAGGCAGGACAGGTCCCTGTGGACACAGACAATATATGAATTTATAACGCCAATCATAAAAAATACTTCCAGGTGCTAGAAGTCTAAAATATTTTCAATTGGTGCAATATGTAACACAAGCATCTGTTAGAATAAAAATAAAATGAAAAAAATAAAAAATGTGTCACGCTTGAGAAGAATGCTAAGATTTTTTAACTCTTCCTCTTTCACAAGGTCTTTGCCCATAACATATTCTTGGCAACTTTACTAAAAGCACAAATAATAATAAAGTTGTGTGTCACATCCACATTATGACAACAATATTAACAGATCTACAGGACTGTATGTACAGTATGCTGTCAAAAGTTCTGTTCTCTGCTTTTATATTATTAGCATGAGGTGTCATATTGCAGAATGTACTGTATGCAAGTTATCAGCTTTTATTCATTACAAACTCATTTGAACAGATCCATATAGGGAGTTCTCTATTAAAGAGAACAAATATAGAGTTATATTATTATAGAATTAGAAGTACTAGGTCAGAGTGGCTTATTGTCGGTATCAGAATTATTTTTGCAAAATGTTACTAAAACACACTGTCATCGTATGGATGTGATGCAAGTGGTGGGACTGTCTAATGCAATTCTCATTTGCAAAGCACTATTGGGTTGGAATTCACTCATTCAGCAGCTTTTAAAAAGAGACAGACCATTTTCTATTTGATATTATGGTTACTCTTGCCTGACTTAGTGTTTATGTGACCTGCTTTACCAAAATCAGTGAACACACACATCACTCTGTCACACACGACACGACACGACACACACACACACACACACACACACACACACACACACACACACACACACACACACACACACACACACACACACACACACACACACACACACACACCCACCCTTCCCTTATTCACATGTACTAGAGCGTGACGTCACAATAGCTGAAGGAATAAGACTAATTTTGGCAGAGCAGGTTTTACAGTATATCTTGTGTACAGTATGTTTCATTTGAAGGGGGCTCTATCAGACCTACAGTATGCATGAATATATTATCAGGCTGCAGGTTATCATGGTTAGCAAACCACTCAAGCATGAAATCATATTGGTGAAAACATATCTTACCTATCCTGTTATACAAGATGGCATATGCATACCAGTCAGAATGCATAATGTACTGAAGACTGCAGAACTCAAAATGCATAGCCACTTCGAGAAAAAAGGGGAAAAAACAAAGAACTGAAAAGAACTGCAAGGTTGATTGAAGGAAGGAATAAACTAAAGAAAGGCAGATCCAAATTCTTGTATTCCCCTTTAAAGGACGAAGTGATCAAAAAAGTCCCACCTGCTAACCCCCCCCTTTCAGACATGGATCCAACCCTTACCTATTGCGGTGTAGAGGACCTGGTCACAACAACGCTGCCCAGATAGCTGAGATCAATCAAAAACAAAGCAGGTAAGAACCACCAAACTTCCCCTAGTTCATAATGATGGAGACAGTGCATTACATGAGAAGCGGACAGGCCCTGTGACACACTTTGCCCAACAAGTTTCCCTTGGTAGTCAGACCTGGGGGTTTCCTGGGGGGCATTTGAAGGGGTGGGAGAGAGGAGGGTTAGGGAGTGATAACTGGGTAAGAAGGTAAGAGAGGGGTGTAGGGGTCGGAGGTATGGGGAGAGTTGATCATGCAGTCAGGTTACTAAGGACGAGGATGGGCCGCAGGGCCTGCTGAGATGGGCTCTCCTTAAAGCATCCTTCTGTATGATAAAGGCATCTTCAAAGGCTTGGAGCTAGACATAACAATGGGAGTTTGTTTTGTCTGGGGAATCAATTGGATGCATATTATGGGATCCCTCCTGTTAGGTGAAAGCAGGGTAAAGCATGACATAGATGATAAAACAAGCATCCCGTGGTAATGTCTCACTGATTCCCAGGCTTTTAGGGGCTTGTGTCAAATACATTGCATTGGAAATGTTTCTTCAAAGACTTACTGTAGCCCCAAAAGGTCTGTAACTGTATGTAATCTGTGAAGCAAATGCATTTTGTTGTCAAGTCACAAAGGATTTTGTTTTTCCACAATGACTTTATCTCAAGAGAAAAAATACATGTGAAGAACAATATTTTCCAATTGACAATTTTCGGACAATGCTTCACAGATTCAATGGATGAATACATCTAAATTGATGTCTGACATGAAAAGCAGCATTGATACATTTTAAATATAAAGCAATCCCAAAGCTCATCATTCGAATTCTTACAGTTTGCACATTTTGCAGTCTATGAAAAGCGTTACAAAATATGCAGAGCCTTTGATCTAAAATGTAGTTATAACCCCAAAGGTGATTTTGAAGATTTCAAAGTAGACCTTAAATACCTCAATTATTTTGGGCAATTTGACATAATAATTAAATCATAATGTTTTGGGCAGATGACTCAAATAATATCCCTCCCTGGAAGCCCAGTTCACCTACCCTGAAGCTGACAACTGGGCTGGAGAGGGCTCGGATGGAAGAATCTCCTCCTCAGTCCTCCTCTGAGATGGCATCTGCCCAAAAATGTTGCTACTTTCCATGGGGGGTGATGGGGACTGGGACGGGTAGCTGGTTGCGGAGGTGGCAAAGGCCATGTGTGAGCGGTAGCTGGGACTTGCCCGCCTGCTACTCCGGCCTTGTGCAGGTGAGGAGGATGGGGAAGATCTCCTTGAGAAGCTAGCTGTGGAAGGGGGGAGGAGGGTGATCTCGGACATCTCTGGAGGAATGTGAGGTTGGACAAAGCTAGGACGAGGTCGGGGACGCACTACAATCTCTGGGGAGCTCTGGTGAGAGCTGAAGGGGCTCTGGGTGAGGGGTGAGAGTCGGGAGGGTTGGAGGACCACCTGATGCATCCCAGAATCCATCCTACGAGCTTGTCGGGGGCTAAACCGAGGGGTAGGGTCAAACCACCGAGTGTCCAGGCTACTGAATGTGCTAGGGACTATATGGGCCATTGGATCGGTGTAAGGCAAAATTGGAACGCCCATACCGTGGCTTGCGTGTCTTAGGTGGGCTAGACGTTGTGCCTCTTGCATAGTTAAATGCTTGGCTGCGGAGCCATGAGGCCTGGCCTTGCTGGGAGACTTGCTTGGGTAGGTCTTTGGGGCCTCTAGTGGCAGAACGGCTGGGTAGGTGGGCATTGGTAGGGAGGAAGGCTGGAAAGCACTAAGAGGAAGAACATGAGGTGGAGGAGGGAAGGGGGATTCGTGGCGGAAGTGCAAAGGGCGGTGTGGGGGGAAGATGAAGTGGGGCCCTTCCAGACTTGCAAATGTAAAATCCAGTCCCTGCCAGATCTCCGGAGAGCGAGAGGAAGAGGTGAGTGTCAGAGGAAGGGGGAAGCCAGAGACAGCATACTGTTGGATCTCTCGTTCCCCCATCTCTTCAGGAATCATGGGGTGACCAAAGGGACCTTCGGCAAGGTATGGAGGGGAGGACATGACAGAGCTAAGTGGGCTGTCAGGCATGTAGAAAGGGGGTGGGGGATCATGATCCCCATGAGCGCCTAGGTAGCCATAAAAAGCCCTGTGATGGAGAGCACCCCGGATCTGCCCTGTGGCCTGGAGCCGACTGCTGTCCATGATGGTCATACCTTCCAAGGGCCTCTGGAAGCGAGGGCTGTAGGCTGGAGGCTGCATGTAGGAGTCCTGACTGGAGATTGGGGAAATCTGGTGTGGACGAAGGGTGGCCATCATTGGCGGTAAAGGCCTGGGATCATCATTCTCTTCATCTGACTGCCGGAATTCAGGATAGAGGTCTGACTCTTCCACAAAGGGGAAGCCCTCAATTCGCCGAGGTTTAACAGACAATTCCATGTCAGTAGGGTCCATGACGAAGCGTCCATCAGGGCCTCGGCTGATAAGCTCTATAGGCGTTGTCGCTTCAGCTTCATACTTGGAGGCGCCATACTTCTTGCTAATTATTGCTCTTTTCGTCTTCTTGTATAAAGACAATTCTTCCCTCTTCCCCGGACTTATGGGTGTCTTCTTGACATGGCCATCTTCAGAAGACTCGGATGGGGTTCTCTTTGAACGCACACTCTCTGGACTCACCTTTCCTGAAGACGACCTGTGGAACAAAGAATACGCGATCTCTGTCAAAAAGATAACCAATGAAGTGGCCACCAACACCCAAGACCCTGTTCTAAGCGAAGGATATTACAATGGAAAGCTGACAAATAATAGCATTTCATGACTTGATATTGTTAATTTTTCATCATTAGTGTACACATTACGTAAGTGAATAACATTTTTTAGGTAGTGTATTTATGGTATTTGTGGCAATGTGAGCATTATACCTTTTGAGCTATTTATAATGAATCTGCACATTGACCAAGAAATCTTGATGATGTCAGGAGGAGACGTTGAAGACAACACGATAGCAATCTGTTCTGTGTCAGCTCATTCAGTTAATTACATTTAATGAATCAATTGACTCAAAAAGAATAATAACATCAACAATACTTCTAACTCGATCTTAATGCTTGGGTGTCATTAACACCTATCCCTAACTTTTTATGTAGGCTACTGGTGAAAGAGACAATAAAGGGCAAGTGTGTACATTTATTTGCCACCAGTGTTGAAGTGGGGACAAAGAAGATAGTCTGTATTTTGTATTTAGGGGTCAAATTATGCTAAACACAGGCTCAGATTTGACCTTTATATCAACATACAACATACAGGGTAGCACAATGCTCTATGACTTAAGGAATATAAATGTTGATACACAACCTATCTGTTGACTTACATAGTTTTTTTTGTTGATCACAAACTAAGCGGTTAAGCTGGTGGGACACAAACATGGGACCTTCTGCTTTCCAGGTGGGCTTTCTACCCATTCAGCTGCCCCATAGCCAATAAGTGGATTATAAATAAATGTATATAACATATGACTATAGGTTCTGTTATGACCAGGCCCATCACAGAACTAATACTGCATATGTATGCATAGTGTGGCAGCGTTTAGTTATTGTGCCACACATCGTTTCAGAAGATCTGAGACTTAAGGCAGCTCTCCACCACACCGATTTTGGGCCGACTCGGCATTGGAAAGCGTTGGAAAGCATCTGCTGCCAACAACCTGTTGTCGGATAGCGTCGTCCTGTCAGGTCGGGACCTCTATCGACCCGCCGATGAGAAACCGAGCATGTTCAGTCTTTGGGACGACCGGTACAGCTGTCGATAGCCGTGGGGTAGTGAAGAGGGGGGAGATGCAGAAGCTCCTGTGTTGCCAGATTCCGTGAGTGAAACAAGCGACCAGGTCTATGAAAACAAGCCCAAAAGAAGCGACCAGTTTCACCACTTGAGCCCTATTAAATCAGCTATTTTCAAAAAATCTTGAAAGCCAGCCCAAATAAGCAACTACTGTACACTTCGGAAACAAGCCCTAACAAAAGCAACCTGCAACTATGAATATTTACAAGCAACTTTACAGGAAAACAAGCCCAAAGTCCCTTATAATAAGCAGACCTGGCAACACTGGCAGAATCTTTCAAGCCAGAGTCATGCAACGGGGCAGATACCCGACGGGTACCCGCGTTTGACGGGTGAAAACGGGTGAAAAATATACTTTTATAAGTTCACGGGGACGGGAGGTACTGAACTAAGCGTGGATGGGTAACATTTTATTGTGAAAATCAGAGAGCACTGTTTCCGACCAAACAACGTCACTTGTGTAACTTAATACAGCACGCCAGCATAGAGCACGCCGGTCAGTTGTCTTAACTAACAAAAACACATTGAACATCCTGTAAAACGTTCAAATTAAAACCATCTGACTATGTAAACAACGACACATGCGTACTGCGTGTATGCGCATTCTCGTGCGTGGCTATATGTGGAAAGCTCGCTCCTCCGTTCTTGATTTCTGAACGAATTTGACAACTGAATGTAGAGCTATTGTTGAAGGCTGCTATCTTGTGTTAAAAGCATTTCAACGCACTTTTAAATTGAGTGACTGTCTGTAGGCTTTTACATTTTACTGCATTTCAATCACGGGTAAACGGGCGGACAACGGGTCCATTATTTGACGGGCGGGGCGGGTCTGGTTTGTATTTTGATATAATCACGGGTGACGGGTCGCTCTACGGATCGGATTATTGATGGGCGGTACGGGCGCGGGTTGTCAAAATGGGACCGGTGCAAGACTCTGTTTCAGGCCAGCCTGCCAGCTCTAACGCATTAGCACAACAATGTGCGCATCGGCCGACTGCTTGTGCTGAACTAAAAGACAACTTTTGCCAACAGACTACCAGTCTGTTGCAGTCTGTTGTAGTCTGAAGTAGTCTGTTTGGTGGAGAGTCACCTTTAAAGACACTCAGAGTACTTTTGGTTGTTCTCCACCGTGTTAGGAGTGATTTATTTTATTTCTTATTAAAGCTGCAATCCGTAAGATTCATGTCCAATACGTTTCAGGCAATACCTCTTGTCAACCAGTAGTGTTCCTACCTGAACACAGGATCTAAATTCCTCAACAGATGAGCAGTGAGAACACCTCCATCCACCTTACTGTATTTTATTAACATACTCTACCATAGGGGATTGGTCATAATAGCATTTCATTCACTAAAACAATTTCCGGATTGCAGCTTTAAATGGCTTTTATACCTTATGTAAAGCACTTTCAAGTTTGAGATGCCTTTGTGTATTGAAATGTGCTATATTAATTCCTTTGCCTTGCTTTGCTAAAGCTGAGTATTTCAGAGGAACCCAATAATGTATGAGTATGTGTTAGAATTATATCAACCTATTTCCAGACAAATACAATACACAAACAATTAAACAGTGACTTTCTTATGGAAGCCCTGGTGGAGATGCCAATGCAATGTCAAACCATGTTAAACGCTGTATGCTAAAATTACAGTATATCTGTTGATATGGAATTCAGAACTTTTATCACTCATAAAGACAAGGGGTCCCCAAAGCATAATCTTGCTTAGGGCTGCCAAAAGTCTAGGGCCAGCCTTGTATAATTTAAAAGAGTAAGCTAGAAATATCAACGCTACAAATTAGGCTCTCAATATTAATTGCTTATTCAGGACGTTTTGGTAAATGGACCAGGCATGGTGTGCGGATATTTCTTCCTTTTTCAGTTTTCCTTTTTTTCTGCACTGGATGTACACACTAGTTCACCTTTTTCCATAATTACGAAGACTGCACCCCCAAAGGCATGCAATGCTACTGGCTAATGGAGAGACTTGAATGCCACAGTTTCCTATACAACACTATTCCAATCATTGCTGCATGCATGTGATTATTGATCAAGAAGCCCAACTGCTAATATTACCCTGTACTCTCTGTACAGGAGTTTGCTCATATTCCAGACATGATGAATGAAAACATATTTGAAATCCTTAGGCCAGCTCAGACTAGTCTGCAATTACATCAGGCAGTATAACACATTCACACTACAGGATCACAAGGGTCCATTCAGTGCCAAATATCTCTCCAGACCAGATCGAAATCACTCGGACTATTAAAGGTGGCCAACATGACCAAATCAGGACAAGAGAAAGTTTTACCTCTGTAGTTAAGTCACACTTTATCACTATCAGCCACATTAAATGTCAATGTTATGGCACATAATTATACACAGGAGAGAGTCAATATCCCTAAAAGAGAAAATTCTGATACCAATGACAACTTATTCTCTAAGAAAGAGAAAAGGGAAAACAAGAATTGTTTTGAAGCCACAGTAACTTTATTTAATTATAAAATACAACATTTGGGCATGGCTGTTTTTCAAATGTATTTATTTATTTTTTTCAAAATCACTAAGGCTTGTGCTCAACATAACTGTTTTTTTGTTGTTTTTTTCAGTGGAGGGCCTGAGTTTCAAAGTCACTGAAAAACAAGTTACATTATTCATGCAATTCAGGCAATCTTTTTTTAGGTACAGTACATGATTCTGGCCCAAGCACATCTGCTTTAAGGCACAGAGACACATCTACAGTACATATAACGAAAATGTAATATAATATTGATAGATCAAGAATCTTTAACTATTAATTAATATCATTATAAACAATCACAGCCACATATGCATCTCTAAAGCTAATCATAATAGAAATATTGTTTTAAGCTTGAACAAATAATGTGCTTAGTTTTTTCTTAACATATAGATTGCTCAGAAAATAATCTTCTTCCAGTATATACTCAATATGCAGTTAAGTGCAGTAATATTGCCAATATCACAAATTAGACTTATCCAAATGTAAATTAAGTTGATATAATTTCTGCTACTACATCATAAAATGATCACCCAATAATGTAGATTCAGGGATTCACTAATGATGCTATACAATTGCACGCCCCCCCCCAAAAAATAAATAAATAATAATAATAATAATAAAATCAACATTTGTACTTATGATGACAATTATGCATTTACATTATTAAAATACACATTATACAGTACTTGTCTATTTACACTTCATATGATGACTAGTAGTTGGCACTGACATAATCTTCACAAGCTTAAATGTTAATCGTGGTTAAATACTCTTGAATTTTCAAACAATCCAAAAGACTACAGTAGATACAAATTACTAAAGCATAGCTAAAAGCAAATTTATGAAGGCATCTAGGAGGGTGTGGGGGGGGGTGGAAACATTGAATGAAACCAAATACGAAGGTGTCAAAAAGACTAATTGGATTGCAGGTTGCTGGGAGGAAGGAGGCAGTGATTCAAGGATCTCTTGCCTGCAAGGTAATTGGAAGGACACGGGCACATACAACGCAGACAACAGCAATGTTCTCTTAAGATTAACTGAGAGCCATATACTGTGAAATAAAAAAAATAAAGGTGATAGATGTAGAATGTCACAATCACACTATGCCTCTGAAAGGGTGAAAAACAATGTGCTATTATTGAAAGTGAGAGGATGAATTGAGAAAAAAGTAATATGTCGAAGTTAAAGGACCATACCGGTGGTCTGGCATGTTTAGCCCATGGGTTCTCAAAGTGGGGTCCGGGGACCCCCAGGGGTCATTGGGGGGGGGGGGGGGTGTGGGGGGTACCAGAGGATCTCCAGCTAAATTAGTTAATACAGCGTCACAATCATTTTAACCACTTTAACCATATTTGATACTTTGAATATTCAAAAATAGCTGATCAACAAGCTAGCGCTATGAGGTTGTACTGTATATCTGCTATTTTTGAAAATGTTTGAAAAAAAAAAAAGAATAATTTTGATATTTTTTTTACTGGGGGTCCCTGGAAATATCTTTTCAGAGGGGAATCCGTGGCCAAATGCATATATTTGACATGAAAAAGTTTGAGAACCACTGGTTTAGCCCATGATAGACCATGTTTCAAAGCACCGTAGGTTGTTTGACTTTTGAGAAAGCCATTGGATTGTTAATTTCAGTACGGCAACTACTTGAAACTTGCTTTTAGGTAATCCAATGTGTCATTATGTTTTTGCAAAGTTATAAAGAGTATGAGCTTTAATGTAATGTTTTGGGGGAAATTTCTGGAAGTTTTACACACATTTTCCAAGGCATATTCATCTCAGAAATCTAGTTTTAATTTTTTTGATGTGCACAATTTCAATAGAAAATACTTTAACATAGATCATATCATATAGTTCACATACAAAGGCAATACTTTGTAAGGCTTTTTTTTGGTAAGAATTCAGTAGAATTGCAACCGTCTGCACGGTGCAGTCTCACATCATGTGCGGCCCACGCTACTGCCAACACTTAGTCTGAGCCAAATGACTCCATCATTTCTAGAAAGTTTTGATTATATTACTAGAGTGAATACATTTTATATTTAATATATTTCACTTAACAAGCAGATAGTAGCCTAAAGCAAATGATACAGTTTATATTGCTATTTTTTTGCTAGCTAGATACCAGGAGGGCTGTAGCTTGATTAAGCATGCTAACTGAGTATTAATTCATCTGTTTCCATTTATAATTTTTTGGAAAACATTTCTTTTACAAATTTGACCCTAAACGCTAAGTTTGTGTAAAGCCCAATTTTTAAAACAAACATTTCCACATTATCTAACACACCCCATTTCACATTGTATCTGACAAATGAATGGATGTATTTGGCAAATGAATGGATACATTATTTAAATAATGGATTTGTTTCCATCTGCATAGGGCATAGTGAATAAAGCCTGAGCAAAACATTTTTCAATTCTGTTAATTCCTGTGGAAGGTTTCCACCTTGAATATTCCCAGAGATAGTCCCGAGACAAGACTGACATACAAATGAGACGTCCATGACTTCTTAACTGTGCAATGTTGTTTATCCAACATTTTGTTAATGTATTAATGCCTTTGGATAAAATGTGAGTGAATGCGAAATCTAAAAATAAAGCCATTAACAGGAAATTAACTGTTTATGTACAATATATGGACGACGCTGTGAATAGAAAATGATATGTATTGATGCCGGTATGGTCCTTTAAGAGCTCATACAAAACCTGTCTTTTTTTTTTTTACTTGTATCTTGATTCCCAGATATGAAGCTCAGTTCATTCCAGGATGGTTTAGCATTGTAAAAATATAAATAAAAATAGCTACGATGACACATACAGTACAGTACAGCTCAATGTTTCTGCTGAGCTCTATTCCACCGAACATTAGCCAAAGTTGAATAGAGTTGACTTTTAATTTATGCAGCAATGCAGACACCTTTAGATGACCACCACAGCTGGTCATCCAAATATCGATTTTATTCTTAATCCACAAATAAGAATAAAAATTCACTGCAAGTCCATTGACCTTGAGGTGTTGATCAGAATGTGTTGCATGGCATTGATAGGGGTGAAGCATAAGGTGATAGCCACGATAAAATCAAAAAACGTAAAGCAATTGAAGGGTGAATAAATCTTATACTATCTGTGCTGCCTAATTTGAAGAGGGATGACTGTGAAGTTGAAGCAAAAGTTCTGTAATTCTTCATTGTGCATTTAGACTTTTACTAGCATGATGGCTGTGTAGCCTATTCATCAATACCTTAAGAGAGAAACATATTAAGCATACATCTCAAAAGGTAGCCCTGAACTTGGGGAGTTTTCACCAACTGCTGCAGATGTCGATCCTTCCAAACAGATTGTTAGTTTTTTTTCTCCCACAAACAAGCTGAGTGCATGTTGACACTTGAAAAGCCTTATGTGCCAGACCAGTTTATGTGTTGGCCACTGGACATTGGACCAGAAACATGCGGGCAAAGTTAGCAGCTTGCTAATGGAGGCTGAGGGGCTGGGGCTGAACCAAGGTGCAAAAGGGGTGGTGCAGCCAAGGATATTGAAAAATGGGGGTCAATAGTGGGCAGACTCACTGAGGGCTGGAGGGTGGGGGCCTGTACCTGCTGGGGTCCAGCCCCTCCCAGTACGGCTCAACACCAGGAAGGGGGCTAAGTGGACTCCTGTAGAAGGGGGGAGATAAGACAACAAGAGGCAGAGAGAAGAGGGAGGACAAGGAGTGGCTGTCAATGAAGCATCGCAATGTCTAAAACTAAGTAAAAAGCAAGAGAGAAAGTGAGAAATGCATGACAATAAGAAAGTTGTGAAAGACATAAATATGACGAAGGAAGACAAAGAATGAAATGTTAGTGAAAACAGCTGTAAGATAAGAAAGGAGGGGGCCTACCGTGGAGCATAAAGAATAAGGAGATAAAAGGAAGGAGAGAAACGACAGACACGGGTAATGATGTGGCCACTGCACCTTGAGACAGTTCTGTTTATTTTGTTCTCAGTTTGTTTCAATCTGTGAGTCACCATGAAGGACACAGGACACAGAGTTTACACAATGTATCGTGGCATCCAGCCACACTCTGAAGGTTAGAATGTATCAAGCCCTTTAACAAGATTTGGTCATTTACTATCTACTGTGCGCGTGCACGCACACACTATTACTATTGTATTTACTCACTAACACTATTTTCTACAAAAAAAAAAAATTGCATCAGAAATCCAGTTACAGCTATCCTCAAGCCAAAATGTCACCTGAATCTGAAGGGTCCGTCTGTTTTCTGCTGGACCAAAGAGGAACCAGCCCAGAAAGTCAGACACAAAGTTGTGTTCTCTCACTATCAAGTTGCGTGAATCGACACCACACACAACCACCACCACATAAGCTTGCCTGTGGCAATTGACCTTTGTCAAGTCCCGCCTGTGGTCACGCCCCTCTTCGCACCCATTGGTTGATTAGGTAGAATTGGAGAAAAAAAAGAAACTGAGGCTATCTTGTTAAATGATTATCAAGGAATAGTGTGTGACCCAGTCGAGGATAAAGGGAAGATACGTGGTTAGAAAATTAAATACATTTATTTTTTAACTTATTACTCCTGTAGTGTTGCTTTGGTCATGGCACCATGGCATCCAGATTGCTCCGTATATTATGGTCTTGCTTGTGTTGTTTCTGGTGTTGCTAGTACATGTTGCAGAATGTTAAAAACGTAGCCGCAGCATTTCAAGATAATGCTGATGATGTTAAAGCAGAGTCATTAATAGTGGTCGCTGCTTCCGCCCATTATCTTCTGCACTTGATCTTATTTGTGCTAAAAGCACAATCAAGTGTTTGATCTGTACAGACCGTCTCATGTTCCAAGTGTTTCCTCTTCAAACACTGTACTGTAAAGGGCTGTAGGTTGTTATGTTGAGATGGTATTACACTCCCACCGGTTGGCTCCTAGCCTGGCATGGCCAGACTAATATCACTGTGTAGATACTAGATATTAGTCTGGAATCTCTGTGTAGAACCTGCATTTCCAAGCGGCGGATAAAAAGAACAACCTCTGGGGATAAACCTGTGCCCCATATTTGCAAACTGGGCCCTGATTGGTGCCCCACAACTTCGGGGGCAGCGAAATCCAATCACAACCGAGCAGGGCCAGACTAATCAGTCGAGGGCTTTTTTTTCCTTTTTTTTTTGCACTGGCAGATTCATCTGGTTTCCAGGCTAGTTGGCTCCAGTCTGTGAATATTGAGTGCACCACTGAGGCAAACAAAGAAAAAAAGAAAACTGCTGTCCTCAGTGTGTCCTTGATGACAAAAAGGGCCTCTTTTTGTGGATACTAGCCATTGGTCTAGGTGTGATTTCTTGGTAAAATTGTAACATTTTTACATTTTATACCAAACCATGTTAAGTTCCAACCGGAATGCTAGAGCTTACTTTAATTATTACTTTTTGTTAGTTTTTTTTGTGTGTGGTGCAAAGTTCTGCTCTCTGTTTTACCTCAATAGAATGTCATTGTCTATTAATCAGCAGTGCACACTGTATGCCTTCACAAGTTTCATTACTGCATATCCATATCGCTTTTACTTCCAGAGGGATTAATGATCCGGCAAGAATGATTGATGCAAATTACTGAATGCATAAAATAGCTTTTGGATTAAAAATCAACTAGCCGAGAAGTCGGATTATATAACACACACAGCTTCTTGGACAGTGCCTTGGACAGAGATTTGCGTTGTACTGAGTGCACCTTTCTAGTTACTCTTACTTTTACCTGTACCTCTTATTTTATTTTCACTGCTGTTGCTGCTATGACTCGCAAATTTCCCTCCAGGGATCAATAAAACGATAACCATGCCTTTTGCCTTTCTGCTGAGTTTGAGCTTGTAGTCTTGCACTTCCACCACACAGACTGGAATGGCACGTGATAACCAAGTTTTGGTTATCATGTGATCATTTTGTGAATTGTGATCAATATTTGTATTTTTCTGCCCAGGAAGCACATGTTGGAGAAGTACAGTATAGTGCAGATAGTGCCAGGCAGAAAGCCTCAGCAGTGAAATGATCCAACATGCTACATGTACAGTAGTGGTTTTCAAACACTTTGTGCCCAAGGCACACCAATGGGCAAGTCAAAATCTCAAGGCACACCTGCATTCATAGTGAAAATAGCTGATCTACAATCTCACAACGTGCCGTGATGCTTTGTGAGCTTGAAGATATGCTATTTCCGCTATATTTTAAAATCTGTAAATGAATTAAATAATGAATAAAAGGACTGGTCCTATCATGCTGGTCCCTTTCATTTGTATCACTTTCATAGACAAACTGATCAGCTATTATATTTGCCCATTTCAACAGATATGGGAGCCGCTGAGAACTGTTCCAATCTGACCCCATAAAACAATTGACACAAGGCAATCAACATTCTTTATCATAGCTCTTCCCCCACTACCCGGGTCCCTTTATGCTCTACTGAGCACACCCTTCTAGTCCTTCATTGTGCTGTGTTACAAAGTATGGAAGTTTTCATAGCATTAGATTTTGAGCAGCTTAACACAACTCAATCTTGTCATTTTTGCCTGTGTACGTTTCCTGTGTACTTTTACAACACATAAACACAAAACGTGTTTATCACAATGCCCTATTATAAAATATATACAAAATATTCAAAGCTTTTCATATGATCAAGTAAGTAAGTAAGCCTTGCCGAGCCATGTGGCCCATACAGTAGGTCAGGAGCTTATCTCCTGTTTCTGTAGCGTGAGGCAGCTTAATGTACACCCCCTGGACTTGACGCTAGTACCCCCAATCCAACCCTTGATGCTGAATGCCAAGCAGAGAGGCATTGGGTCCCATTTTTATAGTCTATGGTATGACCCGGCCGGGGATCGACCCCCGACCTCCCAATCTCAGGGCGACACTCCAACCACAAAGCCACTGAGACTATGATAATTATGATCAAGTAAAGACAAAATAATGGTAATACTGGCCCCAGGCCACACCAGAGGATAATTGGGACGATTTTGGGTCTGATTCGCCCCTCCCGACAATCACAGAGTCATTCCCGATTTGAGGCTGGTCAGATTATCTGCCCAAATGATCCTGTAGTGTGAGGGGTTCACAAACATAAATCATAAAGTCACGGACAAAATCTCCATCATCTGATTTTGAATTGTACTATGAATATCAACTCACCCACATGCAATGCATGTAACATCCAGCAATGTTGTGTATTTGTTCATTCATTAGTTAGTACACAGAGCTTAACAGTGTGTTTACAAAATTGTGTTTGTGTAGAACATAGTGGTATTGTACAGGTAGAATTCGTTGCTGTCCGGCAGGATTTATTTCCATAAATCAGTGCTATAGAGCATCGCAGTTGCGCAGAATCCGGGTGCCGGAAGTAAATACTCAATGCATTTTTCCCATTGACTTTTCCAAAAATATTTATATCAATGAATTTAAGGCTAGAATCAAGCCATCCAGGATTCTGGTGAATCATGACCATAAAACCTTTTTTTCTGTGATTTTTTAAATTTTATATTTAATGATATGATATACTATGTTTAATAAATACCCTTTGTTTTGCCGTTTTCAAAAAAGTTTTTTCACAGAATCAAACGTTTTATGGTCATGATTCACCAGCATCCTGGATAGCTTGATTCTAGGCTTAAATTAATTTATATAAATATTTTCGGAAAAGTCAATGGGAAAAATGCATTGAGTATTTACTTCCGGCAACTGGAAGTGGGCGGGAACTGCGACGCTCTATTGAACACCCTTTACGTCCGTGTGTTGGTAAAAAATATATATTTTACCAAAAAAAGTATTAAATAGTGCTTCTGACAAAAGAAGATAACTCCATTGGATCCTCAAACTTTCTGCTAAACCAGCTAATCCAGCAAAAGGGGGTGGAGTTAGCTGGTTTAGGCTGACTCCAGGCTCCACCCCCTTTTGACCTCCAACCTCAGTGTGAGCTTGGAGGTCCATTCAGCTGTTCTTATCAATGATGAACAAAACCTCCTAACTCCATTTTTTTTTCTTTTTTTTTTTTTCTGAAAAATGAACATTTTGGAGACGAGCTGGTTCCTGCCGGACAGCAGAGATATTTATTGTAGATATCTAAGTCAAGTTTGAGATCAAGTGGTCCCTGGAATGGCACGCCTCTGAAATCAAATTGAGTTGTGTGGTCCTGCAACTTGACATCATCATCATTAATAATTTTTATAATCGGCTAAGATTAGAAAATCCTATAGTGTGCGACTGTGCGCTCAGCATTCGGCTTAGTTTATACTCTATCGTATGATGGTCTCGCATGTCGGTAAGCAACACATCAAGCTATCTATGGAGTATAAATTAGGCTTAAATCTGCAATCTGTATTAATTGTATTCAACCAATTATTTGAACACAGGTCTCCTGCATGAGATCCCAGATTTCTACTGCTGGGCTAAGACAGAAAGCCTGTTTGGACAGGGGAGATATTACGCTTTGAGCTCCATGCAATTTGTCAACGAGTAGTGGTCATACCTGATCACAGGATCTACATTTCTCAATAGAAGAGCAGGGAGACCAACTCCATCCACCGCAGATGTGTTAGTTATATTGTATTAACATACTGTATCTTGTGGACTGGTTCAAATAATGTTTGATTCACTAAAACAGTTATGGATTGCAACTTGAAGAGTGCTTTGCATAAGCTGCTGGAAGAAAGGAAGAAGTCATGTTGGTGTTACTTACGGAGTTTCCATGCTTTTTCTGCAGTGGGTAATGGAAAGCGGTGGGTCTAGAAGACAGGAAAAAATAGAAAATATACTGTTATCTTTAAAAGGCAATAATTCTTCTTGGTAAAGTGGAATATGACTATGATATACTATGGTTGCCTGACTGTATCTTTCAGTATTATTACATGTAACAAGTTAATGTAACAATATTCAATATGAATAAATTATATTTTAAGCCATAAGCATCAGTAGTGCTCAGTAAGGCAACAATATATCCTGCAGAAATAGTGCAAAAACTTCTTCTATCCAAGAAGTGTTGCACAGGCTGCATTTACAGTAGTAATTTCACAGGTCAGAATGCAGACTCAGGGAGAGTCCTTCTCTGTGTATTGTTCCCCATTTTAGCTTTTTGTTTGTGGCAGCAGAGGTCCCATCAATGTTTATCTATTGTCCATATCAAGTTTATTACAGCTAAAATATAAAATGACACAGAATAGATGCTTTCCCGGCTTTAATGGATTAACAGACAGTTGTTACAGACAGTGGTTGAATTGGCCGGTACTCACCAATACAGACTAAAGACTACCAGTTTTGTGACCCTTGCCCTCCTGAGCACCTTTATTATACGTATTTGGCCACTGAACCCCATTTCAAAATATGTTGTGCGACACTCACTCATAAAGTGCTACACATTAATATACATCTATGATGCATCAGTGAAAATCACAAGTGAAAACACATGATTAGCAAATTCGTTATTTGAAATAGTGTCCAATTTTGAATCCAAAATGATTAGCACTGTTGCACCACTGCACCAGGCTATTCATGTCTACCACCTGTCTGGGGCATTTCACCCATTCAAGCATTTCACCCATTCAAACCCATTCAATTCAATTTTAAAGAAACCACACTGTTTGGCCAACATAACATTTGAGGTGACTGGGATCTTGGGGTCTTGTTGCGGATGCTGAACCTATGTTACTGAAGTGCACGTCTTCAGTGCCAAATTGGTTTTCCCACCTAATGTACCCCAACACCACATTTGAGTACACAACGTTCTTAGAACGTTCTAATTTAACCACCATTTGTCTGATGTTGGGATTGCATTTATATCCAAGTATTGGATTGTCTTCCAAAGTTGTCGCCAGGTTGGGGTTACTATACTGAGGAGGTGCCAGTGTTTAAAAAAAAAAAAAAAGATGATTACCCATAAGAACATACAGATACAGACAAGAGACAACAACAAACATAACAAACGCATAAAATACACATAAACAAAACAAAAACCAAAAGAAACGACAAATGCACAAAAGTGCACAGAAGTTTACAGCATTCCACCTCAGCCAAAACTTCAACTTCAACTCAACCACGTCTGTTCGGGTTGGATTGTAATTTTCAGGCCTGTTGAAAACTCTAAAGCAGTGGTTCTCAAACATTTTCATGTCAAGGACCCCCAAATTGACACGTACCGTATTTGGCTGAAAATAGCTTATCTACAAGCTGAAAACGGGCAGCGATGGAATGCGTTATGAGCTTGTAGATCGGCTATTTTCAAACAAAGAGTTAAAGTGGTGAAATTGTTCGTCGTTTTGCTGTGGACCCCCTAGAACCACCCCGTGGACTGCTGGGGGTCCCTAGACCACACTTTGAGAACCACTGTTCTGAAGATATGATAAAAAAAATATTATTGTAATCTAAATCCTATATTGTACAATTGTAGAATTGAAGAAAACAAAAGAAACAATTATTTTGTGCAAGAGTGCTCTTGAGTGTACGTAGTTTCTGTTCTTAGGTATAAGAACAAATCACAGCTAAGAAAACATTGGTGAATATCAAAATGGTTGGTGAATGAGGCCCTATGTCAGTCAAAAAGGCATGAACAAAGAAATCCAATCAATCATTTCTTGTAACGTTTTCTAGTGTAGACTGTGGACCATAACCACTTAAACTTTCTAGACTAATAGTAAACTGGGCCTGAGTTGTCTCTGTACTTGGACCGCTTTTTCCAGTCTACACAGAATCTCTTTGCAGATCTACAAGCTCACAACGTGTAGCAACGCGACACGTTGTGAGCTTGTAGATAGGCTATTTTTGGGTAATGTTCCCCCCAGAATATGGATGCTGGGGTTCAAGTGGATAACACATACCTGCTTATGCATGTAAATCTATGTAAATATATACAGTATATAATTTAATGGATAGTATATTTTATTATTCGACTGTATGATGACTATTGTGTTGTTCCTGTGAGAGTCTATTATGTGGGTGGGATACACAGCTCTCGATTTTGACCTGACGAAGAGCCAAGGCTGGAAACATTGTCATTCAAATTTATTGGAACATCTGGGTGTGCGGGTTCCATTCTTTTTCATGATCCTATCTTAACCCAGCGAGCACCGTGACAAGTGATGTGCGTATTCTATCAACTTTTTTGTTTGGTAATATTAAAATATGTGTTTAGAAACTTGTGTGGGAAGGCACTACACTAACAAAGCTTCTACTTAGGATTGTCCTATTATTTGTGAAAAAACAATAGTATACTGAGAGCCAAGGGAATATGCTCAAATGAAAATTTTAAATAAATTACAGTAGCAGGTTTCTGGTTATCATATTAACAGCTGAACCAAAACCCCAACCCTTAGTTGATGACGTCATCACAAAGGTTATTACTGTACTGAATTACTTCAGTAAAGTAGAAATGAAGGTCAAAAGAAAATTCCATCATATTGTTACATATCATATTCTTTTCATTTGTATTGTATCATGACGTCATGTACTGTATGTCGTGTGTAGTATCATTATCAACTGAAGATATTGTATCACAAAATAATATTCTTTTTCAATAAGCCTATTGAAATAGTACTATACTGTAGCAATATACAATAGTATAATTGTAGAGTTTGTGGATGGAAACATAAACTCACACAATTCTTCCTTATCAAGAGAACAGCCGAAACAACAAAAAGACATCACATACATACAGTACACTGGCCCTCATTTATCAATGTAGCGTACAAACCAGCTTAAATTCGAGCCCAGGAATTAGCTTACGAAGCAGATGTGCCCTGTCAATCACAGTGTAAAATCTGTCCGCTGTTGATACATGTGGCAGACATTCGCACACGCTATTTGCCTACACAGGGCTGCGTCCTACCGTGTTCCATGGCCGAGAACCGTGACTGCCACCACGTTTATGAGAGATAGATAGCCTGGGGCTGTCATCATAATGTGAACGTTTATGGAGTGATTGAGGAATGCGTAAACATTATTGGATGAAGGCTGGTGTGTTGTATGGTTATAAATTCTTGGGAGTGAATTCCTATGTTTAGATGCCTGTCAGATGGTCAGACAATGCTGCTCCGCATGTCTACGATGGAACAAACGGTATAGACAAATCCTACACGCCCTCAGACCAGGCGTGAGATCTGAGCGGGACGTATATAGTATGCACAAGTCAAAGTCACGATAGATTGATAAATCTCGACAATTGTGGTGATCTCGGCGTACGCCCATTGGTCTACACCACTTTGATGAATGAGGGCCAATTGTATCTTAAAGGCCTTAATGACGGCCTGTGAATTATCTATGTCTATCTACTGCAATATCGTTGCTGTCAGTTAGAAACCCTGTAAATCTTTACATTTTTTATTTTCTTTTTCATTTCTGCTAAGCAGCAAGCTATATACTTGATGATTTTGATTTATATTAGGATAAATTTGTGCGACTGTACAGATGAAACGGAAGTGGGGAATAGGCTTCACATCCGGTTTATATTTTAATCATGATCAGAGCTTCCGAGTCCCAGACTGTATGACCGGAAACATTTGAAAACTGTGGGAGGCAACAGTCTGGCCATGCGAGACTACTGAACTCCTACAGTAACTGCTCATGCTTTTTGTGTCAGGTACACTGACACTCACATCTGCTCTGGGGCACTCGTATTTTCCATAAATCATGCGTACAGTGGCTGTTAGAATGCCTTATTCTTCAATCAATTACAATAGTGCCAAACCTCAAACAAAATGCTTATGTGCCCAACATTTGTCAAAACATAAAAAATAAAATAATAAATGTCTGTTAAACGATATCGCTCATTTCTGAAGTAAGGATGCATAGGCTTAGCCTGGTAAACCCTCCCTCCGGAAATCTCATTTCAATTCGATTTCAGAAAGGAGTCTGGTCTGAAACGCCTTCCTCCAATAATCGCTCTGCTCAGCGAACCGACGAGCCTACCAGCGTCGTCGCTCATTGTTCTGTGATTGACAGCGACAGTTGGCCAATCAGGTGGCGAGTTCGAGTGAGCCCGAATGAACCCGAGTGCAGCCTGAGAGCCGCCGACAAAAGACGAACGGCAGCCATTGTTGTTGTCCGAGTGCCGTCACTTCTTACTTTCAGTTTTATAACGCTTTCAAACTTCTTTTTTGAGGCACGGAATTTACTTATAAGATATCGTTTGGATAGAATTTAGTTGTTTAACTTCATATATGTGGTCAATTAATCATGACAGAGCCTATTTAAAAATATAAATTTAGAGAACCGGCAGGGGCGGGGAGTGACACGCATGTATCCCAATAAGGCAACCTATTTTCGGCATGGCCGTCCCAAAAGTCCCGTTGCGTCACATAGTCTGGAGCTCGTCAAAATGAACTGCTCATTGGCTGAAGGGGAAAATGATCATTGGTTGAAGGGGTTGTCAGTCAACGGTATTACTCCCGCCCAACTCCAGCCCACAGCGATTATTGCAGAAAGGCGTTTCAGACCAGACTCCTTTCTGAAATCGAATTGAAATGAGATTTCCGGAGGGAGGGTTTACCAGGCTAGCATAGGCTACTATGAGGCAAATTCAAACCGATTATTATTTACTTTTCAGTCGACGTATTTAGAGCTGAAAATAATGATCTTATGGTCTGGATGGAATCTATCTGTGCCCACTGCATTACCAATCCCGTTGGTAGGATATGCTAATACAAAAGACAGATTTCCCCTCAGTGATCAATCGGATAGTGGCATTCCAGTATTTCCTGGATTCTCATCATCGTTGTTGTTTTTTCTTTCTTTCTTTACCTCAGAAAAGGTAAACAATAATTGTTCAGTATTAGTCTTATACAACATCCTGCCATGCTTTATTTAGTCTCGCGTAGCCAGACCCAACTGAAAATGAAAAACAGCGACCTCTGCTGTTTGTATTGTCTGTTGGGTCTGGCCAGAGGCAAACGGAACACCAGTGCGCAGGGAAACCGGGGGTTTGTGTCTGCCTTCAGCGCATCACTTCCGGTTGGTGCGACTATCTTTTCATTCCCACTAACAATATTTCTACACGGAACACTAACACCACTTCTCCCAGAGAACATGGATGGTTTTGGTTATAAGCCCACTTGTTTCTATAATGAAAGAGTAAGTTAAAATGTGAATATCTGTCCGTGGTTTTGTCTGCTCCAAGGACGCTATTGTTAAATTAGTTTCGGCTACTTTCGAGGGGGGAAGGGTGGACGGACACGTGAATCCCGCCCACTACATTTGATTGGGTAAAGCGTGGCCTGCTTCCTGATCTGAAGGCACACCCACTTGAAACCAATGCGCACGGGTTGTCAACACGGCTACCGACAGATTCCAACGCAGAGCAGAATCTGTTCTTGAGAGATTATGCTGTATTAGCCTATTATTTGATCCTGTGACAAACCTCATAACTTATTCTTCTCATTTACACATGAGAGCAACTGTACATTCAGTTCCAGCAAATCTATCACGCGGGAATCACTTGCCAAATTTACTATATCTATAAACTGTCAAGGCGCTGCTATGCGAATCGTTGTAAACTTGTAGATCTGTTCCTTTTTTATGAGTGACATCGTGTACAGAGTCAGTGGTGGAAGAAGCACTCACAACGTGAGCTTATGGATCTGCTATTTTCAAATAGCAAAAGGGCTGAAGTTTTTAATGTTCTGACAATCTGCTATTTTTGGCTTTAGGGTTACAAATTACATTCATAAAATCTCCGTCCTAAAATCGATATATTCACAAGTACAGGCATGCAAACAGCCCCAAGGTGTAAAAAGGTGACAACATGTTGTTTTCTTTCGGGTCAGGTGTCACACAATTGCCCTATTTGGGTTCAAAAAGGTGACTGTAGCTGAAAAGTGACACTTTTGCATGTCTGCAAGTATAATAAAACAAACGTGTGTGTGTGTGTGTGTGTGTGTGTGTGTGTGTGTGTGTGTGTGTGTGTGTGTGTGTGTGTGTGTGTGCGCGCGTGCGTGTATGCGTGTACAGTGGGTCCATGCCTGATATACAGGCAGGGCTCACCTCTCTTTCGTTTAAGCTTTCGCCGGCGCTGCTTGTTGACAAAACAGGCAGCCAGTGTGCTGAAGAGGACAGCTGCTGCCAGGAAACATATTGTGGCCACAATGCCTGCCACCACTGGCCTCGCCAGCCCACCTTCCTCTACCATCTCTGGAGGAGGGAAGAAGTCTGAGAAATAGGGAGGGGGGATCAGAGAGAGAAGTCATGTAATAACAAGAACAAATGATATAAATGTGATATGTGCTAACAGTCTCAAAACAGGGTGTGGGAGGCTTTTTTACGAGGCTGCTTTAAGGGCCCAGGCCGGCCGTGGAGCGACGGACACTGTTGGATGCGCCTCACCAGCCCGGAAACAATGAGCCATCCCCCGTCCCGGTACGACCCACCGTGCGGGCACTATCGCCGTAAAAAGAAAAAGGCCAGCGGTATCACCGTTTTTTTGCCTAAAGGCATAGATCTACAAGCACCAGCCAGCGAAAACCACCTGTGTCCGCTCTGAGGAGCACTGTGGCCGGCCACTGTGGACCAGATTATATGGTAGCACACTAGCATTGCATCACTTGCTAATGTGTATATGCTAAAGCTATACAAGCACACATTAACAGTTTAACTACTGTACTTAAACCCTATTTTATACTTTGGCTGTTTGAAAATGGCAGAGGTATGGCAGCGCAACATGTTGTGAGCTTGTACATATCATGTTAATTTCATAAACATTAAAAAAAACATAAATGTTCTTAGGGGGTCCCCGGCACAATATATTGGCATTGCCATATGGGCACATCGGTTGGATCTGTGGTTCTGGACAACTGGATATCTATTTATGCCTATATACTGTATGGACATGTCGGTTGGATCGGCGGTTATGGACAACTGCATATCTGAACTACTAAGCGTGGGCACCGCACTCCCTTGAGTCCTTGCCGCTGCGCGAGCCGACTTTGAAGTCAGTCGGTCGCATATATGCAATTATGCGCATGACCATATATGGGCATAGCGGTCGGATCTGTGGCTCTAGACTAGCATCTCCAATGACTATATATATTGATATTTCGGGTTTGTTTATGGTTATATCTGACTCTGAGTCATAGGGACATGCCTATATGGGCGTATCGGGTTTGTTTATGGTTATGTCTGAGTCAGAGTGACGGTCCGCCCGCCTGTCCGCCCTCCCATTAGCCAATTTTAATATAGGACATACGTATAGGGATTGATGAGTACATTCTTGGGTCTATTGGCTCCTCCTGTGTAGGAGTCTTTGGAAAATTATTCTGATCTATTCTGAGAGTTCCTTGTTTGGTAAAAGGCCTTTCTCAGCGTCAACTAAAGTTAGTAAGAACAAGATGGGCTTCCATGTGGCTCGTTCTGTTGTCTATGATGTCAGTCATTTATGACATATCTATGACTTGACTTATCACTCCATATTTGGACAACGTTTCAGCCCGATTCCGCCCGATCCAGCCTCCATTGACGTTCATTATAGAATGTAATATTTAAAAATCACACCCTGTGTGAAGGTAGCGGCGCCTTTGATACATTTTGTCATCGATATGTGTTTATAATGTGTTTATAGCCATGTGTCACGTGAAGCTTGACCAATCACTTTGTTGACGCACCTGACCAATCAGAACGTTGACGCACACGGACAAAGTCAGGTATAGAGCGGCTAGCGCCGCTAAAAAAACATGTAACCTGGGAAAATAATTAGGGAATACTGGCAGTATCCCACAAGAAATTTGGTCCTTTCTTCTACATTACCATACGTACTTATTTTTTCTCCTCTCACATTATGAAGGTACAGTAATTTGGCATTCTCGTGTCAATTGATTGTACTTGTGAGTATGGTAACTTAACTATACTGTAGGAGTATCAGAGACACATCTGAATTAGGTTTAGATTTCTTCTCTATTGATAGATAAGAGTTTGGGACATACCACACCTGGTTATATTCATAGTTTATAGGAATATTGTACAGAAGTTACATCTATCTATCTATCTATCTATCACAGTTTTCTGACTGCTATGGTAAATAAATGGCATCAGCAATCATGAACTCATGAGCATTGAAAAAGTATTTGCTTTATTCTTTCCCCAATCATAATTTACAAGGACATGGCTCAACAAAGCAGGACATTGTAAACATCAGAATGGGCAAGTAGAACTTGATCACTGCATTATCTGCTTCCCCAGTCTATCCAATGGGGGGCAGCAGAGTACTTCCATTGACACAGACGTTCCTGAGAAAATTGCTGCTGCTCTAGAAAATGTGTTCTTACCAAGTGATGTGTACTCAATGACCTCTGCACAGCACCGGCATCCTATTTTCAGGGGCTCAATATGATATTCTAAATAGAAATGTATTACTTCATTAAAACTGTGGCTTTGATGATACTCTTTTTAAAACAAAACATGCCCAAGGAATCCCAAGGGAATGGAGCACAACAATGATGTCATACTTTTCAAGATGGTATGAAGCAGCATCCATACACTGCAAGCCAAAATGAAATGGTGCTGAGTAGGCAAAATGTAAAGTTGAAGGTGCTGTGTATGCAATCCATTTACAGCCCAACTTCAGCAAAGAATTGTCAAGCTAGCCTGAGGTTAGAGATGCAGGCAACTGCTAGAGGTTGTTAGTTCAAACCAGGTCTCCTCAATGAGCCTGTGTGTGTCCACTGTCTGCATCTCCCCTGAAGACAAGACAGTGAATAAGTTGTCCACCAGAGGGCATCTCCTTCTCATACCATCCACATGGTTGGACAGGGAAAGAAGCATTTGTTTCTTCTAGGGGTTCCAGCAACACACAGAGATATGAGACTAGATATCATCTGGGATACTTTTGAATCATTAATATTGTGATATAGCTTAACATTTGTAATGGTGTTCTTTCCTGAACAGACTGTTCTAGCGGAATAAAATTAATGTCTCGTATAAAAATGTGGTTATCCTCACATTATCGATATTGAGATATTCTGTCAAAAGAAATTGCAATATTTGTTTTTTTCAATATCGCCCAGCCTTATTAGGAGGCCCCTATTTTGTTGTGTGCAAGGCATCGTGTGTAATATACCAAGTTACAATGTAAATTGTAACTTGGGTTGCCCTTATACGATCAAATTGTAACGTATTGATCACGTTGTGTCATTTTAGTTGAAAGTCAGTTATTTTATGTGAGCAATGCTGCACATGCAGGCTTAGTAACAGTGTCTCACCTGAACTGGACACTCCTACAGTGTTGCTAGGCTCACTGATCATGTCCTCCATGACGGCCATGACCCGGAACTCATACCACGCCTCCTGGGAAAAGACGAAGAGCAAAGAGACTAACATTTGTATAGGTCTGTGGTTCTCAAGCCTTTCAAGGACCCCCATTACTCTGAAAGAATCTATTTGGTTCCATTTGTACACTCTCTGAGTTATAGACCTGTAAGGGTCCATTTGGAACCCCCTCAAGGAACCCTACACTTTTATGAAGCATTGATTTGTGTAACTGATTATGAACATACAGTATGAACTACTGTAGGGCTGAACGATTTTGAGAACATATCTAATTGCGATTTTTCTGATTGATATTGCGATTTGATTCGCGATAAAGGTAGGGTAAGTGATAGTTTTTTGGTTAAAACAAAATATTTTTTGTTAAAAAGGACTATTTTCTGATGATAATCATTGATATAGTGTTCAGTCTCCTCATCTCTCCAGTTCTTGAATAATCAAATACATTTTCAGGTGGGTGGCAAAATTTCAGGATACCCATTTATCAGCTTCATTGTTATAGTGTTCCAGTTCTAATTTTGTCTGCTCATTTCTTTGTGTCATCACTTCCAATTGTGCTTGTTTAATCTGCCTCCTGTCTGTGTTCTTTATCCTGATTGGGTCAAATTGGTATCCCGACCTGAAAATGCATTTTCTGTTTTAATAAAGAGCAGGAAAGACATCCTGTTACTGAGCAAAAACTCTTGCTCAAGGCAAAAAAATGCACCTTATGTCACCATGCTTCACACGTGTGCGGGGGAAGGGGGAGGTACCGTCGCAAAGAATCACTTTCAAGTTTAGTTTATGGCTAATTAATCAGCCATAAAGATTTAAGGATGTTATGCTTATAACGATAGAACAACAAGAACATTCACTATCTGCAGTCATGGAGTACTTTGTTGGAACGGAAATAACAACTTTTAACTTTTAGCTCGTGCGGGAGTAGAAAGGACAACAACAACGTCATGTAGGCTAATCATAATGCTCATTCGTTAATCCATGGTGTCGCCCGCCAAATATAAACATAGACACAGATCTGCACAACGTGCTTGTGGATCGGCTGTCTTTGGCGTTTTGCTGCATTGTTGTAAACACTGGGTCAGACCATAGAGTTATAATACATCGGGTCAGACTCGCTCACTGCCGTTGCATATTATGATTATAAGAAAATCATAAAATCGCAGCCTTTGCGATTCGTGTTCAGCCTTAGTATGAACATAACACAGAGTAGAATATAGTTTAGTTTCAGAACTGGAGAGAACAGCAAAAACATGTTTTTAGCACTGCAAGCTTTGAAATGTAATGTTCTATTTTAGAATCGATGACAATGAAATGTTTATGCTGCAGCTTGTGGCTGCCTCTGGCTGCTTCCAACAGGATGTGAAACACTCTGTGCTAAACTGACGAGCGGCATGATTCTGCAGACAGTGGGTCCACTTGAACTAGACCAACATTTCCCAACCTTTTCTGGATCATGCAGGGCCCACTTGAAAATCTTGAATTAATTCACGGTCCACCCATCTGACCACTTTAACACAGCGTTAAGTGGTCGGATGGGTGGGCCACGTGCATTTTCAGAGCATGTTTATTTTAATGATCAATCCTGGCCCACTTGCAATACCATCACAGCCGACAGATTGGAAATCACTGAACTAGACAGGCCATGTATAAGTGCAGAGGAATGAATGATCTGGTCTTCTAGTTGTCTCTTCAGTTCACATTGTAGGAAATAATGCTACCTGATACAGTAAGATTGGTAAAAAAAAGTTTGAAGTGAACAAGATACTGTATGAAGAGATGTATCGTGTGTGCACGTGCATTAGTTACTGCTTAATGCACGTGCACGCATGATCGCACAGTTCATGCGCCCGCGTTTAGATCCCTTGTGGTCCAATTACCTCAATCGTCGCAGTAAAAAGCGGCAGCAGAAAGGATAGGTGTAGTGTGTTTCCACAAGCATGAAAGTGATCGGATGAGAGAGGCAGCTAGAGAGAGAGAGAGAGAGAGAGAGAGAGAGAGAGGGAGAGAGAGATAGAGAAAGAGAAGAGAGAGAGAAAAGTGTGTGTGGGTGTTGGTTAGAGAGCGGGAGGAGAGATAAAAGCGTTTGCATGACACAGGCGGTGATGGTGAAAAAGCTCAAACATGTTATGCCAGGAAAATTAGCCAATACGAGCCAGATGTGAGATGTTAAAAAGCCTCTTCATGTTAAAAGTACAGGACGTACTGTATTAAATAAAATACAAAATAATGCCCCCCCCAGCTCATTCTGTTCAGACTTTATTATTTCATACCATGTTTCAAAGCCACCACTCTTATTGTCACAACTTATGTCAACAGAGAGCAAACTATCAGAATAATTGGTTTAACAATTAGTTAGATTTGAATCCTGCAATATCGTGTGACAAATTGGAAAGCTGTTTTGTACTTTCGGCCACGCTAAATAGTTGATTTTAGTCTTCTCATTAACACAGGCACTATTTTGTCTCCACTGGCAACTTATTCATCTGAGCAAAACACCATCGCATGTGGAGTTCCCCAAGGTTCAATACTTGGACCTCGTCTGTTCAACATTTACAGTACATGCTCCCAAATCATTAAAAACAACAAAATTGTTTACCATAATTATGCAGATGACATTCAAATTTACATAGCTCTTTCACCAAGTGATTATGGTCACTTGACACTTAATCAGTGCTCAGTGACTGGGTGTGACAACCTTTCCTACATCTAAATGAAGACAAAACCGAGGAATAAAGAATGTTAGTGCTCACCATGCTTCCCTGTATAATTATCGATTGATAGACATATCAAGTCAATTACAAAGTCAGCCTACTAAAATGGTTTGGTTATTCTTTGAGGTATTATTTTTCCCCCAAAAAAGTGAACCTCAACCTTGAGAAATGTCCTTGTGACTGAAATATTGACCTTTTTCATTAAAGCAATGCAGACATGGACTGTCTACTGATCATTCAGAATGCAGATGCCATACAAATAATACAATACACCAATTCCAATGGTGTAGATGGAAAAAAGGGGTCCAAGTACAGAGCCAACTCGGGTCCAGTTTATTAAAGGTAGGGTAAGTGATTTACTTTGGTTAAAATAAGTGTTAAATAGCTCTATATTCTGATAGTACTCATTGCTATAGAGTATTTATTCAGTAAAAGGAGTCTCCCATGCCTCTCCAGCTCTTTATTAAACAGAAAATGCATTTTCAATTCAGTGCTCTCTCCTGATTGGCTTAAAATGTGTTACCTACCTGAAAATGTACTATATTCTGTTTACTAAAGAGCTGGAGAGACCCCTGTGATCAAACACACGCTCTGTAGCAATGATTACTATCACAATATAATACCTTTTTAACAAAAAATGTTTTAACAAAAAAATTTGGTCTACAGCTAATAAATTACCAAATAATATCACTTACCCTACCTTTAAGTCTAGAGCGTGGTTAAGGGCAGTGCACTGCACTAACCCCAATGGCATACTGGTCATTTCCAGTGTCATGAAATTAAAGTAATTTCATGGAAGAAGACTTAATTGCACTCAAGAGCAAACCGATGTCCAAGTAGTGTGGGAGGGGCAGAGCCCTCAACAGTAAATCTACGGCACTTCAAAAAGACCAAGTGCCAAGTGCAGATGATGTACTGTAAAAGTATCTTGCGGGGAAATAACAATAGCAGTTAATATGTCTGAAAATGGTCCCATAAGAAGCGTTTCTCAGTTAAGCCTGATTCATAGTGAAATGTCTATAAAATGGGCTTGTACAGCCTGTGTATGCTTTGAGTACACTGGACTATGAAAGGCAAAAGTCTGCGGACAGTCCGCTGAACTCTCCATCCTTGTAGGTTTCTGCTTCCTGTTTTAAACATTACATAAACAACATAAGAAACGATTTGATGATGTCTGGCGATGAGCCAAACAGAAACTGGCAGCATTTGTAATAACACATCTATTTGAATCAATCAGTTTAACTTTTATAAAGGAGGAACCCATATGGACATCAAAATATAATCTGTGCCTCATGACATGCAACAGTTTTGTTGCATACATGCATTAAAAAATCGCCACATGTGGGTTTTAGAATGCACAAAAACTACTAAAAGCTACTTTAAATTGTTTTCCAGCTTGAAAGATTCATGGCAAAGTGAAACAGACACGACTAACATAATATATAAGGAGGGCGTGTGTAATTTTGGAGACTTCTATCTGGGCGCACCTCCACCAGCAACCCTATCGCCAGAGGAAAACGTAGTCATTGAACGTTTCTCCAGAAAATTTCAATGACAACATTTTGGACCACAAAAACGTTACATTTTTACCTTTTCGTTGCATTTCAACGCTTTGGTTCCTGGTTAGGTTTTGGGGTTGTGTTTAGGGTTAGGGTTTAGGGTTAGGGGTTAGGGGTTAGGGTTAGGGTTCGTTAGTATGCAACATAAAATCGACGATTGACCCTACATGGTTCACATCTGCGCACCACGTTCACATGCATCGTTTTTGGGATAAAAAATGTTCTCACTGTTCGTTTCTGCAAAACGTACTGTGACAACGTTTTCTCTGGAGATCGGGCTGCCACCAGCTAAATGCTGAAAATAGCAATGGACAAGTGCGTGCCTTTATTTTTAATGTATCTATTTAAAAATGTGCCATCATCCAATATCCACCGACGGGTATGGTCTAGTACAAATAATCTTGCCTTGCAGTTCACATAAACATTACATGAAGTCTAAGGCTATTTAGATAAACATTTCATACCAAAATCAGGTCTACACCTAGTGTACCAGTTGTGTGCAGGACGAGGTGCACAGTGTTCTCCAAGTAGTGGCCAGGTGATTACTTTAAGAGCTTTTCAGGTGGTTTCTAAACGGTTGCATGATAGTTTCCAAGTGGTTGTTAAGTGGTTTGCCGTGTAGTTAATGTGTGGTTTCTACCTAAATTAGGTATTTATACTGTATTGCAGCGTACAATAACTTAATCCAATTAAATATGCTTATATACAGTAGATTAATGTGCTATTTCTTGGTAAACTAAATGATAAACTAGGGTTGCGCTAGCAAGATATGTCTTCAGACTGAAGACAGCCTTTCACAGCAATCGGACCCTGCATTCATGATTTGATGCATTTTGTTAAAAATGGACCTATCCTGCAAAATTTGGACGCCAATGTTAGCCAATTAGGATGGAATATGAAATGTCGGACACATCCATCTTGATCACATGACTATAGAGATACTGTGTACCAATTTGCGTGATTTTTGGACAGAATCTGAACGAGTAATAGCAAAAAAAATGTTTTACAAAAGTCGGCCTCCTGGTGGCGCTCTAAAAGGCAGATGTGAAAGGCAAAGGTTTTTCCTTGGCCTGTACGGAGTGTGCGTGCAAAGATTCACGCAGATCGGTGCAGTTATAGGTTGAAACGCGAATCGACCTGTTATAGCGCCACCATGAGGCTGATTTGAACATTTTCAACCTGCATCACTTCCTCGGCCAAGTGGGAATGTGCGTGCAAAATTTCACGGTAATTGCATGCTGCGTTCATAATTTGAGGCATTTTGTTCAAAACGAACTAATCCTGCAAACTTTGGAAGCCAATCTTAGCCAAATAGGATTGAATATGGAAAATCAAACAGATCCGTGTTGATCACATGACTATAGAGATACTGTGTACTGATTTGCGTGATGTTTGGACATAATCTGTAGGAGTAATATAAAAAATGTGCCTCCTGGTGGTGGTATAACAGGCCAATCAGAACATTTTGGGGCAAACGTTCGGCTTTGGCATCCAGGGAGGGTGTGTGCACAGTTTCGCAGCGACCGGGCCAACAGCCGGAGATTAGCTGCTCGCAGACAGACGGACGGACGGACGGACGGACGGACAGATGGACACACGGACGGACGGACAGGGTGCAAAACATAGTCTCGGCCATGCCTTTCGGCCTAGCGGAGACAATGAAGTGCTGACAGAGTAGTTCACTACAGTACATACATAGTGGTCAAATATACAGCTTTCATAATGGTTTCTATAATAGGTGTTATTGGGGTCCGTGGCCTAATGCAGTAGTTCTCAAACTTGTTTGTGGAAAGTACCTCCTTTCCATTTCTGAATCCAAGTACCCCCTTGAAAGACTACAACATTTTGCTTAGAAAATATTGACATCAAAAGTCCAGTCAGTATGTTCAAAATAAACCAGCATGATGGCAAATACGTATTGCTTTCTATTCGTTAACAGTTGTGCTAGTCAGTAGAATACTTTTTCTTTTCATGTTCCACCTTCTCTCAAGTACCCCCTCTAGTATCTCTGCGTACCCCTAGGGGCACATGTACCCCCATTTGAGAAACACTGGCCTAATGCATGCCAACCTGGGGGTACCTGAAATTAAAAAGATTGAAAACCACAGGCAGGCATAGGCAGATATAGGTCTTATCCTATCTTTTACCTGAATGAGATCTCTAGCTAGCAACTCCGTATCCCCGGCAGGAATGCTGTCGTCCAATAGATCCCATCGTTCCCCAAGGCGGAACTCCATGACATAATGCTGGATAGGTGCTGTGTGGTTGGCAGGTGGGATCCAGGTAAGCAGGACACCCTGCTGCGTGCGATTGGCTGTGAGGCACCGTGGTGGGGTAAGCAGCACCAATGGTTCAGGGGTACTTATAGGAAATACTAGAAAACAAGACAGATAGAAATTGGGGTTAAACAATGTTAGTAAAAAAAAAAGCTGAGTGGTATAGGGCGCGTACCACACATGCTCTGATGCCTGACAGCGAAACCCTGGTTTGATTCCCTGGCCGGGCGGACCATTTGCTGCATATTACTCCCTGACTGTTTCCTGTCTCTCTCCACTGCACTCAATAAAGGCACCGAAAAAAAGAACTTGGAAAAACAAAAGCAGTGTTACTAAAAAGCTATGAAGGTCACAGACCACGCATCAGCCAGAGAGCATGAACAAGCCGCTACTTCTCAGATGTAGGACAAACCAATGCAAATGACAAATATCTGGAGCACATGGATGCAATAAGGTTTTTAACGGGTGTAAATAAAAGACTATCCTATTTCAATGCCGTTGTGAGCAAAGTCAACAGCATTGACTTTGCTTGTCATTGCAAAGGGTTAAACTGTGTGTGTGTATGTGTGTGTGTGGGTGTGTTTTCAAAGATTTCATGTTCGCTAGCTTACTACTCGGGAGAACATGCTTCAATGCCTGTGGTTAAAAAATTGGCAATTTTCAGGGAAAAGTATTGTTTTCCAATATTAAGCTACAGTAGTCATTTTCACCTTGCTGGCCTCTGCAGCTGCACGTCTGCCAAAGCGATTTATTGCTGGATCAGCATATTCTACTCGAGAGCCGCCGATGAGTCTACCCACCTAATGTGTTCACAGTGACAACCTCGCTGAAGGCGCCCGTGCCAAGCTTGTTTTGGGCCAGTACACTGAACTGGTATGCTGTCTCTGGCTCCAGGCCGGGCACCACCAGCCAGCCCTGGCCTCCAGGCACAGGTACGGAGAGCCAGTCATGTGGACCTAACCGCTCCCTCTTCAGCCTGCAGGGGAGCGGCACCAAGAGATGGGTGGGTGGGTACAAGACAGGTGGGTGCAGGAGAGAGAGAGAGAGAGAGAGAGAGAGATGGCAAAAAAAAGAGATGGCAGAGGGAGGGAGATGATGCACATACTGTAGATAATAATAACAAGATGGCCTTGACTTTGGGGTGAATGTTGTCTTTCCACACGATTCACTTACAACAGCGGTTCTCACACTTTTTAAATTCAAGGAACCCCCATAACTCTGAGAGTATACAAATGGAAACGCAGGTATAATTGTACTGTACCCATTTGTACACTTTCAGAGTTACATAACTGTAAGGATCCATTTGGAACCCCCTCAAGGAACCCTGAGGGTCCCTGGACCCCACTTTGAGAACCATGATGACTTAAAAGTCTATTTCAGGACAGGGAATTTCAACAACATTTCAGTTCAAAGTCACTTATCTCAATATTTAACTAACTATTGTGATGCATCTTGCCATAGTTCCTACAACATCAGCTGTCCCAGACCTCATATAAACATACAGTATCAGTAACATACCATACAACTTTAACAGTTTATTACAGACACATTTGATGGTAGTAAGCCCATGCTGCGCTCAGCCGTGCAATTTGCTGAGGATTGGCCATGCCGTATTTGTCCAACAGATCTCAAAAGCAAGCATAAACCTGTACGCACACATATTGTTTTTATTTAAAAAAAAAAAAGTTATTCGACTACCTGATATAGCACAATAGTACAGATCTGTTATCTGGTGATGATATTCAATAACAGGATGTATGTCCTTTAGAGTGTGATTGAGCGCCGTGAGAATGCTTCATCATGTTCTGTAATACTAGCCGACCAGCCAACCTTGGCCAATTTTTTTTTTGTATACCAGGTGCGTGATGCAAGTCAATGATGTCAACCAGTTTTATGCACACATGACTGAATCATCATTTTCAACTCGCCATAAAAGAAGCATGTTAGTTCAGGCAGAGCACAGAAGGCAAGCGCACATCCTCTGATAGACTGCCAGCGTTTCATTCACGCCTTTACAGCTGATAAGCAATGGCGATTCAACAACCAATCACATTCAAATAGGGAGGTCTCAACAAAGTGACAGCTCTCACTTCTACTCTGCTGTTTTTTCATGCCAGTCGAGTTGTCATTGCCTCTGCAAACTTCCTCCACCTCCCCAACCTCCTCCTGCTATTACCTTTGCACAGCATGTCTGAATTGTGTGGCTTATGCTACGGTTTTATATGCAGTATATTATATGTTCATCATGCACAGGGTATAGTGCTCTCTGCTGAATCACTCGCATGCTGCTCAGATTCATTGGGGAGCACTCGCCAAGAGCAGAGCCTTTCCACCAAATACAGTATAACTGTATACCGGTAACCATTTGTTGCAATAAATGGTTTTAACGTCTTTGACACAAGTGTCTCTGACTGAATTTATTTTCCTACAGATTATGTTACATGCTATACTCACGTGGTAATACATAGCCAGACTACAGTAGATAATCAGTGATGGTTGGGGTAGTGCATCCGACTGCACAGATAGGGTGGGGGGGAATTCACCGGCAACGAAAAAGCAATTACATGCCCAATAATGACCATAACCATTATGCCTATTGAACACTCAAATGACCATGTGCCTATTGAACACTCAAATGACTGTGTGCCTATTGATCACTCAACAGGCCAGGCTGTCCTGGTGTCACTTAAGAATCACAGAGCCAACTCTGCATACAAAACGTGCACAGGTCAGAGGTGTTACTTGTCTGTACGGTTTAGTGGCATTGTGAAACTGTCTTTCCTGCTTAATGTCTGAATCAGATCATTTGATTGGCTCTGTTCCATTTTCCTCATAGTACACACTTAAACGCACACACACACACACACACACACACACACACACACACACACACACACACACACACACACACACACACACACACACACACACACACTATATGCACACTTATGGGTTAGCAGCAATGCCACGGACCTTGGCATTTGCCAATTAATAAGACATACTGATTAGATGTGACATAACATAACACACTGAGGCTGATGCTGTGCAACAGGTGATGATGCGTACTCAAATATAGCACCGTACTATATGCACCACAATCATGCTCCATATTAATTTGGGGTTGATAATAATATAATAAATGTACTGTATCCCATTTGTATCACTCATTAAATCATTGATTTGCATTTTGTGAAAATACACCATCCGTGTTGTTCTGTAATACTAGCCCTGGGCTTAGCAGTAGATTTATATAGGGTGTCCTAAAAGCAGTTGCTCCACACACATCCATTAGCCAAGAATCAAAGGCCTTTGACCTGCAGACCTGGATTTAACCACTTAAGCCCCATTTAAAAAATTGTTATAATAGCAGATCTACAAGCTCACAACATGTCACGCCGCAATGCATTGTGAGCTTGTAGACTATTTTCCCAAAATTGTCTGGGGGAAAATTTAAATAAGTAAGAATAATTATTTTAAAAATGTAACCTATAATGACATGCCCAAAATAGGGATGCCAGGTTGAAAGTGATTAAACCAACATGTTCCATGTAGTTGAGTGTATTGTAATACAATAGTAGGCTACTGTTCGCCTGGCTCCAGACCCTGAATCGCTAGCCACGCCCATTAAAAGAAATATGCTCTGGCGAATAATGGAGTATAACGAAGGCTGAGTGTCAGGCTAGGCTACTGTAGCTTTTACTTTGTAAGTGATATTTACGTTTGAATTAAATTACATGTTTTCGAACATTGCTGCATTATAACTACCTACTGCAATTGTGTTCTATATATAACATTGGCCTTCACTGTAATCTTCCACCAGATATAAATACATCTTTTTTAAATATGATCATTTGCAAGTAATTATCTGGTGTATGCAGAGTTAATGGTTAAAACTGTTAATTATTATGGATTTTAAATACATAAATACAAAATCTGGAAGGCCAAGGATGACTGTGGGCATTTGACAGTATATGAGACATTTCAGTGTTTTATTTTATTTTTAAATGGCAACATTAGACCAAAATGAAATTTCACTTAAATAATTGAATCATTACTTGGATTTGAACAATCAAACATTACAAGCCAGGTGTTCCCCAGCCAAGCAGCAGCAACACAGAGGGCAGCAGCAGTAGCAGCTATAGGGCACAGAGCTCTGGGTCATGTTCAGAATGGTCGGACTAAATACGTATGAAAACTCACACAAAAAGATCTGATCACAACCATTCTAAACACAATCAAGAGGAAAAAAAGCATTTTTGTTTTGTTGTTGTTGTTGTTGTTGTAAATTACAGAAAGTAAGACAAGAAAGAAGCAGGAAGCAAAGCATGCTGGGATGACTCACACATGTCCGTACCAGACTGAGAATGTCTGCGGGAAACCTCCATCGTAGCCTGCCTCCCAGGACACGTTGGCCCAGGAGGAGGACGGCACCACATGGACATTGGTTGGGGCGTGGGGGCTTGTGCCTGATGAGGGGGGGAACCAATGAGAAAGGCATTTTTAAAGGAACGCATGAGGAAGGTATAGTGCACGCACATCCGTGGCCCAGGTGCAAGACAAGCAGAAGTATCACAAAATAAAACAGAGTCTGCACACTGGTAATGCTGAAAAAGCTCCGCTGTATATTTGTATTGATCTGATTGATCGAAACGTTGACGATGCAATAAAAAAACAGCGGAGCCTTTTCAGCGTTACCAGTGTGCAGACTCTGTTTTCTTTTGTGATTTTTAAAGGACCCCATAACTCTGAGTGTACAAATTGAACCAAATGGACCTGCAAGGGTCAAAAAACAGAATTACAGATCTGTAAAGGTATGTATATTTGGTTCCTAACTATCAACCATTTAGCGGTCAGCCTGCCTTTTACTTGTAACAGTATTTATGTATTGTGGTATTGCTACTTTAAAAAAAAGACGTAGTGCTTCTTCCACCAGTGTATATAATAGCAAGCCTGCTAACATCTTTCATTTCTGCCTGGCTCTCAAGCCCCCAGAGCCACGGTAGAACAGTGAAGAGGCCGTCGCCTGCTGGTCAAATCTGGGATTGCAATACTTCCGCATTTAAAACGCCACCGCACATGCTTCTACCGTTTGAAATCCCAGTGCGCCTGCTCGGTGCTCAAGACTTCCGCATTTGCGCACCCAAATTTGGTGCCCAAATGCGGAAGTAGAGCGTTCTTCCGGGTGCTTCAAACGCCAGTGAGCTACTTTCATTGAAATGAATTGGTGGGGGCGGGGCAGTCCGCCCTCTAGATATATTATAACTCTATGCTGGCTCTCTACTGCCTCCTGCTATTCCAAGGGCAAGCTCAAACGTGCTGTCTGAGTTCGGAGCGGATGATTGGCTGTCAGCTGCCCTCTATGAAAGAGTTACAGGATGCCAGGGTGAAGAAGAGGACAGGGAGGAATGCCACCAGCCATACACACCCAGCCCAGGCAACCATCTGTTCAGAAACCTTTCCCCTAGGAGACAGAGCTGGTTCAATATGACTGAGGCCACCTGCCGTGGTAACAGCTTCTTGCCAAGACTTACCAGACCTGTGCTCCACACCCCACTGCCCTACAGTCACATAATCACCGGACTTGTTGCTATCTCCCAATACAGAACTGTAATCACAAATGCCCATGAAGTTTAACGTAATGCTTCATGGCTTCCTGTTGCACAAAAAAATACTATCTTTTACCTTGCTTCCTATTGAACAAAAAATACCACCTTTCACCTACAGTACTTAAATACCTTTTGACTTTCTTCAGGAATGTCAGACTTTTCAAGAAACCACAGCACCTTTCTGACCAATCAGTGCACAACGGTACAGTAACAATCATACTGTAACTCTGTACACAGACAGGCAGGCTCTGATTAGCGTAGACCTTCCAGATATTATCTTCTCAAATCTACAGTAAGGTAGAGCCATTACAGGTTGAAGTATATTTATATATTATAAGTATATAAAACACTAGAAGCACTTCCAAGAAGCGTATTTAATGCAATTAATCATATGACTGGTCATAAATGTTTCATCTAACAGTATCTAAATGACCTTAAGTCTCTTTTGTAGCGTTTTTGTCTTTATTGTTGTTAAAATAAATAAATATTGTTTCAATGTCTTGATGTTAATTGGTTGTCATGTCTCATTGTATGTAATATAATGTCTTACTGTACAGTACACGGTGTACAAGAAGTGGTTATTATTACCTTTGTATGTGTTGGACCCCAAGAAGACTAGCTAACGGCATGGTGTTTTCTAATAAATAAATGAATTAATTAAATATGACTAAGAATTGAATCTATCCTACTCATTAGCATTGTTTTTGGATACTATTCATATCTGCACAGGTATTTGAACTTTTATGCTAGGTATTCTTTAAGTCTCTATAATGCCAAATTTAGTTTATGCATAACTCTTCAACTGTACTTGGGGTGTGATTCAGATTACATACTTCAAAATCAGGTATAAAATCCTCAGGGTCCTATTTTGGGGCAGGCAGATTGGTGTGAGGTGTGCAGTGAATGGGTGAATTAACAATTTCCAGAGGAGAAGTGGCATATTCTTCCCTGCCTTCATGTGTTTGGTATTTTGGGGAATAGCTGTGCACCGGGTGGCACGAGAAGTACAGCAGGGTGGGTGTCGTTTGCAAATCTGCAATGCACTGCAAGTTTGGGGTCAATGATGACCAGGATTAGCCCCATCCGCCGCCTACCTGCTTGGACCAGGTCTACCTGCATAGCGAGTCGCACGGTCATCCATTATTTTAATTTCACTTTAGTTGACGGCGGCACACCCAGATAGCCGTCTTCATAATCACTCAAACCCGCTTTATACGGCATAATGTCATGCTTGCCTGTTTCACTTCTTCTCAGATATGAATCCTTCAAGCTGGAAAACATAATCTAGCATGTTTTCATGTATTCTAAACCACATGTGACAATGGGTAAAATGGACTTAACAAAAAAGTTGCCCCATGAAGCATGAAAAATATTGAAGGATCCATATAGGTTTCTCCTTTATAAAAGGTTGACTGATTGGTGAATGGACATAATTTAAACATTTCTTAAGGCGCTTACTGCTTACTGTAGTGCTTAAAACAAGGATCGGGCATATACGGGTGGAGATTCCAGTGGATTGTCCGCAGACTTATTCAATCATAGTCCAGTGTACTCAGAGCATACCAACTCCATTTTATAGACATTTCTCATGTACAGGTCACAAGGACAGGTGTGCATGGAAACAAAAAAAAATCCTTTGTGAACCTTTCTGGCGGACATCTGCTCAGGCTCCCAGAGCAGACCTTGAGCAGATGTTTGCCTAGGTCTGTGCAGCAGTCATTTAGTGGACATCGAACCACATAGTTTATTTACCGATCATGAATTGGGTTTATGAATCGGAATGAACCGAGAAACACTTCTCACAGGACCAGTGTCAGAAGTGTTATTACATGTGTTATTTCCTCTCAAGATAAATTGACATCATCTGCTCTCAGTCTATTTTAGGTGCTGTAGATTTAGCTGTTGACACCTCCCACACAACGACATCAGTTTGCTAATTGGAGAAATTACCCTTCCGAGGCTTTTCTTCCACGACACTGTGAAAATTACCAGTGCTATGTTGAGCAGCGCGCTACTTTTAAATAGTAATTAAACGCGATAATTTGATCATGATTGAATCCACCTGCAACACACCTACTGATATATTCAGCCTAATCCAACCCACATCGTCACTTTTCTACGGGTACTCCTCCCTTCTCCGCCCCGATAAATACCAAACATCTGTCACCACGCCCCACCCCCAATGCCGTTGACTGCACTTCACTCTGGTTTGCCTGTTTCCACAAAATAGGGCCTTCAGCTTTAATTTAACACTGAGGATTTGACTATGTTTTACATGTATAATATGTACTGTACGTGCCACTGGATGTACAGCTCTAATACCCGTGACTAGAAGGTGATACCTGCAGTATGACCAGGAGGTGGTACCTATGACTAAGGAGGTGGTACCTATGACTAGGAGGTGGTACCTGCAGTATGACTAGGAGGTGGTACCTACAGTATGACTAGGAGGTGGTACCTACAGTATGACTAGGAGGTGGTACCTACAGTATGACTAGGAGGTGATACCTATGACTAGGAGGTGGTACCTACAGTATGACTAGGAGGTGGTACCTATGACTAGGAGGTGCGTGCTGGCAGTGATGCTCGTGGCAACGTTGGTGGCGACACACTCCCACTCCCCATGATCCTCCTTGGTCAGCGACTTAAACTGTAAGCTGCCTCGGGGCAGGACATTGTGCTTGCTTTTGCTGGGTTTCCCTACCTTCAGTCCAGAGAGGGAGAGAGAGGGAGAGAGAGAGAGAGTGTACATTACAGAGACCTGTTCACACATGTAAAATACAGAACTAGCATAGAAACAAACAGGTCATGATAAATTATTAATCTACACGTACATGTTTGTGAAAGAATACCGTTTAGCTTAAATGCAGTCACACTAACACACTCAAAAAATTATGCACAGAAACTCAAATGAACACAATCGGAGAAAAACAATGGCTATACTGTTGGTTCCACTGAGTGACAATATGGTGACTGAGAGAGCCCACATTCTAATGATGCCTTTACAAGAGATGCAACATGGGGTACCATGTTGCATCTCTTGTAAAGGCATCATTAGAATGTGATTCAAACACAAATATAAACATAGTACAATTGAAATAAGAATTGCTCCTCTAACCTCAGGAAAAGAAGTCCCAGATTCAATAAGCTGTGCTCAGTAAAATCATCAGCGGGTCCATTTGGTTACATTAACTCTTTCTGAGTTAAATGAACAGCGATTATTTTACTGCGTACCACCCAGCACCCACAAAATGAGCTTGTCAAGAAGCCTCCCACCCACTGACAGTGTTCTAGTGACAGTGTTCTAGTGCACAGTCAGCGGGTAGGGCTGGGCCATATGAAATCAATATCACGATTATTTAAAACCTTTGCCTTGATTACGATTAATGAACAATTTGGTTTTCTGATATTGAAAATTCACCGTTCAACGTGTCACACCATGACACATTGTGACCTTGTAGATCGGCTATTGTCACTATTTTTTATGTCACCATATAAATATAACACAGGGTTAAGTGGTTAATCAAACTAAAATATCTATTAGAATTTATTCGTGTTGATTCGTTGATATAATAAGAAACACAGATATAAAAAAACATTGCTTTTTTTCGATTATTCGGTTATGCTGTAGGTTAACTATCAGTTTTGATACATTATCTATGAATTGCCCAGCCCTAACAGCAGAGGTCTGTTACCTTCCTCCATGTGATGTTGGGGAAAGGGTCTCCCTCTGCCTCACAGGGGATGACCAGTTCTCTCCCAGACTCCTGCCTGTACTCTCCTCCAGGAACCACAGAGAACTTAGGAGGGTCCTATCCATGGCGAGACGGCCCAAATGGGCCGCTACAATTAGATGACCCCCTTGGTTTGAAGCAGCCATGCATGCTAGTGAGCTACAGAGTTCCTTTAACTCTGACAGTGTACAAATATAATCAAATACGGGTCCATTTGGTTATATTTGTACAGTCTCAGAGTTAAATTAACATTTACTGTGTACAGTAAAATGTATTATTTATATTTATTTGTTAAATGAACACTGCCGGTTTAGTTAATTCTGCAAAGATTTAAAAAAAATAGCTGTGTTTTTTTGACTGCTATCATTGCATACCTTCAGCACCAGGGGGGCGGGAGTGGACCATCCCATTGAACCCAAGGCATTGTAAGGCATGCAGGTATAAGTGCCGAGAGAGTCCTCTGTCACCTCTGCCACTCGGATACTCCCATCGTCCATTTGGCTCCATCCAGGGAACTGGGTTGGGGGACAATGATGGTGGGGAGAGTTCATTTAAAGTAAACCCTATACTTGGTGAACTTGACCGTGGCTCTGTACTGGGCCCGCTCTTTTTTCCCTCAACACCAAATCTCTTTGCTGAAAATACCCAATGTACGACCAAGTATAAACCTGATCACATTAAGACGCGTTACTACAGACATGGAAGGTTCAGAAAAGTCTTTGCAAACACAGGCTGTGTCCACTGATTTTATTTTTTTCATATGCCAGTGCTACCGCTGTGCTTGGCGCTCTCGGTTAACAAAGCACTGTGAAAAATGCCAAAAGGTGCAAACAAGTGCAAAAAAGGTTTTGTTGGTGATGTGTTTCTAGCAAGACATGTTAGTGTGAAAAGAAAAAATCTAAAGAGAAACAGAAAGAAAAATACAAAGTATTCAATTACGTTTTTGCGGAACCGCTGAGCTGACCAAATTCCCACCCAGCACTCCCTCGGATCCCCGGCGATGCACAAGCACATTTTTAAGTTGATCGGTTGGACGGTTGAGATACACGCAGATACACAGACCATCCATCATACAACAGAGAATTAATTAAGCATGAGGTGAGCATCTCAACTGCTACACCATCGACTGGGGGTATTAGACATCTAGGACCTGATCGTCTTCACCACTTGGAGACAGGGACGTTGAAACTCCCCACATCCCGCCAACTCACCTTATCTATCCGGAGAGGGAGGCCATCTTTCTTCCATTTCACAAGCGTTACAGGGGGGTTGGCATCTACTGGGCAGCGGATGAAGCCAGGTAGACCAATGGCCACGTAGATGACAGCTGGCATATTCACCACACGGGCAGGGTCTAAGCAAATGGCAGTAAGAAAAAAACGGTTTCTGAATCAGAACCCACCTGAACATCTTGAAAGCGTTCACGGCCCACCCACCTGACCACTGAACACAGCAGCCTGTTAAGTGGTCAGATGGTCAGATTGATTTTAATGACCAATCAATCGCAGTATACTGTAAATTCATATTTATCGTATCATGATGAAAACTAATTTTTAAAGGGTTTAAAGTAATATTGTAGACTTTGTCTACTGTGGTAGACTGGATTATGGTCTTGCAGATTTGATTATTAACACATTGTGTGCCAGAGGTTTATTAAAATAGGGTACATCTAGTGCCAGCATATCTTCCATCCACTTACGTTGATATGTTTCGTGCTGTAGAAGCCCCGTTGAGGACGCGCATGTAAACAGCGGCGGAGGGTCCCGACTAACGCCTGGAACAATAATATTTCTAACGCGATCCTCCATTGCAGAGTGATCGCCGATCGAAAACGGCTCACTTCCACCACGTTAAAAAGAAATAGAGATATTAAGCTTTTAGTCAAGGAGTTAACATTGGAGCGGACAACCGGAAGCATTTTTGACATGGATCCACATCCGGCCTCTCCTTCTTGGATGATCCCAAAGTTTCGTTAGAGCCCCACGTGGGAAAAATATATATTTTTTAAATGGGCCAAAAACGGTCCGGACCGTTTATGGCACATAACGCATAGCTTCTCAAAAACGGTGCGGACCGTTTATGGCACTCAATGTGTTAATGATTTTATTAGATCATCATATTTGTTTGTTATCGATTAAATGAATTAGTTGCATTAACTGTTCCACGCCTAAACTTGTCTTACTTAAACATAGTTAAGGGACAGCAAGAATAGCATGGTCTCTAAATGAGGTCAACTAGCAGAGCATCAAAGTACCGGGGGTGATGAAAGGGGGGAGAAATGATGTTGGGGGCGGGCTATCAGCATGGAGGGCTAGAGACAGAAAAAGTAGTGTGTGTGTGCGTGCGTGTGTGCGTGCGTGCGTGATCGTGTGTGTGTGTGTGTTTGAGAGAGAGAGAGAGAGAGAGAGAGTGTGTGTAAAAGCGTGGGAAAAAGAACAGGTAAGGGGGAAGGCAGCAGATGATATACTGTAAGGCTGAGAAGCGGTGGGTGTGGTGGTGAGGGGGGGTGGGGTGCATAGAAAGAAGGCTAGTGAAAGAAAGGCAGGGAATGTCATCAGGAAGATAAAAAGAGGACTGGAAACAAAGCACAACATTTTTTAATCAAAAACTAAAAACAAATCAATCCTCTCATAGCTGCTCACAACGATAAGATCCTGAGTGCATACAGGAATTGAAAGTTCGGATTAGTAGAGAATATGGCCGTGATTGATGTGACTGAATGAATGAATGAATGAATGTGCTGTACCAACACAACTTTACACTGCGCACACACGCACGATGCACACGCACACGCACACACACGGGCACAGCTTGCTGCTGATGTCCTGAAGTCTTAATCGACGATCCAACAGTTTTCTGCCATGCAGAAACCCAGAGGAACGACACAGCACAGCACATAGACAGGAACATCAGCCAAGTTTCTAAATATAGCTCACAGAGAGCGCTATCTCTCACACCATTCTGGTTCCCACTGCAATATGCTGGAGGGAAGTTCTTCACTGGCATGCACTTCAGGGAGACAAGGAGAGAGAGAGAGAGAGAGAGAGAGAGAGAGAGAGAGAGAGAGAGCGAGTGAGCGAGCGAGAGAGAGATGGAAGGAGAGTGAGGGATGGAAAGAAAGAAAGAAAGAAAGAAAGAAAAGCAAGAAAGAAAGAAAGAAAAACCTAGGGGGACACGGCAAGAAAATATATGAGAGCTATTAATGGAGAAAAAAACTGAGGAAAAAGTGAGAGTACAAGAGAGGCGAGGAATGGAGGAAGCTAAAAGAGGACGATTAGAAGATGAAACAATTGGATGAAATTTGTGAAAGGCAGAGGGGCAGATGGAAGGGGAGAGAGAGAGAGACAGGGAGAGAAAGAGAGAGAGAGAGCCCTCTGCAGTCTGCAAAAGAGAAGTGTCACGCTTTCACAGCGATGATGTAATCCCTCTTCTTTCACATCACCCTCCCTCACTCTCTCACGACTGGTGGTACCCACCTCTGCTCGTCACACACGACACACACGCACGCACGCACGCACGCACGCACGCACGCACGCACGCACGCACGCACACACACACACACGCGTACAATCTGATGCAGAGCGGAGTGGAAAGCAAGGGAATGCAAAATGTCTGTTGCCTTGACTACTGCCAGCAGACGGTCTCGTCTCACCAGTCATCAGTGTTAATTCTCAAAGCTGTCTTTGAAAAGTTTCAAAATAATAATAATAATAGAAAATATAGCTGCAAGCAGCAATTAGCGGTTTCGAGAATAATGGCAGACTGGCAGACTGTGACAAGAGTGGCAGACTGGCAGACTGGCAGACTTTGACAGACTGGCAGACTGGCAGACTGGCAGACTTTGACAGAGTGGCAGACTGGCAGACTGGCAGACTGTGACAGAGTGGCAGACTGGCAGACTGGCAGACTGTGACAGACTGTGGCAGACTGGCAGACTGGCAGACAGACAGACTATGGCAGACTGGCAGACTGGCAGACAGACAGACAGACAGTGACAGAGTGGCAGACTGGCAGACTGTGACAGACTGGCAGACTGGCAGACTGTGACAGAGTGGCAGACAGACAAACAGACAGACTGTGACAGTGGCAGACTGGCAGACAGACAGACAGTGACAGAGTGGCAGACTGGCAGACTGGCAGACAGACAGACTGTGGCAGACTGGCAGACTGGCAGATAGACAGACAGACAGTGACAGAGTGGCAGACTGGCAGACAGACAGACAGACTGTGACAGAGTGGCAGACTGGCAGACAGACAGACAGACAGACAGTGACAGAGTGGCAGACTGGCAGACAGACAGACAGACAGTGACAGAGTGGCAGACAGACAGACTGTGACAGAGTGACAGAGTGACAGTGACAGAGTGGCAGACTGGCAGACAGTGACAGACAGGCAGAGAGAGAGAGAGAGAGAGAGAGAGAGAGAGAGAGAGAGAGAGAGAGAGAGAGAGAGAGCGCAAAGTGCACATGTCTGAATTAACAGGGTCATGTTTTGTATAATGCAATTTAAATGTAAACTGTGACGAGTGGGGTTTGAACCGTGGACCTTTGGCACATGAGACTAACACTGTATTGATCAAGCTATTCAATCCACAGCCTTGGTCAGTGAGAAGGGAGAATCCAACAAAACAAAACAAAAGAGGGAATGAAGTACATCATACATTGAAAACGACTACTCTCAATAGGCGTTTCATTTAACAATTGCATGTTTATTCATTGATACAGTCATGTTGTGTGCAATGCAATTGAGTTGAGGTCTGCATGAGGTGAGATTTGAACCGGCGACCCTCTGGTATCAAGACAGATGATTAAGCCATTGGGCCAACAGACCCGAACTGATGAAAAGGGAGTTCACACACATGACACACTTTCACGCAAATTGCTCAGAAATACTGGATTTAAATGTTTTTCAAACTGCTCAAAATTGCAGACAATCTAAGGGCGGAGTTTACTGGTTAACAATTGCACATGCATTCATTGATACAGTCATGTTGTGTGCAATGCAATTATAATGAATTCTACATGACGTAGGATTCGAACCAGGAACCCTGTGGTTTCAAGGCAGATGATTAAGCCATTGGGCCAACAGACCTGTACTAGTGAAAAGGGAGTTCACACACATGACACACTTTCACGCAAATTGCTCAGAAATCCTTGGTTTAAATGTTTTTCAAACTGCTCAATATATTTCGGAATGGAAACTAGTGGAAAATAGTCGATCTACAAGCTCACAACGCGTTGCTATCTAAAAAGGTGTGAGATTGTAGATCGGCTATTTTCACAAGAAAGTATGTCATACATAAAAAACAATTACTCTCAAAAGCATTTCGTGTTATTGTCTAAACATTGCACATGTCTGAATTAACAGGGTCATGTTTTGTACAATGCAATTTAAATGTGAACTGTAATAAGTGGGATTTGAACCAGGGACCTTCGGCACATGAGACTCACACTCTACCGGTGGAGCTATCCAATACACAGCCTTAGACAGTGAAAAGGGAGAATCCAACAAAACAAAACAAAAGCGCGAATGAAGTACGTCATACATTGAAAATAACTACTTTCAAGTATGCATTTCTCGTCATCTTTAACAATTGCACATGTATTCATTGATATAGTCATGTTGTGTGCAATGCAATTATAATTAAGTCTACCTGAGGTGGGATTCGAACCGGCTACCCTATGGTTTCAAGGCAGATGATTAAGCGATCAAGCTATTGAACCAACACACCTGAACCTGTGAAAAAGGGCCTCAAACATGTATTTGACACAGTTTCATGCAAATTGCTCAGAAATCCTGGATTTAAATGTTTTTCAAACTGCTCAAAATTGCAGACAATCTAAGGGCAGAGCTTACTGGTCAAAGTGATACATGTGTTCCTCATGAGTCAAGGCACATGTGTAAGCAGGTTTAACGGCTGTCGGCCAAACGAGGCATGACTTTTGCCTGTTTAAAGTTTGCATTTTCAAAAAATTGCTATAGCGCCCCCCTTTGACCAATTGGAGTAAGATTGGTTTCAGTGATACTTGGAAGGACCCTCTACAATATTGCAAAGTGTCAAACAAATGTGAGTCTGCATGTATGTGTTAGGGGCAGATGAAAAATTAAAATAAAGCTGCAATTTTCATTGGCTTATAAAAGCTTAACGTTTTCACTTATGGAAAATCCGCTTGGTTACGTCTGTCGGCATTGGTCCAAAGTTCATGTGTATACAGTTTCGTACAGATTGCTCATAAATCCCAGGAGGAGTAGGATTTTTACTGCTTTTTACTGCTTTTCATAGAATTCGAAATGGTGGGAGATCTAAAGGTCAGAGGTCAAAAGTCAAACAGTGAAAGTTGTTAGGCATGAGGAGACGCATGTGTGTATCGAAGTTTCATGGCTGTAGGTCGAACAGGGCATGAGCTGTACCTGTTCAAAGTTGGCATTTTCAATTGAGTGCTACAGCGCCACCCTTTGGCCAATGGTTGTGAGTTTCGGGTTTTCGCCGTTTGGCATAGCCCTCTACCATATTGCCGAATTTCATAAGAAGTGACCAGGCGGTTAGGCCAGAACTGGCAAAAACGGCGGAAGAATAATAATGAAAGTGTAGAGATGTAATAGGGTTCGAAGCCTGATAGGCTCTCGAAACCTAATGAAGTACATCATACATTGAAAACAAGTACTCTCAATAAGCGTTTCATTTAACAATTGCATGTTTATTCATTGATACAGTCATGTTGTGTGTAATGCAATTGAGTTGAGGTCTGCATGAGGTGAGATTTGAACCGGCGACGCTCTGGTATCAAGGCAGATGATTAAGCCATTGGGCCAACAGACCCGAACTGATGAAAAGGGAGTTCACACACATGACACACTTTCACGCAAATTGCTCAGAAATACTGGATTTAAATGTTTTTCAAACTGCTCAAAATTGCAGACAATCTAAGGGCGGAGTTTACTGGTTAACAATTGCACATGCATTCATTGATACAGTCATGTTGTGTGCAATGCAATTATAATGAATTCTACATGACGTGGGATTCGAACCAGGAACCCTGTGGTTTCAAGGCAGATGATTAAGCCATTGGGCCAACAGACCTGTACTAGTGAAAAGGGAGTTCACACACATGACACACTTTCACGCAAATTGCTCAGAAATCCTTGGTTTAAATGTTTTTCAAACTGCTCAATATATTTCGGAATGGAAACTAGTGGAAAATAGTCGATCTACAAGCTCACAACGCGTTGCTATCTAGAAAGGTGTGAGATTGTAGATCGGCTATTTTCACAAGAAAGTATGTCATACATAAAAAAAAACTACTCTCAAAAGCATTTCGTGTTATTGTCTAAACATTGCACTTGTCTGAATTAACAGGGTCATGTTTTGTACAATGCAATTTAAATGTGAACTGTAATAAGTGGGATTCGAACCAGGGACCTTCGGCACATGAGACTCACACTCTACTGGTGGAGCTATCCAATACACAGCCTTAGACAGTGAAAAGGGAGAATCCAACAAAACAAAACAAAAGCGCGAATGAAGTACGTCATACATTGAAAAGAACTACTTTCATGTATGCATTTCTCGTCATCTTTAACAATTGCACATGTATTCATTGGTATAGTCATGTTGTGTGCAATGCAATTATAATTAAGTCTACCTGAGGTGGGATTCGAACCGGCTACCCTATGGTTTCAAGGCAGATGATTAAGCGATCAAGCTATTGAACCAACACACCTGAACCTGTGAAAAAGGGCCTCAAACATGTATTTGACACAGTTTCATGCAAATTGCTCAGAAATCCTGGATTTAAATGTTTTTCAAACTGCTCAAAATTGCAGACAATCTAAGGGCAGAGCTTACTGGTCAAAGTGATACATGTGTTCCTCATGAGTCAAGGCACATGTGTAAGCAGGTTTAACGGCTGTCGGCCAAACGAGGCATGACTTTTGCCTGTTTAAAGTTTGCATTTTCAAAAAATTGCTATAGCGCCCCCCTTTGACCAATTGGAGTAAGATTGGTTTCAGTGATACTTGGAAGGACCCTCTACAATATTGCAAAGTGTCAAACAAATGTGAGTCTGCATGTATGTGTTAGGGGCAGATGAATAATTTAAAAAAAGCTGCAATTTTCATTGGCTTATAAAAGCTTAACGTTTTCACTTATGGAAAATCCGCTAAGTTACGTTTGTCGGCATTGGTCCAAAGTTCATGTGTATACAGTTTCGTACAGATTGCTCATAAATCCCAGGAGAAGTGATTTTTTTACTGCTTTTTACTGCTTTTCATAGAATTCGAAATGGTGGGAGATCTAAAGGTCAGAGGTCAAAAGTCAAACAGTGAAAGTTGTTAGGCATGAGGAGACGCATGTGTGTATCGAAGTTTCATGGCTGTAGGTCGAACAGGGCATGAGCTGTACCTGTTCAAAGTTGGCATATTTCAATTGAGTGCTACAGCGCCACCCTTTGGCCAATGGTTGTGAGTTTCGGGTTTTCGCCGTTTGGCATAGCCCTCTACCATATTGCCGAATTTCATAAGAAGTGACCAGGCGGTTAGGCCAGAACTGGCAAAACCGGCGGAAGATCATGAAAGTGTACAGATGTAATAAGGCTTCGAGCCTATTGGCCTCGAAACCTTAATAATAGAAGAAAAAAAAAGGCAGGTGGAGTGATTGATTACTAGTTTTCCATTTGGAGTTAATGGAGCAATTCATGAGCGATTAGAATGAGGAGATGGCAACGAATATGAGGATTACAATACAATAAACTTGTGTGAAAAAAATCTATTTTCTTTCATGTGTACAGTCTGTCTATTTGCACAGAAGTAGGAAATTGGAGAGTGAGAGACAGGGAAAGACAGAGAGAGACGAAGACAGACATGGGGAAAGCATTTGCATGTACCAACCTGTGTATCCTGTGTTTGCCCATGTGCATACATATTTGAGAAAGCAAATGGATGTATCCGGGTTTGGAATGGATGGGATTAGGGCACAGACTAATGTAGTTGCTTGGCTGAAAGAACAGAATTGGCCTGGAGGCGGAATGCTCAAATCAATCCCACAGTGCCGGGGATACACTGAAATGATTTTACTCCACATACTCTTCTGGTAATGTTCTGAGATACAGTAATGTCCAAGACCGGACAAGAAAGAAGGCCAAGGTGGCATGTAAAAGACGCCGTTAGTGAAGATCGTGTACACAGTAAAATCCTGAGTGTTCATTTAACGGCCCAATTTGGTTAGAGTTAGGTCAATCTAATGATTAGAACATGGAACTAGTTTGAGAGGTATGGTAATAAAGGCAGTGAGGATAGCACTACAGTACTGTACATCAATCATTGATGCTATAGGGGTTTAAAGATAGAAGAGCGTGAGCTACAACACCTCCTCTAACAGCACTGCTGAAACGATAGAGTCTAACGAGCACACTTGACATTTAGACAGGGATATTGCACGGCAAGTGACGGTGGAAGCCTAGGTTTGGAACAAACGATCTTCAACACAACAAAACAAAACGTCCGGGTAAACTTTGGTAGAAAGGCACATATATCACAGAGAAGTCAAGTCAAGCTGTAACTAAATACATAATGGATGAGTTTGGAAAGTTTCCATATTGTTATTTTGTCAGGATCTGTGGAGTATGAAAGCAAGCAGGGTTTGGTCCAGACTCCAGAGTAAAATATATGATGCTATTTGCCACCCCGAAAACCTCCTCCAGTGACTAGGTGAAGACCCACTGTGTCCGGAGACAACAAAGAACCCAGGGGAAAAGGCCTTTCAGTCCCAACAGAGACCAGAAGCACTGACCGAACATCTGACCTGGTATTGTGGTTTATCGCTCACTGTGTGAGCGTTGCACAGACACAGAAGATGAGGTGTACGGAAGGAAGAACTTTAGATAAACTGAACCAGCTGCTGAGGCAGAAAGACAACAGAAAGTCTGTAAAGACTGTTTAGTTTTGCGGAAAACTGATTTGCTGCAGGAAAGGGGTTTGTAATAAGAAATATTGTAAGATCACACAGGTATATTTAAAAACTTTAAGTTCTGCCTAAAGATACCTGTATTGGAAACCCATCTGTTACACACATTTCAATGCAGTTCATCCTGCATCAAATGTACTGTTTGCTAACAACGTGATGAAATGTGGTTTGTGTGATTTGCTAAAAGGGATATACAGTAACATAAAGTAGTAACACACTCAGCTGTCCCATTAACCAATTGTTGCTGAGAGTAATGAGGTAATTGTAGTGAAAATGTAGTGTAGATGCGTATAAGTGTGGTCAGTGGAGAGAGTAGTTAAAGAGATGTATGAATTGGTAATTTGACCATTTACACGCATGACTCTCCATTGTTTCAGATTTACTTGGCCTTTAGTTTGGGCATTTGGGACATTTGGTTATTTCAGCAGGGTTATTTCTCTTCTCACGCTTCCTTAATCACTTAAACCCTATATACTTGTTGACCGGAGCCCCCCAGGGGTCTATACTCAGCCCCGCCTTTTTCCCAATTCTCTTTTCTGAAAAAAGCGTCTCTACAATGCATCACGTTGCTATTAGCTCAGTGCTATTTTCTTTTCTTTTTTTAAGGAGACCCGGGTTCAAATCAGAGGTAGAACAGGAAAGTTACATGCAGTGCAGCTTTAAGTAAACAAATCTAAGTACTTCTTCCACCACTGCTTGTTTGTGAAAGGCAGTGGGCATACTTCAAGCCCCCAGAACCGAGAAGGAGCAGTGAACCGCATTGGACATGGTGGCTATTCATAGGTACTGCAGCTTATTACGCCTGGGGCCAGACATATGAATGAGCAGAAACGGTTTCGACCAATGGGCTCGACTCACGAGCTTGCGCACGGCGGTGACTCTACAGCACATGCGAGACGACTCGCAGAGTGGCGCAAAATGCGTCACATAGGCCCCAAATACAGTGGGCCCCGCCCGTCACAATTCCCAACTAGGAAGACGGGGGTGAAAAGGGAGTATGCGCTGGGTGAGCAACTCCGTACAAGTGAATGGGCGGGGATTTGTCCTTACCTCTCTATTATTTTGAACTCTATGGCATACTCACGTTGCACTGTCAGGTAGGCAGAGGCAGACGGCGTCTGACCCAGGCTGTTACTAGGGCTGCAAGTGTATTTCCCAGCATCCTCAGGCTTGGCTTGGGCGACAATGAGGGAACCGTCGATAAGAATACTGACTCTGCGCTTTAAGTCACTGCGGAGGGAGAAGAGAGGAGAAGGAATAGTTCATGTCAAATTCCAGATAAGCTACATTGGCAGGAAAATATTTGTAAATTATGAAAACTTTGGCAGACGGGGTGGTCTTATTCTCTTCTAATAAAGGTCACATACTGGGTGAAGTTCGTCAGGGTTTCGGAGATTTTAACATGGTGCACTGTGTTTGAAATCAAACATATCAATAAAGAAACAGTTGACTCTGGTAATACGTTGACTTTCATGTGTGACTTTGTACAAGTGACTAATACTGTAGGTAAAACACTGTATGCTAAATTAATATGTACAGACACACTATATGCAGAGAAATATCTGCACAAAACTCTGCTGCATTAGGCTACTGTTTCAAGACTATACCAAAACGCAGTATCATTTAGTTAAATAAATAAATAAATAGATAAACTAGAAAAAGTGCTCCTCGGAGCACAGGTCTCCGCCAGGTCAGGTAGGTTATTGTGGCCTCCTGGTGGCGCTATAATAGGCCAATGTGAAAAGGGTGGCATTTCTTCTTAGGACTTTCAATGGGACACTGCATTCATGATTTGAGGCATTTTGTTCCAAAAATGTGTTTTGCTAAATTAGACCTGCTGGTGGCGCTATAAAGGCCAATGTGAATTTGAAAAGGGGGGCATTTCTTCCTCGGCCTAGTGGGAATCTGCATGCAAACTTTCACGGAAATTGCACACTGCATTCATGTTTTGAGGCATTTTGTTTAAAACTGACCAATCCTGCAAACTTTGGAAGCCACTGTAAGCCAAATAGGATGGAATATGAAATATCGGACAGATCCATCAGAATCACATGACTATGGAGATGCAGTGTACCAATTTGCGTGTTTTTTGGACAGAATCTGAAGGAATAATCTCCAAAAATGTATTTTACATTAGTCGGCCTCCTGGTGGCGCTGTAAAAAGCAGATGTGAAAAATGCAGTCCAATGTTTTTCCTTGGCCTCTAGGGAGTGTGCGTGCAAAGTTTCACGCAGATCGGTGCAGTTATAGTTAAAAATGCAAATCGGCCAGTTATAGCGCCACCATGAGGCTGATTTGAATATGTTCAAGTGGCATTTCTTCCTCGGCCTAGTGGGAATGTGCGTGTGCAATTTTATGGAAATGGCAAGCTGCGTTCATGATTGGAGGCAGTTTGTTCAAAACGGACCAATCCTGCAAACTTTGGAAGCCAACCTTAGCCAATGAGGATGCAATATGGGAAATCGGACAGATCCGGGTTGATCACATGACTATAGAGATACTGTGTACCGATTTGCATGACGTTTGGTTAAAAGCTGTAGGTGTAATGGGAAAAAATGGGTTTTGCACAAATCGGCCTCCTGGTGGCGCTATAACAGGCCCATGTGAAAAATGTGGGGCAGAGGTTCTGAATTGGCATCCAGGGAGTGGGTGTGCACAGTTTCGCAGCGACCGGGCCAACGGTGCCGGAGATTAGCTGGTAACACACAGACAGGACACACACACACACACACACACACACGGACGGACGGAAGGACGGACGGAGGATAAAACATACTCTCTCGCCATGCCTTTCGGCCTGGCGGAGACAATGAATACGAGAAATAGTTGCAAACTGTTTGCCAGATTTATGGCCATCGTACGATGTCGTCGCGGGCCAAAAATAGCAGGTCCAGAAGCTCCCAACGTGTCGCAGCATCAGTGACGTGGTGTGGGCTTATACAGTAGATTGGCTATTTTTGGCCTGTGGCTCCGTCTACGATGACGTATAAATGGGGCTTTAGACAGACAACATGCACGTATCTATTCATTCCAGCACGTGTGTTCAGTCTGGATGGGAGTGAGAGATGGGATGAGCTTATTAGTCTTAGACCTGGCATTAGGCTCTGTCTACTGGTGACCGGTCAGTGCGGTCACTGCCAGTAGTCAAGGCAACAGACATTTTGCATTCCCCCACTCTCCTCCTTCCTCCCCGCTTTGCCAGCTCCAAATTGGATTGTGTGTGTGTGTGTGTGTGTGTGTGTGTGTGTATGTGTATGTGTATGTGTGTGTGTGTGTGTGTGTGTGTGTGTGTGTGTGTGTGTGTGTGTGTGTGTGTGTGTGTGTGTGTGTGCGTGTGCGTGTGTGACAAGCAGAGGCAAGGGGAGAAGATTACATCATCTCTGATGAAGGCAATATATTTTGACGTCCTTACAACACTAGGCCAGTCCTCCAATGTGGAATTTGTACAGTATGTCCGAAGTCCAAGCCGAATAGAACAGGGTCTGTCTTTTAAAACTTTTTTTTTAAATTCCTGGGACAATCTACAGTATGCTATAAAATCCTCAGTGTTATTTCAACTCAGAGACTGAACACAATTTGGACTCCTTCGGACCCGACTTTGAAAACTCTGATCTACAGTATGTCTGATTCTGCTATGTACAGTCCGTCAGTCCGTCCATCCGTCCATCTATCCATCCTCTACTCTACTGCTTATCTGGAATCAGGTCTTGGAGGTAACAGTTCCCTTTCCCAGGCCACATTAGCTACTTCTAATAGGGGGATCCTGAGGCATTCTGAGGCCAGTGTGGAGATATATACCACAAAGGATGTTAGTATCAAGGGACTTGAAAGAAAGGGCATCAAGTTTCAATCTTTCTAGGGTTTTGAGTAGAGCTCTGGGATTTAAGCTTATAGTCACTATAAGTGAAAATTATGTGGAGGCACGTCTCCTCCAAGTTTCTGGAGAGAACCGTTGCTCCACTGTGAATGAGATGTATTGTATGTTAAATCCCTTTTAGCCACTTAAGCATCAATATAATACAACTAGGACATCTGCTGAAGGTGGTCTCTCCACTTTTCCATTGGGACATTTCAACCCTGATATCCGGTAGAATGCGAGCTCAGTGGCCTTTTGGTTAGACTGTCCATCCTGAGATTGGGAGGTCAGGGGTCAAATCCCTGGCCGAGTCATAACACTAAAAAGGTGTGTGCGACACCTGCGACATACTAGCATCTAGCATGTCCAGAGGGTGTACTTGCCACCTCACACTACAGAAACAGGAAATATAGGCTCCTGACCACATGGCTTGAGAATCATTGGACCCCACATTTTCACAATCTTTTTTCAAAAATAGCAAATCTACAAGCTGCTATTTTTGTATAGCCAAAGAAGTCTTAAAATGACACAGATGTACTTATTGGGTAGGACACTTAATGGTTGACAATGTCAGTAAAGTTATTTGAGCACCGGATTGGACACTAGATGGGCCTTTATTGTAAACAGACATCATCGCTACAGTACCTCTCTCAATCAGGAGAGGCAACACACATAAACCATATGGTTTGTAGCTGTCAGAACCTTGAATGCAGTGAACCCAGCCCTACATGTACTGTACATGTGGGTTCAAGTGCATCCCTGCCAAGCCTTTCTGCATCAAAAGCAGTGCAATGAGGCATGCACTGATGTGATGTGATATATTGGGAATGTGTGTACCGTATACTGTACATAACCCAACTGCAGGCTTTTGTAGCTATGGCTAAGGGGTACTTTGTAGATAAGTAGAAGGGACAAGTGCATTTTCTCTGTTCGAACTGCTTCCAAGTGTAAAATGCGAGAAAGTCACGGCCTGTGCTCTGGAGGAAGATGTGTGTTCTGGCAGACGTTTCAGAAAATCCAGAGAACAAGCTGGACATCATGTTCTAACCAAACTAAATTTAAAAGTTGGGTTTAAGCCATGGGACACTTTGTGAGACTAAACAAGACTAGTTTATGATTGTACCTCTGCTTTTGTTGTAGTACTTTTTCTCCACATAAATAATAGACCTTTCTGATAATAAATTAAAATAAAAGTAAAACAAATGAATTAAACTTAAACTTTCACTTAAAGAATGCAGCATTAAGGGGAGCTTTAAGGGGCTTTATAAGAACAAACTACAAATGGCTAGCTTTTTGTTGATTTGACTACATTTTCACAAGGAAGTGTGTGTACATTAGGTAGTTTTAGAGAATTACAAGGTTCTGTAATTGCATCGTGAAAACAATACAGCAATGTATTGGTATCAAAAATAAAACATACTTTTTAAAAGCCTGTAAATGGTAAATGGTGCATTTATATAGCGCTTCTATCCGAAGCGCTTTACATTGATTGTGCCATTAACCCATTCACACACACATTCATACACCGATGGCGGAGGAAACCATGCAAGGCACCAACCTGCTCATCGGGAGCAATTAGGGGTTCAGCGTCTTGCTCAAGGACACTTCGACACTAACTCTAGGGGAGCGCCCCAGCCCGGGATCGAACTGGGAACCTTGCGGCTGTCCAGTTCACTCTACCCAGCCACTCTACCCCTGAGCCACTGCCGCCCACAAACTACAAATGGCTAGCTTTTTGTTGATTTGACTACATTTTCACAAGGAAGTGTGTGTACATTAGGTAGTTTTAGAGAATTACAAGGTTCTGTAATTGCATCGTGAAAACAATACAGCAATGTATTGGTATCAAAAATAAAACATACTTTTTAAAAGCCTGTACTTTTAAATACTGCAGAATATTAGCTCATATATCATTAAATTATACATTATATTATATTATATAAACTTTGACTCAAGCACTTTATCCACCAGTGACAATAATGAAAGCAATGCTAGCTTTACTTCTTGAAGAAAACGTTGTCCTCCTCCCAGAACCAGGTGTAGGTCAGGTTTCCAGGGTACGCCTCTGCCTGGCAGGTAAAGAAGGCGTCCTGCGAGATGTTGACTGTAATGTTCTCTGGCGGGGAGACGATGAACGGGGGGCCTACAGTGAAGGACACAGAAGATGAGAAATGATTAAATGAATAAGTGATTCATTACCTTGTTTATTGTTTAAGTCACTCTATATAAGAGCTTAAATTGTAATTGAAATTAATGGTTGAACTAATGGTAAACTAATGGTTAATGGTTGAACAACTCATTGAACATGAGTTGACGTGCAGGATGCAGCCAGGGTACACTGGTAATAGACTGGTAAGTGCTTTGACCAAACAATAAACAAATATTCCCAGTTTGAGTCTGTATTGTGTGTTATCTATCTACCCTTCTATGAACTTGCTTTTCTGTCAAAACAAAGAAAAATGGCAATATAAAAAAGCAGGGATCAACATTCTCTCAACAGGATAAGCATGAATGTTACCGTACATGTATTTAGCTGCCCAGGGATTGGACAGGACCCAGACCAAACCTAAACATGCTACAGAGACAAACTTTCATTCTTACTGGAAGGAAGCCAAATTTTAGCCCTGGGTTTGTTTGTTTATTAAAACAACATTATCTCTGTTACATTATACATTTTATGCGGCTGTAGTTAATGAATTTCAACTGATTCATAAATGTACCAATGTGGACTGCACTGACAAAGTCACAATACTGGTAGAACAGATGACGACCAATTAACCCATTCAATCCGGGAACACATCTGCGTCATTTTAGATTTCTTTGACTATTCTAAAATAGCAGATCTACAAGCTCATAGCGCTACGAGCTTGTAGATCTGCTATTTATTATGAAAATGTGCGCAAACAAAAGAGCGAACATTTATAACTCAAATCTCAGCTTCTGGGGATTCTACAAATGTCTTAGTGGTTCTCAAACTTTTTTCATGATAAGACACCCAAAATGATATGTATTTTTTTTCGCTCCGCGAAACTGATGTGGAAGCTTGCATTGACTTTATAAGGTTTAAAAAAAACATATCATTCGCATGAAAAAATCGCCCCCGGTGTGTAAGGACCTTTATAGTTGGATTGCAATTGTAGCTGGGGGGGGGGGCAGGTCTTTGACCAGACACATATCACAGATAACTCCAATACAACCACGTCACATCAGCTGCCAAGCACACTGCAGCAATTAGCTGGTCTGCAGTGCACAGGCACATGCACGCACGCACACAGGCACACAGGCACACACACACACACACACACACACACACACACACACACACACACACACACACACACACACACACAGTCAATATGAAGCGGATAGAACATTTAGTGAGGTCACAGACCCCGGTGATACCAGACACTAAAGTTTGCACTCAGCATAGGATTAGAGACAGTATTGACCCTATCCTAACCCTGCTGTGCCAGATGGACAGTGGTGGACATTAACAAAGTACTTTTACTTGAGTACTGCACTTACAGTAAATACAGTACAGTAGGTCCAGATTTGAACCCTGACCTTTGAAATCTTGCCAATGAGACATGATCGTGTCAAACTTGTGTCAAACCAGACACGAGATCTATAGTAAATGCAGGGAGACCAAATACATCCACCTATAGTGTATATGTTATATTGTATTAACATACTCTACCATACTGATTGGACATAACATGACATAACCTTCTATCACACACAAAAAGATACATAATACAGCTTTAAATTAATGCTGAGGATTTAACTGTGTATCAGCTACTTGCATGCTCTGGGTCTGTTGTGCTACTGGATTTGTGGATCTTTGTGTGTGTGTGTGTGTGTGTGTGTGTGTGTGCACGCGCACATGTGTGTACGTGCACACGCACGTGCATGCAGTTAAGACACACAAACACACCACACACATCTGTAAGCCAAACTCTGACCTTCACCACGAATGTAATCCTAAAATACACAGAAAAAATAAACACAAAAATTGTCATAGAGAGGTCCACAAAAAAATGAATATTTCTCTCCTCTTTATGTCCTTGAACCTTTGGGTCATCCCAATGACAAACACACACACACACACACACACACACACACACACACACACACACACACACACACACACACACACACACACACACACACACACACACACACACACACACACACACACACACACACACACACACACACACACACACACACACACACACACACACACACACAGACCTATTGTTGTTGCTGTAAACTGCTAGCCCAATATGTTAGTTCTGATCTGGAGCCTAAGGGCCTGATCCTTTAACAGAGCATTTCCATCTGCCAAACCCATTAGCAGGGCAACCAGGGCCCGGCCTGGTCAGGATGAGAGAGTGTGTGTGTGTGTGTGTGTGTGTGTGTGTGTGTGTGTGTGTGTGTGTTTTGGCGGGGGGGGGGGGGGGGGGGGGGGGGTCAGACAGAAAGAGAGGGAGAGCTTGCAAATGTTTGTGTGCCTGTGTGTGTCTGTTTGTTTGTGTTGGTGTGTGTATCATCCGGACCCTGCTGAGTGCTGTTGTCTCTGTCGCCTCTCATCTGATGTGCTGCTCAGTTCCTGGAGGGCATCTTTTAATCTGTCTCCCTCGGTAAATTATACATAATGGGTCAAGTAGCTAAGCTGACTGTGGCCTGGTTTTTAATACAGTGGCAAGTGAAAGTACGTGACCTCTGGTTCATCTGTCGCCGATCGACAAAGAGCACCACGTTTGATTTATGACAGAGGAGCGACTGCAGGTACTGAGGTGCACTGTACAGTACATGTACTGAACACACTGCTGACCGCGCGTAAACAGCTACACATGCATCTACTGCAGCGATGCCCAACCTGTGGGCCGGGGCCCACCGGTGGGCCGTGAGGGTATCACAAGAGGCCCCCCAAATAATTGGCAAAAAAATGCATGTTTAAGATACGAAAATGTCATATTTTCTTTCTATAAAACCTTGAAAATGTGGGTTTCATTGTAACACCGATAAATAGAAATGATAAAGTATACTATGTTATTTCCACTTCCACTTAGAGTTTCCGTATCCCTTACCATGGAAACGTGTTGTCATGTTTGTATCAGTGTATCACAGTGATATGGTATTTAAAGGGATGAGGCATTCATTTGAGCATGGCTGAGGTGTGCTTTATCGTGATTCGAAGACACAAACAGAAAGTTTAGCCTGAACTAACTGTACTATAAATAACGAAAGCTATGTTTTTTTTTTTGTGAACATAGGCTCTTTTCAACTACAAGAACTATATGAACTGAGCTGTGCAATGTAATTCACAGGTTCTGGATTTGTTTCCATTCACTAAAGGCTTGGTTTCAGATACAATTCTCTCAGAACCTAATTTGGGCTCTGCTCAGGAGGTGGTACTAAACCTGACTAAGGGGAACCCAGAACTCAGAACTTATACTTTCCAAATGTTTCTAAAATAGTAGATATACAAGCTCACAACGTGCTCGTACTGCTATTTTAATTTTGTACGAGTTTCCTGTAATGACATACCTCCCCCTTCAGGGGTGCTTCCGTTTATAAGAACTTCAGCTGAGGGGGGAGTTACCTTGTACCAGAAGGCGTGTGGTGTGAATGGCCTCTCCCTGTAGGCTGATGGCCCGGCAGGTGTACGCGCCACGGTCCTCGCGGTTGACGGACAGTATCGTCAAGCTTCCGTCAGACACCTGAGCACGCGCGCGCACACGCACACACACACACACACACACACACACACACACACACACACACACACACACACACCCACATCAAAAGAGAAATGCTTAGTCCATGTCAAAACATTGGGATATATTGTACATGCAAATATGTTAACAAGATGGGGACCATAGTACCTGCATAATCAATAAAGTTCAGCTATAAATGTGACCAAACATGACCAATGTGACCTATTCTTTGCATGAAATTATTGTGCAGCAATCTAGAAAGATTTGCAGTTTGTATCATATAGAAACTAATACTATGCATACTATCGCCACCAGTGGCAAATCCAGCATAATTTGTCCATCTTCTTCTTGCACTAATGATTAGCATGATGATGCCATTCAATATACTGTAAACAGTACAGATATTGTACACAAACCAAAATAAAATGCAGTATACAGCAAAAATGCTAGCATGTTTCATACAGTAGGCTACAGTACTTTCACTGCTCAAAGAGACCAGTCATTTCACTGCTCAAAGAGACCAGTCATTTCCCTGCTCAAAGAGACCAGTCATTTCACTGCTCAAAGAGACCAGTCATTTCCCTGCTCAAATAGACCAGTCATTAACCAATCAAATATAGCATTTTTAGCGGTGCCAGCCGCTCTACTCTTGACTATGTCCGTCCGTATGTCCGTTTGTCCGTTATGTCCGTTTGAGCCCGGATGTCCGTTTGAGCACGGGCTTTAAACAGCTATAACTCCAGTTGGCAGCATGCCAGCAAGTCCAAATTTGATATGTGGACTTACACCACCAATTGGGACGAGCATTGATTGCTGAAGCCCCGCCCCGCCCTATTATAGCGCCACCAGGAGGCCACTGGCTTTAAACAGCGCTTTACACAGCTATAACTCCAGTTCGCATGCCAGCAAGTCCAAATTTGGTATGTGGACTTACACCACCAATTGGGACGAGCATTGATTGCTGAAGCCCCGCCCCGCCCTATTATAGCGCCACCAGGAGGCCACTGGCTTTAAACAGCGCTTTACACAGCTATAACTCCAGTTTGCAGCATACGCCACCAAGTCCAACTAATACCACCAATAGGGACCAACTGTAATTACATAAGCCCCGCCCCCTCTGCCTTCCCATTGGCTGGGCTTTAAACAGCCATAACTCCAGTTCACAGCATGCTACTGAGTACAAATTTGGTACGTGGACTCAGACCACCAATAGGGACGAACTGAAATGTAGTAAGCCCCGCCCCCTCTGTCTTCCTATTGGCTGGGCTTTAAACAGCCATAAATCCACTTTGCAGCATGCTACCAAATACACATTTACCACGTTAACTTAGACCACCAATAGGGACAATCTTTAATTGCTGAAGCCCCGCCCCCTCTGTATTGTCATTGGCTGGGCTACAAACAGCCATAACTCCAGTTAGCAGCATGCCACCCAGTCCGAATTTGGTTTGTGGACTTACACCACCAATAGGGACGAGCATTAATTGCTGAAGCCCCGCCCCGCCCTATTATAGCGCCACCAGGAGGCCACTCATCAAAGGCACCGCTTCCTTCACACAGGGTGCGATTTTTTACAGATTCAACGGTATGGTTCAAAACCCATTATTGTCATATAGTCCAGGGGCCAACACTGATATTTTCACAAATTGGTACCACCTAAGGTGACTGTAAAGTTTTTGTATTTTTGTCTTCCTACATGTCTCTAGTTTATATTTTGGTATGATAACCCTTCCAATCTTGTAGCTTAATGGCAGTTATCACTACCTACTGGCTAATGTATCCGGTAGGAGACACAAAGTAGAATCTTTGTGTCTCCTACACCCGGGCATCAAATTATTGCGACAAAAAACAAAATATATACATGTATTCAAGGCTTCATGGGGTGTGCAATTCATAACTTCTCAGATTTTTGGTGTTTGCAAAAAGACTGCTTTCCATAAGCTTGTAAAAGTTGACCCTCCTTCGGTCTAGGGTGGTCATAGCTGAATGGGTAGAGAGTCCCCCTGGGAAACTTAAAGGAGGAGTTCACCCAAAAAATGATTTATTTTCTATCAATTGCACACCCTATGAAGCCTTGAATACATGGATATATTTTGTTTTTTGTCGCAATAATTTGATGCCCGGGTGTAGGAGACACAAAGATTCTACTTTGTGTCTCCTACCGGATACATTAGCCAGTAGGTAGTGATAACTGCCATTAAGCTACAAGATTGGAAGGGTTATCATACCAAAATATAAACTAGAGACATGTAGGAAGACAAAAATACAAAAACTTTACGGTCACCTTAGGTGGTACCAAAATATGGCCTGGCCCCTGGACTAATAGTGATTATCGTTGCTGTCGGGCTACATTCAAACTTTTTTGCCCTACTTGATCATACAGCGTCACACAAAAGTATCAAAAGTAGCAAATCCACAAGCTCGAAACGCAGTGAAGCGACGTGTTTTGAGCTTGTAGATCTTGTAGATTGTAGATCAGCATGAATGAATGATTTCAAAAGGAATCCCAAAATGCAAGTTGCAAACACTGAAGTCAGATTACATTATGACGTCATTAGAAGTCTTTTTGAAGAACATAATAGAGGGAGTGTAGCTGAGGGTCATGATGATGAAATGAAGTACAGTAGTTTCCACATGCAGCCTCTGAGGCAGAACAATCACACCATAGCAGCAGCTAGCACTTTTCCACCATAATGGGAACCAATTTGAGAGAATAGTGCCCGCTTGATTTGCTTTAAATCTCTCGACCTATTTTCCAAACAACATACTATAATAATGTAATGTAATAATGGTTTTGGGTGAAATATGCAAAGATTTATCAAAGTACATTAGAACTGTGTATAATGAAAGGCAACACTCAAAGTCAACACTTTACAAACTATACACAGATATCTCCAACAAAATATATATTTTGTGATGCAAGACAAATTAATTTCCCCCGTTTTTTTTAAACAAACAAACAAACAAACAAAAAAGCTGGTCTATCTGACAGGTGTAAAACGAACAGTGTGATCCAGTTAAATTTAACAAGACAATTACAGTACAGTCTTATTTCTGTGTACGCACAAACTCACTGTAATGAAACAATAATATAGGGCTGCAACTATAGAGTTATTTTTCTTAGCGATTATTCTATCGATTGCTTTTTTGAATAATTGGATAATCAAGAAGCGTGGTTTTCCCACCCCAAACTCCACCCCATAACACATATTCTCCCTGCTCATTTAATTAGCTTCAAGCGGAGGAGAGAGTACCCATGTTGTTCTTGTAGTATGTTAAAATTGTGTGGATACTTGTTATGCATTACATTTTTCTGCGCTCCAAGGAGCACACTTTGCTAGTTATACTCTGCAGACGTTACGTGGAATTGGTTACCTGAAAGCCTTAAAGGAGTAGTTCACTCCAAAAATGACTTATTTTCTATCAATTACACACCCCATGGCATGACGCCTTGAATTCATGGATTTTTTAAACCGGTGGAGTCGACTCAAAGAGTCTCCTATTGAGTCTCCTATTGACCGATGACCCGGTCATCAAATTATTGGCTCGGGAATGCGACAAAAACTAAAATATCTCCAGGAATTCAAGGCTGCATGGGGTGTGTAATTGATAAAACATAAGTAATGTTTTGGGCGAACTACTCATTTAAGTCGATTAGCTCCATTGTTAACTTCAAGCCCTCTGTCTTTCTGACAGATAGTCATGCACGTATACAGCAAGTTTATGCATGTTTTTTCAATAATAACGTACAGTATGGTTCAACTATGCCCGGCGATGAACCAAACATAACTTGGCAGTATGTGTAATCATCTATGTACAACAGTAAGCCTTTTATAAAGTAGAAACCTACAGTATTTGGACATAATGCCTTCATATTTTCTTGCATGTCATGAACAACAGTTTTGTTGAATACAAGCATTTATCCACTGTCTCATTTGGGTTAGAATGCATTAAAACAAGCTAATATGTATTTTCTTTCTTGAGGGATACATACGAAAGTGAAACAGACAGGCAAGTTTGTGTCATCTGCCTGGATCTGGATGTGCCTCCACCAATTGAAGTGAGCTAACATTAGCAATGGATGAGCATGTGGTGCATCGCTGTAATACGCCAATAGATCTGGTCCAGGCAGGTGGGTGGTGGATGGCACAAATTGTTGACCTCGTTGACCCCAAAATTGCATTTTACTGTATACACACTTATTTCTGTGTTGATAAAAATATATATTTTTAAAGTGTATACTTGCACACCAGTTAATAGAAACCCATGATATACTGTAATGTGGTTACTTTGAGTGGGAAACTACTGTGAAAGGCTTATTTAAATGTAAAACATTTCTTTGAACAAAGCTGGGACATTTGAATAATTGATCGAGTATGAGTGAGTGGGTGGCATATCCGCATGCAGCAGTCAATAGTTAAGAGTGGATATGCTACTGTAACTCTGGCTCTGCTCTCTCTTGTTTTCGTCTCAATCTTCCCGCACAGTTTCTAATCATAATCCATACTTTTGAGACGTTACCTGTGCTATATATGTGTGTTATATAGCGTATAAACACCGACATTTCTAAATGATCTTCATTCAAAGCATAATTTCATTTCATGAGGTAAAAGAGAAAGGTTCCAAGCACAAAACAAATAAGTAAATTCTACTCACAAGGCTCAAGAATCAAGTTACAGTACTGTATTTATAAGCCATTTAGATGCCAGTATAAACATTAGTCAATATAACTTCATGTTCTTGTGGTGTTCCTGTATATAGAAATATATTAAAAGGAAATCAACTTTTGACATTTCAGGGTGTGTTTTTGTAATGTGTAACATTCCTGTCACTGTTTGTTTAAAGTGATTTATTGGCTGAAGGCCACTTCAACCGTCTATCATCAGGTGTGTTATGGTGTGGTTCATATAGCATTGTGCTACCTGTTTTAATTCAATTCTCTGATCCTGAATAAGGCAGGTTGGCCAAAACGTCTCATCAAATCAAGAGAGATACAAACTGTTTGTAACTAGAGTTTGTCTACTTTCTATTGTTATACAGTATACTCTGTTGTGCGTTTGTTTTCATTGGATTAATTCAGAACATTTCAATACACTGTAAGTCAAGCAAATATATCAAAAGTGTGTACCTTGTACTTGGCACTGTTGACCACAAGTCTGTTGTCCCGCAGCCAGCTGACTGAGGGTTTGGGATTACCAAAGGCCGTGCAGGTCAGAGTGATGGTGCCCCCTTCCTTGGCCTCTACGTATTGCGCTGGCGTGTCCGTGAATGTAGGGGGAGCTGAGGGGTCATAAGAAAATAAAGCCTGGTTAAGGATATGGTCACACGTGCGACTAAAAAAAGTTGCATTCCAGCTCAATTCCATTCTATGGAGCTTGTTGTTGCGAAGCAAAATCACGTCACGTTTACGCGGTTGATGCCTCAGCATGCGTTGGTCACTGCCCTATCATCGCACATGTGTGACTGTACCTTGTACTCCGTTGTACAACTGCGTTGCTTGCCGAGCAATGCCGACAGGAGCTGATATACAAGCTTGTACATCGGCTCTTGTCGGCAAGCAATACAGAGCATAGCTGTCGTACAACAGAGAATAAATTAAGCTTAAAAGAGTAGTTCACCCCAAAAAATTACTTATTTTCCATCAATTACACAACCCATGAAGCCTTGAATTCATGGAAATTCACGAAAAGAGAATGAAGCCAGCTTCACTCTATCAATGTAAAAGAACAAAATTCAATTTTACTAGAAATATATACCAATTTTATCATTGTCTTTGCACCAATATGAATTGTACAGCTTCATACCAGTAGCTGCTACATGAGCAACTAACCCACTGATAGTTTACTGTAGTATAAAATCCCTGAAAAGATTAGGAATCTATTGTGGTTACATGTAGTCATGAAATGGAAGGCTGCCACAATGAATATGATACATATCATGTTTTGTTGGTGGTGCAAAGGTAGCTAATTGGATGTCACATAGTAGAAACACACAGGGCTAATGTCCATTGACCGCCTGTGTAATGCAATTGGATGTCAAATTGGTCATGAGCAGAAGTCATAGAATTATCAAACTTAAACAAAAAAAATTAGTAACACATACTGGTAGTATTATAATTACCGTATGTCCAATACAATCATTCTTTTCTTGATGATCAACTACCATTCTAGGACCACCACTAAATTCCGAGTGCCAGTTCCCGAGCATGCTAACACATCATGCCACAATCACTGTCGCCCTCACTACAATCGTCAGCAAGTGTCTTGAGAGGCTGGTAAGAGATGACATCTGCTCGGTGTTAGCCCACAACGCTGGATCCATGGCAGTTTGCATACAGCCAAAACAGAGCCACTGATGATGCAATGGTTCCGGCTTAGCACACTGCCCTCACTCACTTGGATGAGTAAGAGAGAGAGTAAGAACAGATACGTATGAATGCTGTTTGTGGACTTCTGCTCGGCTTTAAACACACTAGTTCCAGCTAGACTCGACACAAAGCTCAAAGACCTAGGCCTGAACCCGACCATGTGCACCTGGATATAACATATTGGACTTTCTGTTGAGACGTTGTCTGGTGGTGCGAATGGGAAATATAACATCTGACCTGATGACCCTCGATGCTACTGGTGCCCCACAGGGGCTCCTGTAGTCTTTGTACACACATGACTGTATCAACACACAGTCACAGCAAGAAAGAAATCCCAAATTGTCAAAAGATCCAGACCCCACTTTGAGAACCCACTGTGTTACATTAATCCAGCTGAGTTGGCTCTCTGCGTATTCCATCTGCTCTATGGTAGAGATCCAAACAGAAGGTACACCTGTAACTAATCTGGCTGATGGGCGAACACACAACACAGAACAGATTTGTTGCTCATTCAATTTGTACTTTCCAGACACACAGTAAACTGCCAGAAGAGAGTTTTGGCTATACAGTATAAAGGAAATCTTGTGGTTGGTTGAAAGGCTGCTAGGTTTCTGTCAATACGGTCCACTTCCCAGACGACGTTCAACAGACAAATCCAAAGTGCCCTCACCTCTAGAAGGAGGATTTGTAGTGATCCCAGAGGAGGGAATTACTTCTCTACAGTACATTGACCCGGTAGCGGCTTGCTCAAAGTGAGCACACAGGGGAGCAGTTGGAGGTTAAGTGTCTTGCTCAGGGGCACTTAACCAGGCCTGAAGGAGCGGATGTTCGAACCGGGGACCTTCTCATTCCCAGGCGGTTACTCTACCGCCTCCACTACTGCCGCCCTTGATAGAAAAAGACATCAAACCCTCGAATGGCAGCCGGCTGTGCTGCACAGTGGCAAGGGTTCATTTCACCTGAGTGTCCAGCCAAGTGTACATAATAGCAGACGACTAGCCAATTCAAACAGGTTACCAAGATACCGCTCAATAATGCATGTGAGTGAGCCCTCTCACCTTGCAGTGACTCTCATGCTTGACTGGTCATTTGTGAGGAAGAGCCGGTCTCTATGACCAATAGATTTACACAGTTTAGGAAGCAAAAGAGAAAATGGGGACAAATCCAAGACAGCAATCATGAGGAATCATGAAATTAAATAAATAAATAGAAATGAAATGTCACCCATGTTATTAAAACCTTTATGAATGATCAGGTATCAATCTTCCCCCAGCTAAGGGATATTACATTTCATAGTAAAATCCTTGTGTTAATTAAACTCTGAGAGTGTACAAATGTAACCAAATGGACCCGTCCATTTGGTTTTATTTGTACACTCTGAGAGTTTCAAATGGACAAATTAACACTGAGGATTTTACTGTGTACCAGGTAACGCTGATCATGTTCAACAAGTGGCTTGATGTTATTAAATCTGACTTTTCAGCATCCGTTTTTTATGGCATTTGTGCCTTTGCTTGTTAATAAATATAGATAGTGATACAGAGTGACGAGAGAGAGAGAAGCGATGAAATGAGCCTGATTTAATCCCAGGCACACACGGTATGTGTGTTTAGCCCACTGAGCCACAAAGCTGCCTCAAGAAAAATGGATTTAACATCAGACAGAATCACAGGCACTATACACTGTTCAACACATAGGGCTCGATTCAGAGTTTAGCTCACATACAATATGCATGTGCATGAGTCCCACAAGATAATCCAAAAGATACTCTTGGAAAACATACTCATATTCCGACAAGCGTGGTTTATATTTTGCACAGATAATATACTGATATTGGTCGTTGCATGTATTCCTACAGGCTGGGGTGGCAGCTGTCATCAGGGAGTGTTGGAGCGGGAGGAGCAGGACGCCCTACGTTCCTCCTGGTGGGGGCTCCTCAGGTGGTAGGTGAGTCAATATGCAGCAGCAGCGACAACACAGAAATGTGTGTGGGGAGGAATTAATTTTAACGACTAAATTCGGGAGAAAAAGGGGGTAAAAGATAATTGGCAACTCAAAATATACTGTATATATTTTTTTTATATAATCTTTCAATGGTATGCTTTTCACAATACCATACCACAAATGTTTTTTTTTTTGACAACTTCTCTAAAAACTATTTTATGTTGTGAGTGTCTGGCCCACTCAGAGTGTATACAAATGTAAACCAAAACCTTTACTTACATAATACACTCTCAGAGTTAAATGAACTCTATAGTGCACATGGGCAAGTCAGTACCCATTGAGCCCATCAGTTCCAGAACTGATTAGGTTTACTTATCAAAAAACATTTCTCCAGCACTGATCACCCGAGACCCATAAACAAACCAACTCAAACCCTGTGATCCAACCAATCCCCTCCATCCCCACCCACAAACATACTGTAGACACGCTGTAAAGTCCTCAGTGTTAATTTTGTCATTTTGGTTGCATTTGTACAGACCAGTGCTTATTCTGAACCCCATGGGTTTCTTCACGCCAAAGAGATGAGATGAGATGATCAAAGGACTGAATACAGTACGTTTATTTCCTCCTGGAGAGAGAGGTAGAGGTTGTAATGAAGACAACCTCGCTACGGTACTTTATCTGAGTGAAGGAAGGGAGCTTGAAGTACACTACTGTACATGGTTCAACTTAGATATTAATCTAAATTCTATCAGTGGGAAAGGCTGTGAGGTGTGACACGGTAGCTAATAAAATGCTGCTCTGTCTATCAGGGAAACAGGCTCTGCTCTGCTGCCATTTGTGCTGTGGGCAACGTGCCCGTTTAATTTGGCCATATTCCAGTTTTAGCTTTCTCAGAATCTATTGATATAAATATTTAAACATGTATTTTCTTTCTCTCAAAAAAATCATAATTGTAAAATGACTGTATTTTCACAAAAAGTGTATTCTCTAAACAGAATTTTGATAATCAACTACCCCAATGTATTTTATTGTACGACGAATAGCAAAAATGGGGTGCATGATACTTTTGCTATTTTAATCGTGCATCCCTATTCAAACTAAAACCTGCAGTGACAAATCATAATACAAGTTTCACATCGTATTATCACTGTGACTCTTATTTTGAAGCCCGCCTAGTATAAATGTTTTGGAGACTACGGATGGAAATTAGCTCTATGGTAAATCTTATGTACCGGTATGTGTAATTCATAGTCCTGTTTGGTGTTCATTAATGTGCAATGTCCCGACTAAATAAACACATAAAGTAAAGTATAGGAAGTCCGATTTCTACTGAAACTGTCTTGATGCTGATGCTAAGAGCTCCCTTTTTACAGTGAAAACCATGCACTGTGAAACAGGGATGGGACGTTTAAACAGTTAACCGTGTACACACACAGTGTTTCTCTGCAACATATTGCAATGGTTTCATCATGTCGCAAATCTTTCATGTGAGCTGGGCTTTTTTAAATTTAAAGCACTGACTGCCGCGTCGCAGCGTGGCGTGAGCTTGTAGATCGGCTATTTCGGGATAACATTCACCCCAGAATATGGATGCTGGGATCCTTCTAAAATCCTAATTTTAGAAGTGGGAGAGCGTTGTTCCCCTGCGCTCCCCTTCCACTACGATAGGCGCCTACAGCTTTTCTCTACCTGGAAAGTTAGCATGATGAAATAGAAGCCATTGTTCTTGCACTAATAAAAAAATAAAAACTAGAAATGTGCAGTTCCTGGTGAAACTGTGTGTACTCACTTCAAGCACTTCAAAAAAGTCACTCATAGGCATGGGTTTCGGAACTGTCTTCACAGACAGAAATGGTTCCATCTTAATGTGCATTAGCGAGGACCAATTACATGAACAAAGGCTGAAAAAGTGGTCCTTTCATATCATTGGTAACGCCTGTGTTTACCCTACTATTTCATGTCAATATGGCTGCCGTGAAAACAGTGTATTCTCTCACTTTGCGCTCCCGGACCCTCAGATATTTTTGGTGCGTGTTCGCCTCCTGCTACCAGACATAACTTGCCATCTTTAGTAAATGACTGTCACACACATCAGGCAACCAGAGCCAGATCCAGCCAAGTGTGACTCTAACGGAGCATCTGAGAGCTCTTTGTCAATTTATTTTAGTATTCTAGAGCATTGGTTCTCAAACTTTTTTTTTCCAAAGACCCCCATAAGTCTCAAAGTTACAGCCCCATCAGGGTCCATTTGGAACCCCAAGGACCCCTGAGGGTCCCTGGACCCCACTTTGACAACCACTGTTCTAGAGTGGTTAATTCAACTCTGAGAGTGTAAGAATGGACCCATGAAATCATGATTTAATCTTAGTTGTGCACTGTCTTGCTCACACCAAATATAGAAAATCTACAAGCTACTGTAGTGCGACGCGTGGTGAGCATGTAGATCGGCAAAGGGTCAGACTTCAATCTACTCTCTTGCTGCGGAGTCGAGGGTGTCCTCAATCACCATGTGCAATGATGCAAATCGAACTCTTTACAAGATGTCTTTCGGGTGCTTAGAATTGCAAAGCTGTTGACACACATATTGTGCCCAAACATTACACAAGCATCATTATGCAGCACGTACTGCTCACTGACATTACACATTCACCGCACGCCATACGTTCACGCTAACTGTCAACGCTTCGATTTTCTTTTCCACTGAGTTTTAATCATCTGTTCCAGATTTGTTCCATCTCCTTGACATCCCCATCACCGCGTTATGATACGGTTGCCATGGGTACGTTGTCCCAGTCAAGCATGGGATGCTGTGGTTCAAATTAGTTCTACTTGCCTGGGTACTTACTGGTTACTACAGTACACATATGCGCTGTAAACACATGAGGTAGACAGATTATTGTCTGATCCAATCTCAAAATTAATTATGTGGGTGGGCTGTTGCTCTCTCACCCACGACAGGCTGTTGAGCTTGACTAACAAAAATAATAACTGTTTTAAAGCAGTCAAAACAGGTAAAATGGCAACTTGAGGTTGAAGAATAGGAGATAAGAAAGCTGTTTAGTGAAAATTAACGAAAATAAAGCATGATTTATACAACAGTGTCCTGCACCAAAAATAGCCCATCTATAAGCTACGAGCTTGTACATCTGCTATTTCCTTTGCGGGATACAGTCGTATGACCGGGTATACATTAGGCCATTAAGACCTGAGGCCGATTCTACAAATGCCTTCTAATTCAGTAGTTTTCACCCTTCCAAGATTTTTCAAATTTAAAAATTTTAATGGGTTAGACATAATGTGATGCTTTGAGGGGAGGCCTCTGATGGATACATAATATGTATTTGATATTATCAGCGAACAACCCAGATAAGACTGTGAATAGGACAGTATGTTCGACAAGTTTGTATGTCTGTCTCAAGCATTGCTATTGCTGCTGAAGCTATGACAGAGGGGGGGCTTTTTTTATGGGGCCTTTCCTTTCCTTTTCACTTTTGTAAATACTTCAGGAGGTAGTATAATAAAATATTTATATCATCTGTCGGGCTGAAACCTCGTATCTACAAAATTCAACTTTTTATGTGTTTGTGTCCCCCTCCCCCCGTAAATGAATGGCCTACTTTGTCAAACCACACACAAAAATAGCTAACCTACAAGCTCACAACCTGTCGCGATGCGACAGGTTGTGAGCTTGTTGATCAGCTATTTTGGATTTGTTTTAAAGTGAAAGTGAAAGGGGGTCTGTGGGTTTTTATAAATATTGAAACAATGAAAAGCTTGTGAATAATAACTACATTGGATCCAATGGAACACAGGTTTTTTTTTTTCATTTCCTGAAAAGTAACGGTTTTGGACATACAAGGTTTCCACAGGACAGCAACAATATACTGTCACAATAATAAGCTTGTTGAATTCATGAACTGACTGTTCTCCTTACTAGCTTACAGTTGTTCTCATATGTCTTTCTTTGATGCTGTGCAGCGCCTTAGTAACACATTATTTATTTATTAGCTGTCCATCTTGTAAACTCATGAAATATTTGACAATAACAGCTAGGCCACTGGTCATAGACGTGTCTGTGTACAGTCCATGGACAGACCTATATAGTTAGAAGAATGGGATTATTCTCATTAGCACAGTTAATATTTACATTCATATTGAGGAAATCATGACCCAAATATTTTGGGTGTCATTCTTGACTCTCAACTCAAATTTTATAAGCATAATAAAAAGTTAAGCAAGACCTTAAAAACAAACCTGAACTGTTTCAGAATGACCAGACAGTATAGTATTATGCCTCTTGAGGCCACTCAACTGTTTGTGCATGCCATGATATTTCCACATTTGGAGCCAGGCCTCACAATCAGCTATAAAACCAGGTACATCTCTTTATAAACAAGCACTGAAAATAATGGATAAAAAATAACAAATGAAATGGCCTGCTTAATTCTCAAAAAGTAGTCTGGGGGCAATACAGAAACGTGCTTCAGTCACCACAAGGGGATCAGCGAATGGCAACTGCAGGGCAGCAAAGCGCAAAACCATCTTTGTGGATACACTTGTGGAATGCCCTACCAACTTAAAATACAAACTGATCTCAAAACATTTAATGCAATGGTAAAACACTGGTTGAAACTAAACCAAAGCTGTTCCTTAATGCACTTCATTAACAGAGAAATTCATGGAATGGATGGAATAATACCCTTTTAAACTTTTTATTTTATTTGACTAATTTTGTGACTTTATTCTTTTTAGATCAGAGTATGTTGCTTGCATAAAGTCCACCTGTGTTGAGCATACACTGCAAACTGCTATAGCGGAGCCCCTCAGTAGAACTGAAACGGATCGTTATTTCTTGCATGGCGTACAAGTACCGCTGAAGACAAGGAAGCTTCTGAGATGCCGAGGATCAAACGCGATAGAGGATAAAAGCGAGCTGTTCATGGGGAAAATATTTCACTATCTCTCAGCATCTGCATGGCTGCATTCACTTCTAGCCTCATGCATACTAAGCATTCTAATTGCCCCTATAACAGAAAATGATTTGATTTGATTCGACCAGACCTATTATAACACAGAGATCAAATCTAATAATTCAAAGAAATAAATCTTAATTTTTACTGTGACCATTTAAGGTTTCACAGAATGATGTTTGAATGTAGAGTAGGCATTTAGTTTGTAATCCCCTGTGTATTTAAAATATTTGCACATGATTTGCCCTTTTTTTTAAAGGGGGGGAGGGTTAGTGACTATGTGACACATGGATTTTATATTGAGAGACCCTTACATAGCATCAATTATAGCTGGTATACTTGTTGTGAATAATAATAATAATAACATTAATTAACATTTTCACCTACAGCCCTAAAATAGGGACGCGAAGTTGAAAGTGGTTAAAATATCTTTTTGGTGTACTATATATAATTTCCCACTGTAGTGGCACAGTTATATATACTACAGTATATTGCAATAGTAATGTGTCCCAGGGCACACCTGGACTTGTCTCACGGCACACCAGTGTGACTCGGCACACAATTTTGGGAAACACTGCTGTAAGAATTGGCAGAATTCCTTAAAAGACATAACCCTTTCTACTGTCCATGACTATTCTATATACTCAGCAATCTGCTTAAGCACCATCACATTTCAAGTTATGATATTATGCGTCTGTCTGTCCGTGGTGTTTGCAAAGTCAAATATTGACTTTTGCACAGATCTGAGCGTGTGCAAGGGTTTTCCTCGGTTTACTAGAATTCTTTAGTTCCAGCACCTCACAGTCACAGTCACACACAAACACACACACACGCGCACACGCACACACACACACACACACACACACACACACACACACACACACACACACACACACACACACACACACACACACAGTATACTAAAGTTTATAGTATACAATTCTGCTTATAAGATTTCAGGATGATTATAATGTTCCTCATAGCATAATGCAGTATTTTGGAGTGGATGTTTTGGCCCAGCCCAGCCCAGTCTGGGCTCTGCTCTTTAATCCTATCGGGCATAAGTATGGCCAGTGGTCATGTGTAAATCTGGTCTCAGACCGTGGCGTGGAGCGTGGGGCACAGTGACATTCCTGTCCCCTCTCGCCCAATCTGTGCTAAGAGAGAGAGAGAGAGATAGAGAGATAGAGAGAGAGAGATAGATAGAGAGAGAGAGAGAGAGAGAGAGAGAGAGAGAGAGAGAGAGAGAGAGAGAGAGAGATAGAGAGAGAGAGAGAGAGAGAGAGAAGAGAGAGAGAGAGTGAGAGTGAGAAAGAGAGTGAGAGTGAGAAAGAGAAAGAGAAAGAGACAGAGAAAGAGGCAGAGAAAGAGAAAGAGAAAGAGAAAGAGACAGAGACAGAGATAAGAGGAATGAAAGGGGGTGGAGAAGTAAAGAAGGGAAATACCTTTCAAGGAGATATTAAAGATCACTGACAGAACGAGGTACAGTACTGTAGACGTACAGGGGGTGTGAAAAGTGTTGTGCAGCTCACACAGTCGAGCACTGCGGAGCAGTGCTGCAGAAAGCATGACAAGCAGGAGGCGGGGGCGGAGGGGTGGGGTGGGGGTTGGGGGGTGTTGGGTTTGAAGCTATAAGCTATTTTAAGGGGAGCAGGGAACACTAACCCTGCAAGATCTGAACCTTGCTCAGTTTGTTCACCTCACCTCACATCGGTAAAGGTCTGCACCACGAGAGAGAGAGGAAAGCTGCAGTGGAACTCTAAATCACCTTAGCTGGGAGGAAAGAATAAAATTGGGTAGTATTGTCCCAGGAAGCCAGCCAACTGTACCACAAATCGAGTATAGCACAGTAGCTTACAGTTGAACATTCTCAACTAACTTGTCAAATCTTTCTTTTATTCTTGACGGTTAAAGTGATGTTGAACTTTGGTAGACCCTTCGGTTGAATACTGTACAGTATAGGTTCAGTACCTGGCAATAATATGCAAACAAAGTGGTTTCTGCTAATATGAGAAAAACTAGTCCAGTTACTTTTTCTTTTTTTGTCTGCCTACAGTATTACTTACTGCGAAACGTACATCTCATCGTCCCCCATGTTACACCGACATGGGTGACGAATCGATTTCCGTGGCGCTAGAGATCTTCTTTCAAATTCAAAGGGTAACAGGAATACAGCTATTTCACTTTTTCAAAAATAAGTACCAGGACTTGGTGCTATAATATGCTGGAAGATTCCGTTTATTGTTCGTTCAAGTGCTAAAAGCACTCCATCCTTACTTTACTTTCCTCAACAAGAAAGGTGCTCCAGTGGAGCTCAAATCTCCGGCAGGAGGCATGCCCCAATAATAACTTACACTGTCTGACACAGTAACGTCAAACTACGCCCCTCTTTCTCTCTCTCTGTTGGGCAAACTGTAAATAGCCAAACATAATGCTATGATGTAGTGTCAGTTGGATATATACGGTGAATACATTGTCAGATGATCAAGAAGGGAAACTTGGAAAACTGGACGCAACATTAATTGTAAACTATTCATTCACAGGGTATGTTGTCACTTTTGTAAATGCATGCTGGTGCTAATCAGATGTGGGCTTGTGTTTCTCCCTCTCTCTATCTTTACCCTCGATCCTCTCTGTCTCTCTCTTCTCTCTATGCATCTGTCTAGGCGCTCTGTGGAAGACAGACAGCGACTATTATAATGTTTTCCAATAACAACTAAAATAGTATACTATTATGGGCACAAAAGGGACACAGACAGACGGGTACAACGGGTACTCTCACAAAGCCCCTAGGACTCAGACATACAGTATTGGTTGGATCGGCGGTATGACGTGAAACTTTGCACGCACACTCCCTAGAGGCCAAGGAAAAACATCTGCCCTGCATTTTTTACATCAGCCTTTTTAGCGACACCAGGAAGACGATTTTTGCAGAACACATTTTTAGATATTAATTACTCCTACAGATTTGGTCCAAACATCACGCAAATCGGTACACATTATTTTCATATTTCATCCTGATTGGCCAAAATTGACTTCTACTACCTGGCCTGGCCAAAAAAAAAAGTGCACCTTCTCAGAGGAGCACATTTTTCTAGTTCAGTTATAATTTTGTGTTGAACCATCATTACATAATCAATAATCCCTTCATGGAAAGGTGAAGCGGGGGAGTAGGGTGATACATTATGACATCATTCTCACCACCCTAACCTCCTGTCCCTCCTTCTAACACACTCACACTTCATTGGGAAGAGGACAGAGGGCGACAAAAGTTCACAGGAACGAAGCAGGAGTGCCAGTTGTTGGATCAGAAGTATCATCAGTGTGGCAAGGCACTCACCCACCATCTATGCATCACTTGCCAACGACGCTAATGGCTAAGTACTACGACTAATCGCTGATAACTGCCAACGTATGAACATGATAAGGAGAGATGGACTGCAAATGGAGCCGTATAAATAAGTGCTGGTCAAGCTATATTCGACCTCAGTATGTGCCAAGGCCCCGAACCTGGAGAGCTCCTGCTGCAAGGCATGAGATCTCCTCGAAGTAATGCCAATGGTGTTGGAAACAATGGAGTGTCCATATACTGTAGTGTTTTTTGTTTTTTTTTTGTTTTACGTTTTTGGGCCTGTTATCATTCCCAATATGGAGAGAGCATATGCACGCATGTACAGTTACCGTATAGAAAAACGTTGTTGCAGCCAGTTTCTTTTATTAGAGTGCGCCATCATTTCTATGCGGCCGCTCCAATCGCTTCTAGTTGAAAATCTCTTAACCTTTCCGAAAGGCACTGATGTCGTCATCACATCACTACTTTTCAAAACCCTGCATGATTTCATCCAAAAAAAGGTTGCTATGCTATAATGTTATATGGGCACACACCACAGCACAACCATACAATAGCAATGACAATCAGCTGCAGGCGTTTGTCTGGTAGGCTAAAAAGCTAGCATATACTGTAGTTTGTATTTACGCTAATGTCTGGTGTGCCCAGCTGGCACAGCTACACGTCTGAGGATATCTTAGGTTGACAAATGACCATCAGAACAAATCAGTATCCGTTGATTTATGGCAGTGTGCATGTTATCTACAGCCTTCCAGCACTGCATTCTGCAATGTGAATCAGCGCTTTCTGTAGAATAAATGCCAGGTTTGAATGAAGGTTACTTTGGCCGCTGCCACGGAATCATCAGTTTCATTTAGCATCTTTTGTCAGTCATTTCCCTGCTTTACTGCTTTTAAACCTGTTTGTGACTGACCTCCATTTTTGACTGCATGACATATTCTTTTTTTCATGACTGAAGTGTCTATATACAAATATACAGCACAGTGGATAACAAATAGCATCTTCTCTTGTTTAATCACTTCTTTGTCTAAATTAAACAAAACATTTAGGTATTATTTGGTGTCAACTACTGTGTCCTGGACAGCAGCACCTGACGGGCAGGGAGAATTAACTTGGTATTCCTGTGCTATACCAGCTTGTGTTATCAGTGTTTTAATCCTGATAAAGAGGTGAGAGGTGTTAACCAGACAGCTGTGGGACAGCAGAGAGAGAGAGAGAGAGAGAGAGAGAAAGAGAGAAAGAGTGTGTGCGTGCGTGCGTGCGTGCGTGTTGACAGACAGAAACAGATTGTGAACAGCAAGAGTGAGTGACTGAGTGAGGGAGAAGTGGAGACTGAGAAAAGGACGGGGCCTGGGGCTTTAAACACTTGGCATGTCTCCAGACAGAAGAGAGGGGGAGAGAGAGAGACAGAGAGAGAGAGAGAGAGAGAGAGAGAGAGACAGAGAGAGAGACAGAGAGAGAGAGACACACACACAGACAGACAGACAGACAGACAGAGAGAGAAAGAGAGAGAGAGAGAGGGGGGGGGACGAGAGAGGAAGTCAAACGGCACAGATGAAACTGAGCTAATGTGCTGTGACCACAGGGGCGTGTGACACTGTCTGGTGTGTCTGTTACCATGGCAACCAGTGTCAATGTATGCATTTTTGTGTGTGTGTGTTTGTCTGATTAACTGACTGGGTGAATGCTTGAGCTAGTCCTGAGTGAGTGAGAGTATAATGCACTGGGCTCAGTGCATATATCTTGCTTCTGGGAGAGTTACAGGTCCTGTCATTGTTTGTGCCTGTGTGAAAGTAAGCGAGTGGTAATTTGCGTACGTGCGTGCTTGCGTGCGTGTGTGTGAGTGTGCACTGCTTTTGCAAAATACCGTTTTCTTTTTAGGATACATCACCATTACTCAGCAAACACTAAAATCCTCAGTGTTAATTTATCCATTTGTAACTCACATTGTGCAAATGTAAGCAAACTTACCCCTACGGGTACATTTGTACTCTTTTTGCATCGTACTCTTTTTGCACTATTTCTGTACCTTAGTGTCTAATATCATGTACTGTACATACTGTACCTTCTGCTATGTTCATGCACCTTATGTTTAATCTCATGTGCATACCGTACCAGCTGGATATCGTTGCTGTCGGGCAGAAACCTCTTACGTCCGTATTTTAACTTTTTTTGCAAATTGATGCCCTACTTGATCATACAGTACTACAGCGTCGCACAAAAGTATCAAGCAGATCCGCAAGCTCGAAACGTGGCACGAAGCGACGCGTTTAGAGCTTGTAGATCTTTTAAATTTGAATCCTGATAAGTAACAGTTTTGGACATCTGAGGTTTCCACCCGATGGAGACGATATGCTACTGTATGTGTATATGTAGATACTAGATATATTGTGTTTGATTTTTATTTTTATCCTTGCTCTCCCTGTCCCCCCCCTCACCTGTTCTTTTCTTTTCTCTTTCTGAAAATAACAAGAATGATGGGGCTTGCACAAAGACGAATCTCACCCACTTCTTTACACCTGTAAATCTGTGATGTGACAATAAAGTCGATTCTTATTCTGATTTGTACACTCTCAAAGTTAAATCAGCACTACAAAACGGCAGGACAATTCAACAAACCCCAGACCAGTTTGTCCAGTACGACAGCAACCGACATGCATGTGTAATTGTGCATGTACATTGTACACACAGTACTGTACATATACATGTACATACAGTAGCAGTGGTGGAAAGTCGTGAAATGGGACATTCTGCATAATGAGTACTTTTACTTTTGGTACTTTAAGTATATTTTGATGCCAATACTTTTGTACTTTTACTCAAGTCATTTTTTATTACCGTACTTTTACTTAAGTAAAAGTATTTCTTCATTGCAGTATTGATATTTTTACTAAGCAAAAAAGTTTGAGTACTTTTTCCACCACTGTGCAGTAGGGCCTATACATGGACTTACCATTGACGGTGAGGTGCACCCAGCTGCCATTGAAGAAGGTGTTGAACTGCTGTTCCAACATGAGCACCTTGCACTCGTACCAGCCCTGGTCGTCTGCACGCACCTTCTCTATCCGCAGGGACGACTTGCCGTGCAGACTGGCCCGACCTGGCCCAGGGAGGCATGGATGAAAAGATGGGGGGAAGAAAGAAAGAAGAAGGAAGGAAGGGAGGGAGGCAAGACGGACGGGTGGATTTAATCGATAAGACCAGTGCAAGGGACATGGGAAGGAAAGAGGGAGGGTGGGAATGAAGAAGACATAGGAGAGAGGACAAAAGAGAAAGTCATATTAACCATTTAAACCCGCTAGTCAAATGGTCCTGAGTTGCAACTGTACTTGATACACTCTTTTTCCACTTGAACCCCAGCATCCATGTTCTGGGGGGAACATTTAGCAAAAATAGCCGATCTACAAGCTTGTAGATTATTATCTGCAAAGAGATTTGGTGTAGAGTGAAAAAAGAGAGTACATTATTAATTCAGGATTCAGCCAGCTGTGAGTGTCTTTAGAGTGATATTACTGATAGACCTTCTAAGTTTAAACACTGAATTGGTCAATGGTTACACAACTTTAAATGTCACACAGTGCTTATGAGTAATTGGTTTGTGGTTCAAGCCAGGCCACACAGTACACAGTGCTATTTTAACTCTGAGAGTGTGCAAATGGAAGTGCAAATGTGAGTCCATTAGGTTACATTTGTACATTCTCGAGGGGCGGACAGATATCCGAGTGATTAGGGCCCATACCACATGGGCTCTAATGCCTGACAGTTCGATTCCCAGCACGCCCTTACTCTCTCTCTCTCTCTCACTGTATTTCTCTTTTTTCTCTTTCCACTGTACTGTACCTGTCAAATAAAGGCTGAGAAAAGCCCACCAAAATAACTTCATGTCTAAGTAAGTAAGTAGGTAGGTTGGAGAGGCTTATTGTCTGTATCAGCCAGTGCACAGGAGTCTATCCCCATTTCACAATGCGCTAGTCTAGACCTCTGGGAGATGGATTGCTGTGGTGGAGCGCAACACCTGCCATCAGCTCACCGGATCCAAGCCGTGCTACTCATACGCTGAGGTGGCGGTGCCCGGGTTCAAACCCATGACCTTGAGGTCAGGGGGCGACTGAGGCTGAGCTACCCGGACACAAATGTCTATTGTCGACAATGATGAAGTTATATTATGCTCATGCGTTCCAAGATGTAAAAAAAAAAGAGCATTCACATATTTTCAACCGTGTCTTTGTAAAGCTGGTCCTCACTAATGCTCCTTTTAAGATGGTACAATTTATTGTCTCAGAAGTGGGCTGTGGACAGTTCCGAAACTTGCCTACCGATGACATCATTGGTGGGGATTGAGAATGCTGGTTCTATCCCATATCACAGAACCATTTAGTTTAGGTATGCTGTGCACTATTCTACCACTGTGATAAACAATGTCCCAACTATGGTTGCACACAGTGTCTGTCAAATCTGTCAACCCACCAAAGCAGACATGACTTTGACTTGGTGATTCAAAGTAAAGATCAAACGCCCAACCGAGCAGTATTGATGATGCCATGCTTCAGGCAATCTGCCAACCGCATCATAACAGATGGTGTCTAGCAATATGGACTATAGGCTAAACAAAGGGCTTTGGGAGGTGAACACCGGCTCAAAACGTCAACATTATCAAAGCCTGACAATCCCCTGGTAATCCTAACCCTATCCTTTCCCCCATCCTTTCCACAACAAATTATATATTCCTGCCTAATTCCTGCTTTGTTAAGTCATAATGCATCACAAACACATCAGTTAACCTCATGAACCCTAGCATTCATTCTGCCGGGAACATCCCCAAAAGTATTTGTGTAGAGCGAAAATAGGAGGGGGCCTAGTAGTATAATCCAGACAAAACAAAATATATAGGGTTTAAGTGCTTAAATATTATCAGCAGCATTAGTGTGGCTGTCTCAGGGCGTAAAGACGGCGTGTGTGTGTGTGTGTGTGTGTGCACGCATGCGTGCTGGTCTGGCTATTAATATATATAGATAATATTTATCCTCATATTCATTTATAGCTCTGAGTGTGTACAAATGTAACCTGGTGACATTTGTACACTCTGTGAGTTACACATGGATGAATTACTGTGCAGGATGTGTAAATGTGGCTTGAGTCATTCACTGATGAATAAAACTTTTAGTTTTTATCCTTGAATGACTTGAATGACCCACATGCTCTCAATCTCAGTATTGAGTTTTCTGCTTTTTTGGGGGGAGATGGAGCCATTAAGAGTCCTTAAGGTTCTCCATTCATCATTTATGGTTGATAATGTCATTTCAAAAGTCTCCTTTCCTTTTCCTTATTGATAGGGATGTGTAGGCAGATGACTTATTGAATTTCACAACAGTGAAGGTTCTTATTATGCTTTCAGTGCAAGCATGGAAAAAAATATCATCTCTTATTGTGATCTGACTGGCAATATGGCTTGTATTTAAATATAGACAACCGAGTTGCTGTTGTCAATGTTAAGTTGGCACACTGAAAGCAAATGGAGTATGTATTAGTCCCCAGGGGGAGAGGAAATTACTTTTCTGCATTCACCCAGCAGATTGGTAATCAGATGGCTCTGAAAAGTGCATAGGAAGATCTGTTAGTTAGGGGTTAAGTTAAGTCAAGTGTCTTGCTCAGGGACACTTCGACACGGGTAGAGCTGAGGGTCGAACCAGCGACTTTCTGATTCCCAGACGGCCTGTCTACCCGCTCAGCTATGGCTGCCCCAAAGCAGCACCTGACTGGCAACTCAACCACTTGAACCCAGGATCCATATTCTGGGGCGAACATTAGCCAAAAATGGCTGATCTACAGGCTATATGTGATCCAAACCATCCTTTACAATCCCTTACAACCCAAAGGGCTACTGTATATATAATACAATATATACAACAATTTGTATATAATAATATAATTTGTGTTTAGCCTTGAGGAAACTTGAACACATCTTTTAATACAGTAGATATATTTGACAATCTCTGAAGTGGTCTTTTAATCAAGGAGATATTTCTACTTGTGCTGACTTTGTTCTTCTACCACTGATTGGGATGAACCTGTGCATCTCAATAAACCTCCATTATCTTCAAGGTATAACCCATCACTTAATAATTAAGGCCTTGTAGTGATCTCATGCAGTGTATGGAACTGTCACATAACACCACCCCAAACCGCAGCCAATGAAGACAGAGTCGAAGCAAGTTGACCATTTACTGTTGCACTTCTTCAATGACATGATGGTGAAAACTGTAAAAATAATAAACAATGCAAACGTTCAGTGTCTGAGTTCTTAATTGACAGCATTGAAAACTACAATCGGTAGTGAGTAGACACACTTCAGAGCAATCAGCGAAATGACATACACCTGTACACTACACGCTGCAAACAGCAACACACATTCAATAATTTACTTTCCTAAATTCCAAATAAACATCACAAAGAATCACAAAGTGGTCACAGTAAGTTAACATAACTGAAAATCAGCAACACAACTTACGACATTGCCTAAAATGGTTCCAAGTGGGTGTGATAGATATTACAGGCTCACAGCTTAGAAATGCCTGTGTACACTGCTGCATCAGATGGTGCTAACAGTCAGGAAATGACTCTCAGTAAAAAAGTGATTTCAAAATAAAATGCACTGGTACACACCTTCACAATAAAGTACTCACAAGCCTTTCTAATGTAAATAGAAATACAAACATGTTGCATAGAATTGCTACAAGTAAAAAATAAACAGAAAATTTTTACATTTGCCTTTTTGTGTGCTATCATGGGTGGTGGAAGTGTCAAGAGATGGCAATGGTTAATAAGTGTCAAACTACTTTTGAATTAGTTATGGGCAAGACCTCACTTCAGCATTGGAACACATGCTTGAGTTAGAAAGACTTAATTTAGGGGGTTATAGCAGTTTTGTGTTTTTTTACATGAATATAGGCCTACCAGCTTGTAGATCGGTAATTTTCGGTGCGCGACAGAAGCGTGCAACTAAGTATAAATCGTGCATGACTTCCCTAAACCTAATTTCTAAATGCCCAATCCTAACACTAAACCCCAACATGAATCTTTTTTCGAATTGTAAACCAACTAGAGGTCCGGGCGCCCAAAAACATGTTTTACTACATGTTATTAACCACTTAAATCCTCTATACTTCAACACTTAGTTGACAAGGGTTGGCTCTGGACTTCCCCTCTACTCCAAATCTCTTTGCTGAAAATAGGCAATCTACAAGCACACATTACAAGAAGTTGTAAGTTTGTAGATCTTTTGGCAAATGTTCTCCCTCTCTACCTTCTCCAAGTCGACCATCCCACCCAGGCACCCATGACCCAAAATTGCAAAACAAAATGACAGACATCAGAGGATTAATATACAGTAAAGTGTTACCGTGTCAATTTTCAGAGTGACTTGTTGCATTACAGATCATGGCCAGTTAGAAGAATCAGGTCACTGTAATAGAATGATAATGGTGTGGTTGGAACAATAGCAACACAAATATCATTATTAATATCTATTTACTTAACCTCTTGAACCCTAAGGTCCCTATTCTGGGGCGAACATTCTCTCTACACAAAGATATTTAGCGTAGAGAAATAAAAGGAGGGGACCAAGTATGACCCCTAGGGGACTCCTGTCAATGATGTATACAGGGTTCAAGTGGTTAAAATACCAAAAGAAATGTGCAAGTCCACTTTTGCAAGATTGGACATTGCTTAATTGACAGTGTCACATGCACATTTGTACAAACGCTTGAAACCCACCAGGCGTGCAAGCAGCGCACGGATGCTGATTTGCATCCGCTCCATGTTAATGAATGCAAACATTCTCACTGGACGCTCCCCTCGCACACGTGAAGAATTTATTTCCGCCCTGGGAGGAAAAAAAGTGTGTCCAATCCACGCACATTCTCATTGAAATGACCAGACGTCCTGCTGTGGCCAGAACAGTCACGCACAAACCTGCTCGCACAATAAAGCGTGCGTGCGAACACGTTTTTGTGGGTTCAAAGCGTAAGGCCATAATAGAGCAGTTAACAGGATTATGACAGCTCCCATCTAGTTCTATTGAGACAATTTGCCCCTGTTCTCTTCTCTTCAACATCCAACTGCCAATAGTGCTTGACTTGTCCAGCTTGACCTTAACTGTGATATTAGAGGAAGTCTCCCCTCAGGTCCAACATATTGGACTCCCTGTCAAGTTGCTTTTGCTATTGAAAGTTGATATTTTTACATTATTAAAAAAGATGTTGCTAGTGACATTGGTTCCCATAATAGAGAGCTCAGATTCCAGTGTTTACAACAGGGCGCACAACAAAAACAGCAGATGACAAGTTCACAAAGTGTCGCAGAGCTTGTAGATCAGCTATTTTGGTGTATGACACTGGTGCGCAATGAAATAAGTAAATCAGGCTTATGATTAAGTTCAGATGTCTCTATTATTTACTTTTTCTTTTTTTTTTTACATAATGATGATTTCCCCCTTTGGGGGAAAAGAGTGACTTGTGCTCATAGACTAACATTTAAAAGGACTGGTTTTATATCAACCTACACTTCACCACAGTTTGAGCAAATGTTTGTGTTAAAATTGAAGATGCACATGTGTTGCTGTGTCTTCGGTTGCACCAGTACAGCCCACAGTATAACAATTGGCTTAAATATAGCCATGAAACCTAGAGCTGTGTCTCATCAAAACTGGTGACCTAGCATTCGCACGACCTCTCTGTTGATCAGTCGATTGTGTCTAGTAGCCTATGCTAAAAAATGGCAATCGGTGACCTGACTGTCAATGTAACAAACAACCTAATGTTTCAACGGTGACTTCCATTGCAAATTTGCACGGTGTTGTGGTTAAAGGTTCATAATGCTCAAACTGGGAAATATCTCACTTTCAGCTACATTCAGCTACACAAAAAGTGTAATAGTTGTATAAACTATTCAGAATTCATCCCCTTTTAACGTTGATAAGGGCTGACCAATCATTGCTGAGCTGCCCAGGAACGGGGTTAATGGAATTGCAGTCGTATCTGCCTCAGAGCAAGTTACAACTCAATGAAGTAGAAGGTATGGAGATAGCAGTGTTTTTTGGTGGCAAGAGGTTTATTGTTTATTTCAGATCCCCCCATTAGTCACTGCCTCAGCAGTGACTATTCTTCCTGGGGTCAAACAAGGTGTGTGTGTAAATTACATACTGCACAGCTATAGATGTGTTTAATATACTCAAGAATTATCAAAAAAAGCAGTATAGATATAACCTTTAGGGGTCATTTTGCATTGTGAGTGTGACCTATAGTGTAAATGTATTTATTTATCTTTGTGTCTATACCATTTTTCAACTTTGACTAGAAAAAGCTAGATATAGATCAGAAAACAAAATGTTCTACAATTCCTCGAAACTTTGACAGAAGAAGGGCAAAGCAGATTTATTAGCTTTCGGGAACGTCTGCAAGTGGTTTTAAAATGTCACCCTTCTTTTGGAGCAGCAGCTGAAGACAGGAGAAGCTTGACAGTGGATGCTGTGCCTGCTCTCGACAGTATGTTTCTTTATTCTGTCTCCCTCGGTTTCCAGACATTCATCTTCAATCGCTCTGACAACCATGGTCCTACTCAGCCTCTTTTTGTTTTTCTTATTTACTCGCTTCTTATTCACATTCACATGCTACTCTCTTCCATGCCAGGCACACAGTTAAGTGTGCCTGGCATGTCCAACTACAGTCAAGTATCTACTGTTCGGGCTTGACAAATCAAGCCCAGACATCAACCAAATCTAAAGTGTACACAATGTACGCCTTTATGGCAGGGGTTCCCATACTTTTTCAGCTCGAGACCTCAAAAATCTATTTGGTATCTCCCCGGGACCCCAAACTTACAGAAATATATTATGAATTAATCACATGAGCCCTGCTTTAAAATGTTCAGATTGTAGATCTGCTAATTTTTTTTAAAATATATAAAATAATAAATAAATAATAAATAAAAAACATTCCACAACATTCATGTCCAACTGTCAATGCAAGAATCAAAGGAAGAGTAACTCTACTGTTAGGGCTTGACAAATCAAGCCCAGGCATCAACCAAGTCTAAAGTGGACACAATGTAAGCCTTTATGGAGATGGAATGAGAAACTGCCGGCCCTGGCAACTTTGACCATGACCCCATAACTCATTCCAGGATGCCGTTATCAGTATCAATTTGCTGCTGTATGTAGGCCTACAGCTTGATAAATTCTGGTGATACAGACTGAAACAAAGCGCCTTGTCTAGGATTAGGGTGGTACAGCAGGGAATAAATGGCTGATGATTACAGAGAGAGAACTGTCAAAATGTTAATTGTATGAGGGTCTAAGTGGAGGACAGTTCTGAATGACAAAAAGACACATTCTTTAAAATCTATTCTGCTCTGACGTAAAAGATGCTGTAAAAGTGCTTAAATATTTGAGCTTGTTTTCATTTGTTTGCATTATAATCCACATACAAATCAGTGATGTAATATCTTTAACACTTAAAAGCCCTATTAGTGAACAACATCTACAAGAGATCTCTGCCTATAATGACATGATATTAAAAATAAATAGTGGGAAGTGAATGTGAGGTCACGATTCCATTTTGTGAGTGAGCCATTGCAGAGCGTGCATCAAGAAAGGCTAACCATGATCCTAGTAGTTTCTCTCCGGTCCATCAAGGCAGGGTTTCCAAAGATAATTGCACTCATGCAATCTTCCCTTTAGGAAGATTTCTTTCCCCCAGCCCAGAATTGTAGATTTATAGCTTGGCCCGTGAATGGAATAAATTAATGACTTTTACTTCCTTGTGTCATCAACGCTATCCACTTCCAGAGGTCTTTACTTTTTCAAATAGAGTTAATTTAATATGTGTGAGGCTACGGATATTATTCCATTTGAAAGCTCCATCCCTGAGATTCCAACTGGAGTGGAGATTCATGATGCCAGTGTGGGATTCAAGGTCCAGTATAGAGCAGGGGCTCCTATACTTTTTCAGCTCGAGATTGTGTCTCCACGGGACCCAAACATACAAAAACACATTATGAATAAATCATTTAAGCCCTATTTCTAAAATAGTGACAACAGCCAATCTACAACAACACGTCGTCTTTTTATTTCTGAAAATCTTTTAAAAAAATGTAAAAAAATGTTGTTGGATTTAAAAACAAACATACAAGCAAACCGGGAAAAAAATGGGTCCGTGACCCAAAAGTAGGTCACAAGTCTCACAACCCATTATGTTTGGAAAACACTGGTATAGGAGTTGACTTACTACTACTGAACCTTTTCGACCGTTAAGATGCATCTTGCTACTATGTCACCTTGTCAGAATGGTACTGAAGCCAAATCTTCACATTTCAATGTGAGGGTGGTGCAGGGCGATTAACATTAACATTTTTTCTCCTAAGTTTGAAGTGGGAGAGTCAGTGGGCCCTGTCCTATGAGATCGCTCTCTTGTGTTCTCAATATGGGTGGTACCATTTTAGCATGTAGATGGATATTCTACACATTACCCCTACCATACAGTTGTATGTTGTAGCCACGCCTGGCCGTTTTGTTGCTTCGTCACCGTTTTGGCTTTTGAGCTTGATCTATAGCCTATGCCCATGTAGTCTCTTTCAGACAATGCATGAGACAAGGCAAGGCTTGGCACATAATGCGTCCTATATTTTGGGGCAGGCAGTTTGGTGTGAGGCATGCTATGGGGTGAATTAACCCATTCAATCCGGGAACGCATCTCTGTCATTTTAGATTTCTTTGGCTATTCAAAAATAGCAGATATACAAGCTCATAGTGTGGCACAGAGTGCCGCGCTATGAGCTTGTAGATCTGAAAAAAAAAAAAAATCTTGAAAATGTGTGCAAATCTTTGAATATATATATATTTTAAGCGAACATTTGTAACTAAAAAAAAAGATATAATAAAAAATAGCAGATCTACAAGCTCATATCGTTGCACTCGGTGCCGCGCTATGTGCTTGTATATCTGCTATTTTTTTTTTGCCAAATAAATCTAAAATGACAGAGATGCGTTCCCGGATTGAATGGGTTAACAATTATTTCCAGAGGTGAAGTGGGGTGTTTTGCTCCACTTGCGTGTGTTTGGTATTTGGTGGACTCGTCGGCAGGGAAGGACAGGGCAGTATAGGGTGGGTGTCTTTTGCAAATCAGCAGCGCACTGCAATTGTGGGGTCAAAGAGGACCAGGATTACCGCCGTCCACTGCCCACCTGCTTGGACGAGGTTTACCAGCATATAGAGATCACTATTTTGAACACGGGTCTATTTTCAGAACACTTTCGTTGATAGAGATGCAACCAGATAGACGTCTCCAAGACCACACAAACCTGCTTTATAAATGTATATGTTATGCTTGTCTGTTTTACTTTGGTATGAATCCCTCAAGCTGGGAAGAATATTTGAGTTAGTTTGAATTTTTATGGATTCTAACCCACATGTGACAATGGTTAAATGGTTGTGTCCAACAAAAACTGTTGTGTGCCATGACACACGGAGAATATTGAAGGCATATCCATATGTGTCTGTCCTTCATAACTAGAAAACTGATAGGTGATCTAGATATATTATTACACATACTTTCAGGTTCTGTTTGGCTCATCGCTGAACATCATTGAACTATTTCTTAAGTTGCTTAAGTAGTGTTTGAATGAAACAGAGAATAGATATGTACAGTACAAGGACAGAGAGACCAGTAGATTGTCTGCAAGTCTTTGCCTTTCATAGTCAAGTGTACTCAAAGTGTACTCAGCCACATTTAATTCATCATGTACAGGTCACACAGACAGGTATGCAGGGACACAACTTAATGACTGGACCTCCTAGACATCAGCGGACATCTGCTCAGGGTCCACTTTAGAGGTATGCGTCATATCACGTCATTATTGTCCAGCCACATACAGTAGTCTATTTTGACGAATATGAACTGGGCTTTACGCTGAGAAATGCTTCTCATAGTATCAGTGCCAGACGTATTAACTGCGTTTGTCATTTCCTCCAAAGATAGTTTTACATCATCTATTCTAGACTGCTGTAGATTTGTTGTTTGATGACTCTTAACCTCTCACACAACGTCATGAATTTTCTTCCATCACACAATGACAATTACTAGTACACACTTGTGCTGGGCACAGGACATTGCTCTTAAAGGCAGGGGCGTGTCCGTGCAACGCACGCGCGCAGCGAGCGTGCATGCACGGCCGGTCCGCGAAAATTCTGTGGTTATTTTCCAGGTTTGTTACCTTTTTAGGGGGGTTTTGTTACTTAAATGCGGTTAATTTGTTTAATTTGGTGCCAAAACTGTATGTAACTCCATGAAGTGAAGATGTCTGTGTTTTTTTATTTTTATTTTTTTGTGATGAGTTTGTGATGGGTGCTCTTCATTTCCCCTGGGTGCTTTAGCCCCGAGGCACCCGCAGTATCGGCGCCCTTGCTTAAAGGTAATGAAAATAAATCATTTGATTGGTTGTGACTGAATCCACCTGCAGTATATTCAGTCTAATCCAACCCATCTCGCCGCAGGGACTCTGCCCCTCTCTAGTTTAGGAAAATACCAAAAGTCCATTGCCACTCCCCACGCCAGTTCTCTAGTTTCTCCAAAATAGCGTCCCAGATGTCTGCATTGACTTCCATTGTCCCAGTCAAACCACTTTCTAAGCATTGCTTTTCGAACTGGACTCTAAAGGCTATTACTAGCTATGTAATCTAAAGTGGGTTGAAGTGCCTGGCAGCCTTTATATCCATTCAAGCACGTGTATGACCATTAAGGACAATATGTCTGCTTTTCTGACTTCTGCTCCTCTTTCCCTAGTTCTGCAATATTGTACAGTACAACTCATTACTTTATTAATTCAAAATCAATTAACTGATGTGAAAACAAAAAGCTTCAAACTAATCGATTAATAGTAGTCCAATCAATCAGTCGCAGACAGCTGCTGAAATAACTAACATATATTGTAATTGCAAAAATGTATTATTACAGAATATAAGCACACGAATATGGCACACTAACAAGCGTCATACAAAAACAATGTGATAGAGAAGGTGTAAGAATCACATATGGTGAAAATGGGGGGAAACAAGTTATTCTGCCTACTGCAAATAAACAAGGCTAAAACAAACATTCTAAGGGGGGGGGGGGGGGCTATATCATGACAACTTCCTGTGCAAATATCATTGAGACAGCATACACAACATTTACCATTATTGTTGTTTTTGAGCAATTCAATTGCAAATTATCATTACTTGGCTGAGGTTAAAAGACCCAAAACTAACTAACACTTGTGCATGCATGTGCTCCCTCCGTATCTCTCCCTCTTTTCATCTCTCTCTCTCTCTCTCTCTCTCTCACACGCACGCACGCACGCACGCACGCACGCACGCACGCACGCACGCACGCACGCACGCACGCAACACACACACACACACACACACACACACACACACACACACACACACACACACACACACACACACAATGTGTTTGCAAGGACAGAACGTTACATTTTCCCAGGGCACAATCTTACCATGCTGCTTCATTTGGATTTGCGTCCTGTCTTCAATTACTTCTCAAAGCGTGTGTCAAAACATCAATGCTTTGATATCATACAGTAGGTTACTAATACTACTAGCCTAAATGATATCAAAGCAAAGTTACAACTACAAAAATGATTCACAGAAAAGTAAATTCTACCAAGATTTACCAGGATTTCTACATAAAAAATAAATAAAACTATGATACTTTTATATGTGAGGTCCAGTTGTTTCACTTCTTGAATTGATCGTCTATGGGCTCATATAGTACGTATTTCTGTTGTGGCTGTTAATATTTGAAATGACTTAATGTGTAGAGAGCTATTCATGGTGATTGTGATTGGTCTCATATATAAAAAGGAGGCAGCATCTCACCGGCATATTCCGGGTCCACATGAGGAGGGTAGAAGCGGAAGTTGATGAAGAAGGGGATGGGCATTCCATACTTGAACCACTCCACCACATAGGGCTGGCCATTCAGGGGGTGGGACACGTCGCATCCCAGGATGATGTTTTCTCCAGCGCGTGCCGTCACAAACTGGGGCTCCTCTCGCACTCCGTGGGCACCTATGGTAAGGGTTTGGAAGTAAGTTCAGAGTCGGAAGTATACAGTCGATGCACTAGCCTGGCTCCAGTCCAGACCATAGACCCCGCCCACTCCACTGAGTGGACTGCTTACAGTAAAATATAGTACTTTTACTTCACTACAATTATTTGAAAACTTTAGTTACTAGTTGTGGGGACATTACAAAATCGGCTGCGTGGTGTTGGTTGTCTTTAGGATGTACATGACACGTGAATGACGGACATATTACCGTGAGTGGGGTGTGATAGAGACATGACTAAAGTGAAAGCAACGGCGTGGGTCGTACAAAAAGGTAAGCAAGAGCGGGGGTTGAAGCATTAATTATGTTCCGTGGAGGCAAATGTGTAGTGAGCAATGAGACGTACCCTACGCCACCCGTAAATTCAGCGCGCACGTTGTGGCTGGTGTTGTGGTGAGATGTCATATGTAGTTGTTGTGTTTAGTCCAAATCAAAGCTGTGGGTATGGCGTCAGCGGCGAGAGGTCCAAATGCATAGAGTGGGTGTGGCGTCAGCGGCGGAAGTAGCTTTCTCCTTTATATAGGTAGATACATTAACCACTTTAGCCCTATTTTATACCTAGGCTATTTGAAAATAGCCGATGCACAAGCTCAAAACGTGAGCTTGTAGATCTGCTATTTTCAAACATTTTAGTACTTTTACTTTTGGTACTTTAAGTACATTTTGATATCCATACTTTTGTACTTTTACTCAAGTACATTTTGAATTCCGGACTTTTTCTTGTAACAGAGTACTTCTACATTGCAGTATTGATACTTTTACTTAAGTAAAACATATGAGTACTTTTCCCACCACTGCTAGATGCACTGCATTTGATCAACATTTAAATTGTATAAATATTAACAGCAACCGTCGACAGTTCACAGAATGGCTGCTTACCAACAACGTGAGGCTCGTTGGCAGCACCTGCTTTACCCTGTTCTCAGCCAACTCCCTGCCCACACTGTCAGGAAATCCCAGTAGGAGTACTGTTTCGTACCCCGGAGCGGTTCCTCATTGACAGTAACTATCGAGGAATTTCCCTGTTGAACAAATGGTAGTCTCACTGGGATTTCTTGCGGGGGATTTGGCTCTAGATTGGTCAGCTGCCGTATCAGCTGATAATTGTTATCAGCCCGAGGGCTGATTCGGCTTATCACCCTCTCAATCCTTTTATCACTTTCCTCACCCAGTGGCAATTAAAGGCCTGGTATGTGATGAAAATGGATTTCTACTCTCACAATTATACAGTAACTCGTAAATATTAAAGTGCAATCCAGAACTTTATTAGTGAATAAAACATTATTTTGACCAATCAGTATGAGTATGTTATAATATAACTAGTACATCTGCAGTGAGTGGTTGGAGATGGTCTCCCTACTCTTCCATTGAGAAATGCATTGCGACACATGTATTAGTAGCTTGTAGATCTGCTATTTTTAACTAATGTTCCCCCCAGAATGTGGATGCTGTGGTTCATGTGGTTAAGAGCCTTGTTGATAGTTACTTTGTGAAGAGAGAGGGAGCATTTCTCATTTCTCTTGCGCAACTCAATTCAAACCAGTGATTGTTCATTTTAAAAGCTGTTTTCCCCTCATCTTTAAGCCGGCACCAGTTTTCCTGAAGTGTACTGTATGCCACCATATGGTACTTACTTAAAACATGGTTCAGCCTAAAACAACAATAATAGAATGAAGTACATTTACTGTATCGTCATTCACAGGGTAGAAAAGTCTGTCAAACACAAACACACACTGGAGACAAAGCCGATGTGTTTGAACAGTAACAGTAACAATGATACATCATTAGACTCACTTCACCTGAGACAATGTAATGAATGGCTAGACAAAAGCTGAAGCTGATTTATAAATGTTTTATGAAACCTCTGTGTGTATGTGTACAAACACTTGAAACCTGTTTTCCAAATTAATTAATTATCTTAGTTTAATGGTGAAGCAATGTGCCAATGGTATACAGTAGCTGCTGGAATGACACATCGATCCTAGGCTAATTACAGTGTAGCTTGCCTTTATGTTCGGAAGACCAGTGTGGTAGCATTTTACCAGTCGATACAGCTAATCAGATGTATTCACTGCTCACCTCGCTGTGGCCTGCAGGGAACTAGGGGTTCACTGGGTTTTTCTGAGGGGCTACTGCATGCCTCACCTCTCATTAGCCAAAAGCAACAGGGGTACATTGTACAAAGTGAAGTGCAGCAGGACCCAGTGTGACCTGGTCTACACAGTAAAATCTGCTGTCTTAATTTAATTTAAGTCTGAGAGTGGGAAAGAATAGACACAGAAACCTAGAGTAGAGTATAGAACAGATGACATACTTTGGGACCCACCAAAATCCCTTTTAAAAGCACTGCACCCAAACAAACAAATGACTACATGCAACTGATTTGATATAACAATATACTGGTGATTATAAAGAACAGCTTAAAGGACGACTTCACCACTTTTCAACATATCTTCATATAATAGGTCCTCACTAATGCTCATGATAAAATGGTACAATTTTTTTCTAATCAGTCTGTGTCTCAGAGGAGGGCTGTAGACAGTTCAGAAACCCGTCTACCAGTGACATCATCGATGGGGAATCCAAGCTAATAGAAACTGCAGGCTTTGTATTCCTGGAAAGTTGCAATGCAATAATAGATCCCATTGTTCTCGCCTTAATAAAAATCTGAATAAAAAAATTGTAATCTTTTTTGGGGGAAAAATCCTGCCTAACGATGATGTCACTGGTAGACAGGTTTCTGGACTGTCCACAGCCCTCCTATGAGACACAGACCAAGTAGGAAAAAATTGTATAATTTTATCATGAGTATTAGTGAGGACCTATTATATGAAGATATGTTGAAAAGTGGTGAAGTCGTCCTTTAACATTCTTTGGTCAGTGAAATTCTTAGCAGACACTGTAGGCAAGGCAAAGCCAGTAGCCAAGGGTCCTGGAACCATCTATGATTTAAACTACTTTAACTGTAGCTCTGGACAACAGGAGCCCCATTTATGCCTATATACAGTATGGGCATATTGGGTTTGTTTATGGTTATGTCTGAGTCAGAGTGACGTAGCCGTGATCCTGCCTATATTATGGTCGTATGGGGTTTGTTTATGATTATGTCTGAGTCATAGTGACATGCCTATATATGGGAGTATTTTTAATGTAAGATTATGCATTCTACAAAAAAGAGCCATCAGAATAGGTAGGATATTTGGATCACACAAATACGCTGTTTTTACAATCACATGCCATGAAGCTCATGGACCTTGACGAATACAAGACTGCACTAATTATATTTAGAGCGAGAAATAAGTCATTGCCAGGTAACATACAAAAACATTTCTGTGATAGAGAGGCGTTACAATTTATGTACACATATGCAGTACAGTATGCACATTTCAGTGAATTTGTGGAATGGACTTAAAACAAAGTCAAAAAATGATTGTTTTGAACATTGGCACCTACTATTAATTGTTTCAATGAGCAAGGCCAATCTGAGGTTGTAACTGAATAGAGAGAAAATCTCTGCCAGGAGACATGTCTTAATGAGAGAGAAAGAGAGAGAGAGAGAGAGAGAGAGAGAGAGAGAGAGATACATATACATACATATAGATAGATACTGTAGATAGATAGATAGATAGATAGATAGATAGATAGATAGATAGATAGATAGATAGATAGATAGATAGATAGATAGATAGGCTTGTGCCGGTGAATTGCATGTCTGTAATTGGCTAGTACCCCAGTGTAGATTCCATAAGCCAAATGGACAGGTGCCCGATTGGCTAGCTTTGGTCCACAGCCTGGAGGGACGATTGCTCTGTGATCATTCATTTATCAAAAGTGACTTAGTTGTCATTGATCGATTTGAAGAATATTTGGTAATTGAGGCCCTTGGCCTGTTGGCAGTGTGCACAATAAATATGCCCGGTAAACCAATAGAACAGACAGACAGACAGACAGACAGACAGACAGACAGATAGACAGACAGACAGACAGACAGACAGACAGACAGTGATCTAGTGTCTGTTGCATACAGAATGGAAACGTCATAATGAGAATCTGGCCTTTGAAAGGGTAAAAATCCCACAATGCCTAACTTCAAAAACTGGTAAGACTATACATCGCTGTCATCCCTGGTTTGGACATCACATTTAATGCAAAAAGCATTATGATCTGCCAAATAGTTCCCAATTAGGCCTAGCCCACAGTAAGTAGACATTCACTATACTTTGATTCCAAGGGCTCAACTGATCTATGTGCAGATTAGTTGCACCACTTTTGGCTTTGAGTCAGCTGAGAGATAAAACAGGAGGATGAAAGCAAGGCATTCTTTGGCTCTTAAGAAATGAAGCCATGCATTGTTTCCCCTATAGTGTACCAATTATGGATCCTGCAGGCTATAAGAAGCAATGCTATATGTGCACAATAGTGTAAATATCATGAACATAGTGTAGCCTATGTTAGTAGCCTATGATTATGTTCACTACTGCAAAAAATAAAGTGCTTTCTTTGATTGCGCAATGAGCTATATTCCTTTTCTTTCACAGAAGAGAATTGCGAGCAGTAGTACTGCGAATAGGAAAACAGACTCATATAGAAATCCAAATGTTTAGCTTAGCAAAGAATTACAAGCTGCCTAACTTATAATATAACAAATTACATTGTCATTATGTTTCTATTCAAAAGCAGCTGCTAAGCGTTACACAAACCTAAATTATTCAACTTGCATGAGCTTTCAATTGTATATTGAGACCGAGACGAGCTTCAACAGTCATTTTGGTTTTACAGTTGCTGATAATGAAAAAGCCAAACAGACTATGGTTATATTAGAATAAGATGTAATCATCAATGTGACATTGAATCGAAACAGCCACAAATACGAGGGATGTTTCTTTGCAGCGGAGTATATCTCTAACACTGTTAAGTGGTGCAGAACAGACTCGGGATCAGTTTAGTAGGGCTACACAACATGGTGTATCGTTTCAGCATCGGTAAAGGTAAATCGATCCAATCAGTCACATTTTTCATATATAATCTGGAAGAAAAACAGAATAGTCCATCACAATAATAACAATGATTTAACCGCTGATGGTTAAACCTGGTCTTCCTATTTTTGGCAACAAAAAAATATATATATTTAGCCGATCTACAAGCTCACAACACATCACAACGCGTTTTGAGACTGTAGATCAGCTATTTTCACAACTCATCATACAAGGAAGTATATACCGTAGGTCTATCTACACTGTAGATGGTTAATGACATCTTAGAAATTGGTCTCGCACACACATTCTGCGTTCCCAGAGGTGTTATGTTGAGAGAATTGAACAACTGCCTTTCACGCTCTAATCATTGCTAGAGTGAAAGGTTCTTGATTCTTTCCAAATCGATGTACACATTAGATACTACTAGACCATACCCGGTCGGCGCAGCGCATCCGTGGGGGGATATGCGCACATGATTTGGCAACCCAGGAGGCAGTTCGTCCCATAGCTGGGCAGCCCCGTAACCATGGCGACAGTGTTTGACACAAAAACGCTAATAAGAAGCTGAGATTTGATGAAATTGAAAAACGGGCTTCACAGTTGCGTTCAGATGGTAATGGTCAATGGCTGTGTGCAAAATCAGAGCAATTGGTCCAGCCATTGAGGAGAACCCGGTATCTTCACTCACGTACTCACCACCACTACAGAGGTTACTAGAATTATAGTAGGATAGTAGAATGCAGATCAGCATACTGTAGCCAAGAAAATATGTACAATCCTGCACTATGTACAGTACATGCAACATACATATAACAACACAAATATCACAATGTCAATCCCCCCCCCCAATATCTTTCAGCCCTACATCTTGCAGTAATCGTGTACAGCACTCTTACAGTACAATATGACATACACATATTTGGATTCATCCATACAGAGCAAATGCGCTTCTTACATCCATAAGAGGTGTCATACCAGAAAAGGCATGTGGATTGGTGATGTGACATACAGTACTACGTGTGTGCTCTCATGCTTGCCGGCAGCACCAGATAATAACGGGGGCCGAGCAGGAGTTATTTTCCCAGGAGTGAAGCCCCCCCCCACCACCACACACACACATTACCTCAGCACTGTGTTGATTGGCTGCTGGTGACATCACCGCAGAACGCACAATAACAGGCCTCTTGGAAGGTATGACTTCACTGTTTATACTGATGAGGAGCAGAGAGACAGAGAGGAGGGAGAGGTGAGCTGCTCCCCCTCTCCCCCTTAAGGATCCAGCTCATTTACAATGAAAGACCCCGGGGAAAAGCACCATCACAAGGTATCATCTCTGAGGTGTACATACTACAGTTACAGTACTTACAGTACGTTGACTGGTAAGATATGGAGCATGATTGATACAGTAAAGTATGTGCATTTTTGCATCGTACACAATTAAATTGTCTGTGTAAATGTTGCTAACATTTAATATAAATAAAGAATTTAATTGAGCCGTAAGGGGCACGTTTTACATCTGCAGTAAAAGTAAAAGGTTAGGGTTTAGGAAAGTTTTAGGAAACTTTGCAGATTTTGAACTTAAATCACATTGTTCTGATGAGAGATCATGTACTGTATAAATTCACAAAACCTCTGCGTCTGTCTGAGTATGTTTGTGTGTCTGTCCCAGGCATAACTCGAGCACTGTCCGACTGTTTAACTTCAAACTTGGCATGTGTGATGGCGGGTGTGCAGTGTACAATGGAATGGTGTGTGCAATGGAACTGGTCGGTCTGTCTCCCATTTATGCCCATGTATGTCATCAACATGATGACGTCAGCTGTTTTTGACGGTATTGGTATACCTGTACTGTATCTCCATATTTGGTCGATCAGTCGTATGGTAGTGGATACCGCACTGGGTTGTGAATTGCTGTGCTATACAAATAAACTGGCCTTACCTTCCCTAAAAGTCACTCCAGGCACCTTAACATAGCAGCAGATCATCATATTGAACCTAAACGTTCAGTTTGATGAAGTTTCCCTCTTCACTTATAGGTCCTATAGCATATTTCAACACCAAAATACCCCCCACCATACACACTCTTAAAGCTCACCAAGAAAAGACCTGCTAAGAGCTTCTCTTCCCCTGCTTGAGATCAAAGGAAAATACAGAATATATTAGATCAATAAAAGCGAAATGTGGAGAATCATAATAATTATATTCATTATGCCCTACGGTACAATTATCCCTTGCAGCCAGGAGGTGTGAATCCATTTGGAAAGGGCAGTGATTGAAAATTAATTGTGAATTTTATTTATATTTTTTTGTGTTTGAGGCTATTAAGGTTAATGGGTAGGGAAATGGAAATCTAAAAAGTTCAAAATAACTTTGTCTGTTTTCTTGAGCTACAGTCATTGCATTGCTCATCTGTGCGTGTCAGCTTCAAGAGAAGAACATCAACGACATCCCTAAATACTACACAGTAAAATCTTTACACTCTCACATCCCTCTCACATCGCACATCATGGTGGCTTGAGGAACTAATGATGCACAGAAGGGGTAGCAAGATTTGACCTAGATCTGCTCACATATCCTCAAAAGAACATCCCTCATCATTTGGAATTCAAAGGTGAGAAGCCTTCCTCGGTGCATGCAGAAATTCATCCCTCCTGCATTGACCATATTTTACAGGGTGGCTATGCATTTTGCTCTTACGTCATACTCAGGGGGTGGGAAACCTCACCCCAACGAGTTGCATACACAGTTGTGTTTGATTGATTGATTGATTGATTGATTGATTGATTGATGTTTTTATAGACAAATGCGATTACAAAAGGATAATTAACTCGCGTATCCTTTGTGGCCCTTTGAGGCATAAATCTCTCTCTCTCTCTCTCTCTCTCTCTCTCTCTCTATATATATATATATATAGTATATATATATATATATATATATATATATATATATATATATATATATATATATATATATATATATATATATATATATATATATATATATACAGAGAGAGAGCAAGAGAGAGAGAGAGAGAGAGAGAGAGAGAGAGAGAGAGAGAGAGAGAGAGAGCAAGAGAGAGAGAGAGAGAGAGAGAGAGAATAATTATTTTATCAGACAGATGAGGAAGGAAGATGCATGCAAGCCCTGTGCTTATCCCACCAAAGCCACTGGTCAGTGTGGCAAAGTCCATGTTCTCACAGACATGTAACAGGGCAGCCTCCAATGCTGTTGTCAATACAGCAGTGGCACTGTATGTGCTGTGCATGTCCATTAATCCTGCCTTTATGACCTATTTTATTAGTGTACTGGTGGCGCCTGAACTTGTTTCTTAGTAAAAAAATATATATCATTGGTTTTAGCCTTCTGCCACTCTTTAGTTCCATTGTGCAAAATAATGCTTTTTTACTCAGATGTTCAAATATGTAAACTACAGCTATGACTGCTGAGTGTGTGTCTTACTATACAAGTAGCAGTGCATCAACAGTGATCCCAACTTGTTCAGCTCGAGACCCAAAAGAGAAATGTGTTGTCTCCTGGGACCCAAACGTACTAAAATACTGTACATTATGAATTATACACAGAAAATTGACAATTTACAAGCTCACCGTTTCTTTCTGCAAATGTTTAAAAAAATGTATTCATTATTATGTACTTTTTTCCCTGAAAATCTTTGACATGATGAAGTTCATTACAGCATGTGTGGCCTTTTTGGCAATCGAACAACAAAGAAAGAACATCTGGTTCAGTCCAGAAAAGACTACACAAGCTAAGTTACAGAGGAAGGAAACTTGAAGAGTTTGGTTGATCCTTGTATGGAAGTGACAGCTCATTCTTAAAAAAATGCCAAACATTGGATTTTCCTAAAATTCCAGTGATCTAGACCCAAACTTCCAAATCTTAAGCTCTACACACTAATGCTGATTATAATATGGTATTTTTGTCTGAAGTGTCCACAGCCCTCTTATGAGACACAGACCGAGTAGAAAGAAATGGTACCATTTTATTATGAGCATTGGTGAGGACCAATTATATGAAGATAGGTTGAAAATGGGTGAAGTCGTCCTTTAAGTTACTGCACATACTGTAGCCTACATGTGAGGAACACATGTTGGGGCTGCATTTCACATCACTGTTTTAGGTAACTTGCAAGATTATTTAGGTCAGTTTATAATACCCCAGATATTTGACAATGTAAAACCTTGCTTTCACCTCAAGTATTTTTAAATTCAATAGAGTACAAAAGGGCAATCTTTTAGTAAGAAATTGTGCTAGCATAGAAGCATTTTCATCAGGAATGCAGAAACAAGAAAGGAGTGCTCAGTGGAGCACAAAACTCCGCCAGGAGGCACACCCCTTTCTCCTCCATTTGACGTTGTAAGAAAAGGCACAGGGCAATGGGGAAAGGCTATGATAAAGGATGCTGGTCGTTAATGCCTTGTGTCCAAATGACAATGGCCCCCATATGTGTCCATATACATTTTAAGTTAGAGCAGGCAGCCAAAGCGCTGCAGTAAGTCTATGAAAGAAATACAAACAGACAACTTCAAGAAATTTTAAAGTGTGGTTGCCCCGATGAAAGTTGAGGTTTGCGAGCTGTTGTGAGCCGTCGAAGACTGTCGAGACCTAAGCAGTCTGCGGGGGGAAATAGCGTTTCTAGCACATACTGTACCTTTGTGGCACCCACTATGGTCAGTAGTGAAATCGCTTTTGGCTCTTTGCTGTTTAGAGGCCCCGTGATATGTAATTCAATTTCTGGGTCGATAGGACTATGCATTCACTATTGTTGCCGTTTATTGTGAAACTAGAGTTTCGGGGGGCTACGCCCCCCTCAACCCCAGCCGCGCACGGGGCCCAGCCGTGTGTATATTGGGGGACCCAAATCGCTGGAGTGAAACTGTGGAAAAAAATTTTTGAAAAAGGGAAAAATTTGAAGAAATAATATGTGTTATGTTTCAGGGGGTCCACAGGGGGTCCGCGGACCCCCTGATGGTCCACTGACCCCCTGTGGAGTGTTGGGATGCGCGGGGACACCCCTGGAACATTGCGGACCATTTCGGTGTTTTTTTTTTTTTCATGAAGGTGGTTGCTTGTTTCTGGCGCAGGCTGTGCAAACCTGGCAACCCAGCGCATGCTGCCGCACGTTTAAGTGGCGTAGCGTCATGAGGGTCAGTGGGGCCGTGGCTCGGTCAGTGAAGACCCTGTAGTGCGGATGATATGTGGCATAGAGGGGCAGATTGTAAATCCACAGAGGAAACATCCGTGGGCTACCATTGGTTCAGCGATGTGTGCGGTCGCCCTGCGGCCCCTCCTCCTCCACCAATGTGCAGTATTGAGAGCCCTGACGTCACAACAATTGGAGCGATGGGCACTGCACTGTGGTTGGTTAGGGTACACCTAGGGCCCAGGTAGAACCCAGTTAAAGCCTGCATGGGCAAACCCAGTTAGGACCCGCCTTGGTCCCACATAAACATGGCTAGTTGGGGCCCACCTAAGGGCCAGGTAGAAGCTACTTATAGCCTGCATGGGCATCGCAGTTGGGACTGAAGTGGATGCTGCTGACATTGCTGACATGGGGTCCATATGGTTTAGCCCACCTTGAAACCATATGGGAACTACGCTGGCATGCTGGCTGTAATGCAAACGCTGCATCATACCTGCAGTGTGTAGTTTGATGTTGTGTGTGTAGCAGATATACCTGCAGTGTGTAGATCAATGTCCATAGGAAAGTCAATGCCCAGCAGTGTTTTTTTTCCCCAGCAGAGTTTCTAGTGTCTCTGTGTCTCTCTGGAAGAGGTTGCACATGAACTCTGCAGCCGCACTGAGGCGCTCCAACACAAACACTCTGACATTAAGCTGCTTCACACAACAAACATCAGCACCACGCTGCTGTTTGTCCAAAAGACACAATATCTGCTCTCCCACCGACGTCATGTGTTCATTTATCGACAGCCGTACAGACTCCTTTTGACACATTTTACGTCGTTTATCCAGCTCTCACTGACTCTCCACATCGGGCTGTTATTTTGCTGCGATCAAGTCAACGATGTGAGAGATTAGCTATCACAGACGGACGGACAGGGGGTGAAACATAGTCTTGCGCCATGCCTTTCGGCCTGGCGGAGACAATAAAAAACCGAAAGTAAAGGAAATGGCCATTTCTGCAACAGAAGTAGTCAATAAACTATGCTATGAAAACATGGGCCACATTGGCAAAGAATGTAAGAAAGAGGCAATCATGTAGAAAATAGCCGATCTCCAAGCTTACAAAGCCTCTGAACGTGAGGCGTTTCGAGCTTGTAGATCGGCTATTTTCACAATATTTACTTGTGGAACGGAGTCAAACAGAATGGGGGGGTCCCAGATCAAGTACGTGTATTTGGGGGGGGGGCGGGGGGGGGCGGCGTGAAAGGGTTGATAAACACTGCTCTAATCGGAGCGAAATTATCTGAAATTACTACATGACCATAATGCAGGCTAACATGCGTTGCACGGGGCGGTCCTGCCATTACGTTAGTTACTGTAGTTGCTGTGGAGCGACATAGTTCTCCAGAAGACACACACAAACATACAGCATCTACAATGGACGAACTGAGCAGCAATATAGACATTCACCACACGAACGTGCATTGTTGACAAAGTGATTGCACAGCCGCTGCAGGCATGACAACCAGGTTAGCGTTAGCGACATGGCAGCTATCACAGCGCCCTGTCCGTCGTGCTGCAACTGCCTGTGATGGCTACAGCAGTAACAGCAAGCTGTCTGCGATGCCATTGTCTGGAGACTGCTCTTAGCGTGACACGACCAATGAGAGTGAGCGCTGTAGTTGTTGCTAAGATACGGTGGCGTCTCTGGCCCATAGCTTGTAGATCTCTCACACATGATTGGCGTAGGCTGCGTTGCCAGGTCTGACTTTGTGTCTAAGCAATGGTCGGCTGATTTTTGCGCGCCTTTGGGCTCGTTTGCATTGTGCGCACGGCAGCGCTTGTTTAGCGTACGTCAGCGCGACGTGGCAACGGACGTGGCAACGTGAAAGGTGATTGGCTGGTGAAAAGAAACACCCGACGTTACACCAGAAATGGTGCCTGGAGAAAATGGTGACCAAAAAAAAAGTTTGGAAAAAAAGGAAAAAAACCCCGCAGCGGCTGCGTGCTGTTGTGGTGATGAGGTCGTGCGCACGGTAAACGGTACGAAGCTGCCTCCCCTTCCGTTTTGTCCGACATTTGGTGAGTAGAATTAATTATGTTGCGCGGTGGAAAAGCTGTAGTGAGCAGTGAGATGTCCCCTACGCGAGGCGTAAATTCAGCGCGGCCGGCGTGGCGAGTCAGTTGGCGACATGTGGTCTGGCGGTGCGTTGTTTAGTCGATAACAGAGCTGTGGGGTGTGGACACCGAGGGTGCGGAAGTTGGTCGCCATTTATATAGTTAGATAGGCCCCACCCACAAACTTTTGAAGTCAATTATAGCCAATCATTCATTGATGAATCATTGATATCAATCAATGGAATATCAAAAATCTGTATGATTTGGAAATGTAACGCTGATCGGTGTAGTTGTTCGCGAGATTAGCTGTGGTAACACACATAGAGGCAGACAGACAGACAGACAGACAGACTGACAGACACATAGCAAAAAACTAATCTCTGGTCCTGCCTTCAGCCTCGCTTAGATTAGAAATGGGGATACAACTTTTGAGCCTGTTGCCAGCCTCCACTTAAAGAACCTTAACATTTGCCATGTAGCATCTTTGAAGAGGACAGAGACCTGGACTGTGAGCCTCTTACCCCCTGGTGACTAGTTGGAATTGAGGTCAGTTGGTTGATGGTGGATCAGCAGGCACTCTCAATTCAGAAATACTCTCACAAATGTTACATAGGACCATGTCTAGAGGTGCCACAATATACTGTAAATTATATGATATACTGTAGGCTATGGTCTGGGAAGATCTATGCATTTGATTCCATCCAGAATGTCCAAATCTCATATCAAACAATATAGCTATGATTTCCCAGAGTAATATTTTCAGCCGGAAATGGGGCTGGTTTTCTTTTTCTGATAATCAGACAGATCAGATATTCCAGAGCTGACATGTATCCCCTAAAATCTTGCATTTACATTCTAGATTGTCCCAGCTACAGTTAGTGCCATGCAAATTATGAATATGTGTGACCATTTATGATGACCATAATTGAAAGATATGGGAGAAACAAAGCCGAGTTCATGAATCTCAGATCAGTGATACATTGGCTGGCTTGTTATTAGTCCAAACTGCAGATAGCAATGACACACTGTTGAAAGAATGACTGTTTTAGTAAAAAATGTAATTGTCATTTTGAACTGTGTGTGTAAACTGACAATGATTATTATTACTGTATGTTGAAGTGATGATGCAAACAAATAAATCATTACAGATTTCAAGCATTATAAAAAGTTGTAACCGATCATTGTAACCAATCTGCAAGCTCATAAAGCTTGTTTTGGCACGGGAAACACACCATCATACGACTAAGTACAAATCAGGCTTGATGCTTTGCTTCTGAAACTGCCCCCATGCCCAGAGTCTGAGTAAAACCTCTGCGGTAACAACCTCATGGCAGCAAATATCTGAAGAACATAATAACCTAGATTTCCAGCCACACTGTTCAGCCTTACATTTAAGCCTCTATTTTTCACCGAACATAATATTATCCCATGACAGTGAGCTCTCTATAAAGTAAACAGACCAGTGTTGGTTGGTTGTGTTGCAGGTGGGTGCTGCTTCACTATTATTAACGTACATTAATGTACTGTATCGTGACTGTAAGAGTCTGTAAGATGAGTACTACACTACTGAATATTATACTAAATTAAGGCATCATCTTTACAGAGACTTTTCTTGTAGTGACTTAGCAGGAGCAACTACTGTAAATGCCATGTATGTTTATACTGTATGCAAACACACACACTACACTACACTAGCATTTTACTATGTGATTAGAACTGAGTACGCTTAAATACATTATTGACACAGTAAAATCATAAAACTGTGTCTTAAACTATTATTTCATTAAGATGTTGACCCAGACCCAAGAGCTTTTATACCCAGCTGTGTTGAGAGATTACAGTAGCTTATGTTCTTGACCTTAACAAAAGATACATGCCACACAGCTTCAACAGCATCAAAGCAGAGTACATGCAACTGTTGGATGTATTCTGTCTTAACAAATACATAAAAGATCCATTGGAGCATGATTGGAGGCTGGTGACTGATTATAAATGACCTACAGCACATTCCCACATCATGCATGCCACCACTGGAGATGTCACGTGTTGAAGTGAATGTACAACTTCAACTTGTTAAAGGACAACAACCACTGCACTGTTCTTCCATTCCCAAGATTAGAACATTCTTCTTTTTATCCTACAGAAAGCCCACAAAATTATAGATGCAGGGGAATATGGAGATTTTCTTTGAAGATTTGAAAGCAGAGATACACTAGTTCAAATAATAGTGGATAGAGAGAAAGTTACCAGTGTCCTCAGGTTATTCTAATTTGGATGTCAAAAATACTTACATTGGACTGTTAATAGACTAATGCTTGATATGACTCATGTATAGAAATGAGAGCAGATGTGATTTTAGGAGGAGTGGACTCTGCTTGATTAAAAAGGTACTTACTGCAAGCTGGTAACAGATGCCCATGAGACAAACCTGTTCACAAACCCATTCTATATAGTATCGGTGGTTACAAAGCCCATGTAGGCTACACCATACTGAGTTTGGATACATACTGTAATTAGACAGTTAATATTAGTTGGCCTTAGTCAGCCAACAATGTGAGCAAATGACCACAAGCAAAAAGAAAAAAAGCATGGGAAACACTGTAGCAATTCGGCTATGTGAGTTATCAATCTGGATGATCACCATCTGTCTCAATAGAACTGATTTGTATTTGCTCAACAACCACAGAATCAATACAAGAAGAATGCTTTATCAAGATGTTATAATGAAAAGGACAGTGTAATCTCTCTTTTGCGTCTTTGATATTTGAGCATGGGAGCCACCAGCCATCTCCAAGTCTCCGGCTGCTCAAGGGATTTCCTACTCAAGGACACAACCGTGCTTGGGTGGTCATGGCTGCGTTCAGGACTATAATATAGTGCCTGTCACTGCACTGTGAAGGTAATGCAAGTGGGCGAGCTGGATGACTGACAGAGAGGCCACACAGAAGCCACATTATAGAGGAATCGGAATTCTGATTATTTTGTCATTTATGTTTCCGCTTCTAAAGCCCCTTTCTCCTTTTTATGTGATCATGGTCCAAAATGGACTAAACGATAAAGTCATTATGCTCTATGTTACAAGCTCTTTGTCTTCAACCTTGCAAATAAACCTTACAAATTAAAAGCAAGACATCTAATCCACTGTCAAGTCAGGAGATGACACAGAGCAACTGCAGGCTAAACCTCGCAACTGTGGCAGCAATAATACTTTCATAAATGAGATTATAAGCTACAATTGGATCAGTGGCAGACAAAACACAAATCCCATGCTGTTGGCAAAATGTTGTTATCCAATTTTTTTCAGTCAGCACATTTTACCTGTAGGTAGCAGGGAGACATTTCCAGCTCCCTTAAAATATATGTACATGCCAGTTATTTCCTCCCCCTCATGTCTACATTGAAAGACCTGCGCAGAAACAACGACAACTAATGAATTAGCAACTGCAAAACGTTACATGTTTCTGTGATGTATCTAATACAAGCTGTACGAATTCAGGTACACAGTACAGTATACAGTACACTGCCATAGAATAAATAATATCTAGCGCATACATTTCCAACACCACCCTGCACCATTATGTTTTGAGCATTTCTCTTAAGGGGTCTCTCTCCACTGCCATGCATATAGACATTGCCCCCCTCCTTTGCAGGGGAAAGGAGGTGAAATTCCTGGGCAGAATTTATGAGTAACATGGCTGGAGCTACGGTGAGGTATCTTATGGCTCGAGCCAATGAATGTTTAATGGGTCTGGAGAAGTCGGCGTGGAGGAAGCTGACAGTGCATGCTGCATCAGTAGGCCAGCTGTAAGATGAGCCGCGGCAGGAGGACGCTGGCCAGCTAAGGGTAGTGGAAGGGGAATGAGCCTCTATGGTGCTGAAAGACACACGCAATAGGCCAGTGTTTCCCAAACACTGGGTCAGGACCCGTTTGTGGGTCGCGGTACCATTTTTATGGGTCGCGAGTAAATATCCCTTTTTTTCTCCTTCTCCTATATTTAGAAAAAGAAGGGGAATGAGACAGAGTGCAGTGTTCTGAGACAGTGTACAGTACGGTACGGGACAGCAGTACAGCCATCATTTATGCACTGTACACCATTAAATCCCGACCGTCATTTACATGTAACTCTGAGAATGTACAAATGGAGCAATAGAGATACAAATGGACATTTTAAGTAAATTGACCTCTGAGGCTGCGTATTTTACTGTGTAGGAAGTAGGAACAGCAGGCCTTTGGCAACTAGGCTACAGTATGTCTTTGCCACTAGGATATGTCCTACACCTCTATATGTACACTTATGTACCACGCAATGCAATTTTAACGTGCATCCTGAAGTTACATTCATATCCAGAACAAAACACACTGCACATGTCAAGGCAATTTGAAATATGTAATATTATTAATCACACCTCTCACTCCAGCTTGTTTCTGCACTCCTTCATCTGTCGTCTAGTCTAGCCTGCCGCTCGCCTTGTAAAATGAATGAACACAGTCATTTGTCTGAGTTCAGTTCAAAGTCTCTGTCACTGTCTCCTCTTGCCAGACAGACTGTCTGACTGTTGCGGTGCAGTACAATGAAACATGTACACGGAGGATTTTACTGTGTAAGTATCATAGCTGTACTATATTAATACAAACGATACTCTATTGTTACCCAGCCAAAATGTTAATCCTCACACTGCATCGCCACTTCAGATGCATCTGTGAACCTTCAGCATCACCTCAGTGACTTGGCTCATCATGGCAGCTGTCACAATTTGGATGCATCACTGCTGCAGCACTGGATGAACGGCCAAATGCTAGCACAGTGTATGCACACTTAAAGGACGACACACATTTTCAACCTATCTTCATATAATTGGTCTTCACTAATGCTCATTATAATATGAGCATTAGTCTGTGTCTCGAGGAGGGCTGTGGACAGTTCAGAAACCCGCCTACAGTACCAGTGACATCATCGTTAGGCATCGTTTTTACCCAACAAAGATTTTCTTCTTTTTTTTCTTCGAGAACAATGTCTACCATTATAGCATGCTAACTTTCCAAGAATAGAAAGCCTGCCATTTCTATTAGCTTGGATTCCCCATCGATGATGTCACCGGTAGGCGGGTTCCTGAACTGTCCACAGCCCTCCTCTGAGACACAGAGTAGACAAAAAATGGTACCATATTATAATGAGCATTAGTGAAGACCAGTTATATGAAGATAGGTTGAAAATGGGTGAAGTCGTCCTTTAAGACGACCTCCATTGAAGTGGGTATTACAAGGCGACGTGCTTCTAAAAACATACAGTGACACTGATGTCATTTACAGCAGCTAGCCAATGAGACAATGAGTCACAGTCGGCGTGTGCTGAAATTGAGATAAAGGACACTCTCTGAAGCCAGATTTATACTTGGTTGTGCGCCGGTGACGTGCACCAAAAATAGTAGATCTACAAGCTCACAAAACGTTGCAGCGTGGAGCATTGTGAGCTTGTAGACTGGCTATTTTCGGTGTGCGACACAGTCACACAACTAAGTATAAGTCAGGTATAAGTGGTCAGAATTAAAGATATACTATATGCATTGTGTAAAGCCAGCTGAAGTCATATCGCATCACATAATGCTCATTTTGCCCCACTGGAAGTGGATGTAAATTAAGGGATGACTCAACCCCTTATAAATATTTTAAAGTTACTTTTGAGTGGGTTGTATTCTATCCTCTAACTTGTCTTAGAACAATGAGTGAGGACAAACTGCTCATTTTCTTTAAAAGTAAAAAAGGGGGAAAAGGGGGGGGGGGGTCTTATCCTTATTGGTGCTGTCACTGTCAAACAAAGTTATTTTCTGTTCTTTTCTTTAACAGTGGCAGGACCAATTGGACATGACAAGCAAAGGCAAACCAAGACAAGACAGGGCCATCTTGAGAGGTTTTAAATTGACAATTTTAGGTAAATGATGGATTCTACCCAAATTTTACTTATCTTTGATGAAACAGAGGTCAGTGTTTTGAGCTCTCCTATAAAATGCATGGCTCCATGATGAACCTTTGATCCTGGCTTTGGCTCACATTTCAGAAATATAGATAAGATATCTGCCACCCAGGAGTTATTGTACCTTGATTAAAAGTCCTCATCTTACTGCCCAGTACTGTCTACAGGTCCCTGCTCACTGATTGGAATAAAGCCTTCTCTGCCCATGGGGGAAAGGATTTGTATGTACATCTGTCTTTCCATATGCTATCCAATTGCAAGTCCCACACAGGTGTGAATTGTGTGCTAATGAGGCACATAATTTAAAGGACACGCATTAAAAAAAAAGAAAGAAGTATTCCCTTGGCTCAGACTCCAGAAAATATATGAGGAAACTAGACAACTTCAAGAAATTGCAAAGTGCGCATGCCCCCAACACAAGTCGTGCATTACAGCAGCTGTGACCTCACCTGCAGCAAAGTGGTGAGGTGGGTTCGATTAGCCTGTATATACACTATGATCAGTGGGTGTGTTGCAAGTAGATTCAATCATGACCAATTACATGGTCGCAATTCATTACCTTCAAGAGCAGTAGCGCTGCACTCAACCAAACAGCGAACTAATTTTCACAGTGTCATGGAAGAAAAGCCTTGGACATTTTATTTCTCCCGAGAGCAAACTGATGTTAATACCATGTTGGCAGATCCCTTTCAGCTGTGGTCTTCTGTTCTGAAAATAATTTGCATTGTTGTAATTAATTATATGCCTTAAAATGTGGGAATGAAGCAGACAGGATTTAGCTCTTTTTCAAGATACGTGGTAGCACTTTTTAATAACAACAATAATCCCTCCAAAGTCTTTGATTGTGTCAAATGTCATATAAATGTCAAATGAAAATTGACAAGAGCAGATGACGTAAAATTATCTTGGGAGGAAATAACAAATGCAGTTAATACTGGCACTGTCCATATACACTGCTATATGCTATGTCTATGTGGACGCAAAGCAGACCCTGAGGAGACATCCACCTACTGGGAGATCCACAAAGCAGTCATTAATTTTGCTTGTGCACACCTGTCCTTGTGACCTATCCATGAGAAATGTCTATAAATGGGGTTGGTGTGTTCTGAGTACATTTTGAGTACACTTGACTATGAAAGGCAAATCTCCACAGTCCACTGGACTCTTCATCTGTGTATATGTCTGTGTCCCTGTTTTAAACATTACATAAGCTCCTTAAGAAAAACAGCACCTGGCAGTATAATAATCGATCTAGTTCACCAATAAGTAAGTCTGTTATAAAGGAGTGGACCTACAGTGTATATTTTGTCATGGCGTACAACAGATTTTTTGTTGTCATGTGTAGGTTAGAATGCACAAGAACATGCTATAATATGTTTTCCAGTTTCAGGGATTCATACCAAAGTGAAACAGACAATTACATAGCCTGCCCTATATATTGGGTTTGATTTTGGAGACGGCTATCTGGGTGCGCTTCCACAATCCCTGAAAATAGCAATGGACGAGCGCACAACTCTTTCTGGTCCAAGCAGGCGGGCAGCAGATGGCGCAAATCCTGGTCCTCATTGACCCCAACATTGCAGAAGACTAATCTAAGGGCTGCACAACTTTTAATAATGGCTCCGACTTTACAAAGGCATTTCAGGTGTATGGAGTAATACAAATGATGTAATGCCACATGAGGATAAAACAGTAGAAGGAGAGAACAAGAAGAGGAAGGGGAGGCTGGTGTTGAGGTTGAGTTTGTTAATGTTGAAGCCATTTTGGGTGAGGAAGATGGAATGGTCTGGAATACCAACTGCCGAAGCACCATTGCTGTGCCTGCCATCTTCTAAACCTGGCGTCTAAAGTTGATGCCTCAGCAGCAGAAAATGCTAATGTAGCCTACAAAATGCCCTGCATTTCCAATGTGCCTGACTCTGGAACACAAGTGGTATTGCCACAGATCACTGAAGAACTATGCAAACTCAACCTCCTACGGTCAAACAACGCAAGATGTAACTCTTTTCCAAGCTTGGAGAGGACATGATGTGTCACATCATACAGTGTTGGGCAAGTTACTTTAAATTAGTAACTATAGTTACTAGTTTGACGGGTCTGAACCGAAACGTGCAAACCCATTTTGAACCACCAACCAAGTAGAAAAGGCCTATAGTTAGTGAAGACCATCAGCCAGGCTGAGCCAGGTTGCCAAGGCCTGTTCTGCAGACAGATATCAGAGGGAATGCCTGGTATCTACTGTATTATTACTAGGGATGGGCAGAATACTCAAAACATATGACATGATAATGATTGATCTGATTTAAAATATCTGAAATATTGTCGCCATTTTGCCTGTAACCTTGGGTGACCGGAGATTGTTGAAAGTTTGTTTTAAAAAACGTAATCTGCACCTGTGCATGTCTGGATCTGTTCCATCACTGCTTTTTGCTTTTCTTTTGGAAAGTAAACTAAAACAAATAAAAGCGATTACTTGCACGTTGAATTGTAACGGTTTAGCTTGATGTTACTGTTTGGGGTGCCAGTTAGGCCAAAGCCTAACACAAATTTAGTCCAGTTTGTAGGTCAGCTACACTCGGTGTGTGTGCGATAGCAGATCGCTACATTATGAATACTGACATCCAGTTCGAGCACTCGTACCCTAACGATTACTCCTTCGCCTTTCCTCAAAGTTCTGCAAGTCCTTGGTGGGCACTCTTCAAGGAGGACTTGGAAAACAATTGGGACAGATGCTTGCTGACCCCAGAGTTAATCGTTTCATTGATCCTTCTTTCCAAGTTCTGGACATGCCGGACAAGAGATGTATAGCATCCATAAACTTGGCAAGCATTGCTTTGCTTGCAGAAGAATGATACGCCTGGAAAGCTCACTTGTGCAACCAAATTGTTATCCTTTCTGCTCCAAAGATGACTATTAAACAGTAAACACAAAACACAGACGTTCTATACCAAATCATATAAAAAGATAATATCTTAAACAATAGAACACTTCAAAATCCATTGCCTATTGATTTGTTAGTTTTAATTCAGGTAGTACATTAAATAAGGTACTGTGATATATCTCTCTAAATACAATATTATCCAGATCTCTCTTCCTCATCATTAGCCCAGGGCACCAACACGTTAATATTGCTGTACGGTTTATCAATCTGAAGCTGTGATTGCGTGGGATAAGCCATCGATTTGAAGCTGTGATTTTTATCGGTTGGTATGATAAGCAAAGATGCTCTCATAGGAAAACTATATTCATTTTGAAGGCTCATCTTTCCTGAAGAAAGTGACCACAGAGGTGGAGCTGGCACTCACTCAAGGCAAATTATGTTTGCACAAGCATAAATACACAAAACAATATATAAATATAATTTTATTATATAATAAAATAACAATCCTACTATAATTCTAGTAACCTCACGGCGGAGTCTTCGTTGGTCGTTGGTTGGGGGGACTCTTGATCAAACTGCGCATGCGTCGTTGCCAGGTTTCGCGAGAGAAACAAGCAGCAAGGTCTATGAAAACGAGGCCAAACCAAACGAACCCTATACCACCAACATTGGCCCTAAAGCGCTTACAATCGGCGGACATGGCAACACCGACGCCGACGCTACACCATAGACCCCGCCCACTCTCTACTGTGGAAAGTCAACACTCCAGATTTTTTCCCCCACACGCGATGCACATTAGCTCCATAAAGAACGGTTCTATGTCGTTCTCTTCCAGGATCGGGCGAACGTCCGCCAAGGCTCCGCTGTTTACCCTTTTGTATACATCGTATCCCAAAACTAATGGTAGATTCTAAACCGCACGGATGTTTAAGGTTTGGTCGGCTGCATAATATTTTAGGTCGCCAGCGAAACTACCCGTTTAAATCGCTTATTTAGTCAGCCTGTGGCCATGTTTCCCATTGGAGCCAAACCGGGAGACACCGGCTACACGAGGCGCGCGGATACGTGCATCCCCCATACGCAGACTTTTAAAATAGGACTGGATCTAAAAGTGAGCGTGTGTGCGTCAAAAACTCTGCTGTGTTTCGTGTGTGTGTGTGTGTGTGTGTGTGTGTGTGTTTGCGACGACGGGGGGGACGGGGGGGGAGTAGCATCGTGCCTCCGTGGTGTGTGTGTGTGTGGCTGGGGGCTGGGGGGGGAGATGATCGCCCGTGTGTGTTTGCGACAGGCCACGGGCCGCATGGATGTACCGTGGTGTGTGTGTGTGTGTGTACGCCATTCTCCGTGCTGTGTGTGTGGGTGGGGGGAGATGAATCTGATCGCACCACAATTGCAACTTGGGTCCGCGGCCGTGTATGCGTGGACACGCACGTGCGCATGCACGTTAGGGAGCCACGTGTCACAATGTACTTTATTTGTACTTTATACACACACACGCGACGCCCGTGTGTGTGTTCGCGACGGGAGGATGTACCGTGGTGTGTGTGTGTGTGTGTCTGTGTCTGTGTTTGTGCGCGCTCCCGACGGGGGACGGCTCCGCCTGTTATATGCGCGGGTGTTTGTGTTCTGTGCCTCCACGACGGGATGTGCGTGTGTGTGTACACACAAATACACCATTGGTTCTCAAAGTGGGGTCCAGAGTTCCAGGGGGTCCCCAGCTAAATGATAGATTAGGCACCAAATGGACTCTAAGGGGTCCATTTGGTTCCATTTGTACACTCTCAGAGTTAAATAAACATAGACTTTACTATATAAATTGGGATCCAAGACATAGAAATGCCATTACATGGGGGTCCATAGCCCTAATGCATGTCAAACTGGGGGTCCTTGAAATTAAAATGGTTAAGATTCACTGCTAGAGCCGTAAAAAAAGACGTCTCTTATGGGGGTCCCTGGCATATCTATCAAATGGGGGTCCGCGGGCTAACAAGTGTCAATTTGGGGGTCCTTGACATAAAAACGTTGGAGAACCACTGCACTACACAGTACACACTCACTTTCGATCCCTGATAAACTGTCTGTTCTCGGCCATTCTCCGTGCTTATATATATATATATATATATATATATATATATATATATACACGCCCGTGGGGAGGGGTGACGCAACGCGACCCACGGGGGGGAGGAGGACGGGAAGCCACGACGGGGAGGAAGCCATGACGGGGAGGGGGGGGGAGCCACGACGGGACGCGCGCGGGGGAGAAACCGCGCGACAGGACGTGCATTAACCCCAACTTTGCAACTACTTTCACCTGCGCCTTTCACCGGGTATGGTCTAGTAATAATAATAATAATAATAACAACAATATTATTATTATTATTATTATTAGTAGTAGTAGTAGTATTTATCTCTACCAGGCCACAATGCAGAGATGATTTTTTCCGCAACTGTCCGTGTGTGTCTGCTCGTCTCTCTGTCTGTGGGCAGCAAATTTTGGACACCACTGGAACGATCGGCATCAGACTTTGCATGCACAGTCCCAGTAGGCCAATGAAGTAGGGTTATGCCGTTACTAAGTAGGGTTATTTGTGAGTCTCCAAGCAACACAGCATTTCTGAACAACAAACGTGTGGTGAATCAACGTCTAGTAGCGGAAGCAAATAGCAGGTTGTTGTTGTATTGTTGGGGACTGGAAGGACGTGTCATTTCATATGAAAACAAATACTATTAAAGCACTGATTGATGACTCACAACTATCATGCCTTGTTCAAATCTGTGTTAGTATTGGAGATGTGGGGGAGTTGTCTGCCAAGGTTAGAGCTGCTGACTGTATATGGGCCAAGACGCCGCTGGAAAGTTACAGTAGTGTCTGGAGCCATACAAAATTAAAGCAGCATTGATACGTTTAAGATACACAGGAAGATAACTTATTCTCAGGACACTAAACACACTGGTGAAGACCTACAGTACAAGGCAATCAAGGACATGGCACCCCTTACCTTCAGGACATGAGCCATCCCCACACCACCACTTCCAGCACACTTACAGTAGGTCAGCAACACCATTGCTGCAAGCGTCCTAGACTCTCCTCACTCCTGGCTCCCAAGCTGTGGAATGACCTCCCTCCCTCAGCCAGGACTGCAGACTCACTCCCCACTTTCCACCGCAGTCTGAAAACTCACCTCTTCAGACTTTCCCCCCCTCAGTTTCTCTGCTACAGCTTGGTACACTGGGCAGCACGGTCAGTCACTGTTAAGTTTCTGTTAAGCTTGTTTATAAACAGGCTATAGACACTGGATCGGATAAACCTTGACGATTAAAACAGCAGCCGCTGTTTTCAAATGTTTGGATATGTTATGCTTTGTAATCAACAGGTTCCGTTGTGTTGTGTCTGTGAAATCTGATCTCCTTTATGTTACCAGGTTGGCTCAGAGTAATTCCTATGATCGCTCTTTTTGCATAGTTTTCTGTTTTTCATGTTTGATGTGTAGAACTATAGCAGCCACAAGCTGTAGTACTACATGTGTGTTGTATTGCAAACACACTCTGCCGCTACAGCACAGCCCTACATGACGTAGATTCCCATAGACGCCTGGAGCACAGCTCCATGTGTACACAAACATAATAATGTTAATGTTAATCATGTTGTCATATTGCTCATTACTAATGCAAATATATGATGGAGTTAGCGTCATCTTTAGGTAAACGCAACGTCGTCAGCAGACTGTTGTAGACTACTTTGTGCATGCCAGCGTGTCTCATAATGATGTCTACCGGTTCGGTCAGTGTCAGTCCACATAACATTTACCGGTTTAAGCAGAGAGGTCCTCTGCTACCTATCCTTTGCACATGTACATTGTAACCTGATTGATTCATTGCACAGTATCTTGGCACTTTAGGTATTTGCACGGTGTGATTTGCACATTGTATTTTGCACTGTAAAAAAATGCACATGTCATGCTTTTATTGTTTATTGAATACATTTTAACTGAAAATGTTTTAGTTGTTTCCTGTCCAGCTGAGCTGGCCACTCAACCGCTGAGGATAAAAGGCTGCCAGGGAACATCAGACTGGGTTGGTGGTAGGACATGAGGGGTTGGGCACCACCATGTCACATGTTTGGAGCTCCTGCCTTTTTTTTACTTTTGTACAACAAATACACCTTTTAGTTGCACCCCAGCTCAAGGCCTCAGTACTGCTTCCAGCCACAAATTGGGCATTCTAACAAGCCCGTACACCGGACTGGACTGGGTAAACCGGAAATGAACCCAAGCCTAGCTGTTCAAACACATAGACTGACCCTGTTCTAAACAGCTTGGCCTTGTGAATAGTACGATAATGTACAAGATGGAATCATCTAGTATTAGCATGAGAGAGCTGAGATGGCTATGCCACCGGTCGAGGGAGTACTGGCTTCACATTTCTGCCAAACATCCTCGATGCTGACCGAGCCCAACTTTACCACCAGAAGTGACAGACAGCAGTCAGCACTGGCCCTGAGAGCCTTCAGCTCTCAGGGCCTTGAATGCATCGTTCCTCCTCAATGCCTATGGCCTGGGGACCCATTAGGCTGGAAACACACCCACTCCCATGGCATGGAATGAGTGCTGCCTCATTACTGACCAATAAGATGACCAGGACAGCAGTTCAGACTGGACACGGGATGGCCACCCTCGTTGTCCAGAAGAGGGCCAGATGTCTCTTCAGCAACGTGGGTGCTGAAATGCATGGCATTGCGAGGAGAAGAAGAAGGAGGGTAAGGCACTGGAAATGTGCCTCCCCAGAAGGGTCACGTTCGTATCCTTGAGTTTTCTCACATGAATAACATTGTCATGTATAAGACATGTATAAATGACATGAATTGAGTAGATTTGCAAAATAGCAAGAACTGAAATGGTAACTTGCTGGACTACAACCACATTCTCTCAACTATACATGCACAAAGGAAGAGGTTCTACAAGGATTTACATGTAGAAGAATATGAGGCATCTCTTGCCAACAACCTCTTCCCTCAGTAATGCAGTCAGGCACCCTGGCAGACTGGTGCACTGAACCAAAATGGAGGATGCCGGGGCCTTGGGGGATTGACAGTAGCCCTCTGTCAATGCTCTCTGGCCCAAATACAAAGCTGATTGACATCTGAAGGTTGGTGACTTTTACGGAGTGTGCCATTTGTCCTGAGCAATAGGACAAAAGGAGCGTCTTTTTTTTTTGGATCAAGCTCAATGAGGGTGAAGGCCTCCCCCCGAGATTACCGTGTTAATGCACACAACCAACTGAGGTTACTGAATATGAAAAGAAAGATTACAACTAGCACTACAATTTCCAAGAGCAGCCTTTTCAAGACAATGTGCTTGAATATCGACCCGGATTTACAGTACAGATACAAACTGCACTAAATAAATAGGGAAAAGAGATAAACAATTTTGATGCTGGTGATGCGTGCTCATAGACTGGACAACTAATGTGAGTCTCATTAGTGTTGTCCACACCAAGAATGATAACTATAAAGATGACTGTAGCAATAATGATGTGGATGGATTTTTATTGGCTGTCAATGTTTCAATCAGTCATCAAATCGCTCTGTAATTGATCCCAACAATATTATTCCACACTGTTGTCATAGTTGTGGTGTGGACAATGGTTACAGTTTATAGTTATATAGCTGACGTCCTTGGTGTCCTTTAAAAAGAGTACTCTGTTGTTTTTCAGGCTCATCTCCATGTATTTTATCAGCAGTGGTAATGTTCAATAATTAATGGAAAAACATGGAATTAAAATGTCACAAAGCGACTAAACACCATTTAAGCTTATTGCACAAAACTCCTAGCTACAAAAGTCTATAATTTCCCTCTTGACAAGATCTTGCAGAAACTGCCTTCACGCAACACTCACAGCAAGGTTCACCTCATGACTGTAGTTAGTGTAGTAGATGTGACCGCAATTATTTTCACCACCGACAGTTGGAACTGTCAATGTCACTTCTCAGCTTGACTGCAAACTGGATCAACTCAACTTTTAATTTATAAAGGCAGAGTCTATCCCATTGGCGGTAGGGATGGTTATGCTCTGAAGACACTGAATTAGGAGGATAGAAACCACTCTGTCTGTCAGTCAGTCAGTACAGATTGTCCAAAATGTTCCGGCGCAAACCAAGACCTGCTCACAGTTCATCAAAGATACATGCTTGTAATACTTTATGGTGAAAAAAAAGCTATAATAATAATGATAATTATACAGTAGTATAGGCTATTTAATCTCAATGTATTAAATGATCTAGTCTTAGATTTAGTCCAGGTTCGGTTCGTTTTTTACAAATTATACTGATTGACGAGATTGATACTCAGCAGTAATAATCAGCAGTTGAGTTGTTGAAAAACAATTTGGCTGTTGGCTCGCACGAACATTTAAATTCTAAAAATAACAACTAAGAACTGCCAATTTTAGATTGTTGGGCTTTTCTGGAGAGTGTTGGCTCTGAGTACAAGAGGCTTTAGGCTGAGAATCGTCCTCTGATGTTTACACGATGCGTGACCTCAATCCAGGAAGCTGAATGCTGCTATTAGAGAAACATAACACTTTGTCTGCAGCCACCGGGCTTGGTGTAAGCCATCGTTCAAATGCTCATGTCCTATAAGGAGAAATGCACACCTACACACACACACACACACACACACACACACACACACACACACACACACACACACACACACACACACACACACACACACACACACACACGTTCAATGATACCAGTCTGAGAGTGGGGACTTGAGAGAGCAGACAGGAAGTTAGCCTGGCTTTGAAATGCTGAGGGCATGGAAATGGACTCATGGTCAGGAATCCAGATATCTGTTCTCAACAGGTCTATGACAGGACAATGAAAGATCACACCACAAAAGAATGGAATAGAAATGTCCTGAAATGTCCTACTTTTAATTTCACATAGTGAATCAACACTTTTTATGAGTTCCTTTTATAAAGTGTTCTTATTATCCACATAGCATAACTAAGCTTCAGCACCATGAACAGCACTCACCTTTCCACACAGCAAAGCTTAAGCACCATAGACAGCACTCACCTACCGTATCCTCATAGCATAACTAAGCTTCAGCACCATGGACAGCACTCACCCTACCGGTATCCTCATGTAGTGTAACCAAATTTCAGCATCATGGACAGCACTCACCTATCCACTGCTGTCCGGCAGGAACCAGCTAACTCCATTTTTCCGCTTTTGCGTTTTTTTTTCCATGAATCAGGGCCATTGAACACCCTTTACGTCTGTGTGTTGATTAAAAAATGATTGACCCAATGAAAAGTATCAAAAAGTGCTTCTGACAAAACCATCTAACTCCATTCTAACCTCAAACTTTCTGCTAAACCAGCTAAGTTCACCATAGGGGGGTGGAGTTAGCTGGTTTAGCTGACTCCAGGCTCGCCAGCTCCACCATCTTTTGCCCTCCAACCTCACTGTGAGCTTGGAGGTCCATTCAGCTGTTCTTATCAATGATGAACAAAACCGCCTAACTCCATTTTTTTGTTTTTGTCATTTCCTGAAAAATGAACATTTTGGAGTTAGCTGGTTGCTGCCGGACAGCAGAGATAACTAAGGGCGGTTTCACACTATGGTCCCGGGTGCGCACCCTGGACCACTTGACTGATGTTGTGGTAGTGTGAACGTAGCGAACCGTTCCCCGTAACGCATCACCGTTCCGTACCCGAAACCACCTTGGGAGGTAGTCTCGGGTCCGATTGCTGCGGAGTCGGGAACGGAACGCGGCAGTGTGAATCCATCCGTACCAAGAGAAGGAAGTGGACTGCTAATCATATATCATTTATATATTTTTATAATGACACATTATTTTAGCTGGGTTATACCTTCTCATAGTTATATTGAATGTTGACAAGAAATAATAATCCCGCTAGTGTTTGAGTAGCACGAGCCGTGAAAAATAATAAACAAAAAACACATGTGTGGCGAACGTGTTTATAAGGATAAATACACCAAGGATTAGTCTGTGACGTCACCGCTAAATTACAAAGGATGCGTCCGTGACGCCAATATCATATTAACAGATGACAGTGCATTTCGAGGTTTCAAAGACCAGTGCACACATTGCTTTGGTTGTGTATCGTTGATCTGTTGTTATTATAACTCAAGACAACGTCAGGAACACAGTCAAACTTTATTATTCACTCTAGAATGACTTTTCTTCTGTGAATGACATTCTCTCTCCCAAAGCGTCATAGTCCACAGCGCCCCCATGAGGCACCTATTTACCATTACTGTTAAATGAAATGGTCTTGAGTCTTGGCCAGTGTGAATGCTGGCCAACCAAGCATGCTCGGGAACGCTTCGGGAACGCTTCGGGAACGCTTCGCTTCAAACGCACCCAGTGTGAAGCCGCCCTAAGTTTCAGCATCATGGACAGCACTCACCTATCCACATAGCATAACTAAGCTTCAGAACCATGGACAGCACTCACCTATCCACATAGCATAACTAAGCTTCAGAACCATGGACAGCACTCACCTATCCACATAGCATAACTAAGCTTCAGAACCATGGACAGCACTCACCTATCCACATAGCAAAGCTTTAGCCACATGCAGGGGTGCAATGCTCACTGGACGGCCTTGCACGCCGTGCCGGAACCTCTTTGACCAGGAGCACACGCAGGCACACGCATAGATTTAAAACTACTTTAAAATCACACCTCGACAAAGTTTTCAAAGGCTCCCGACTCACACCTAGCGAATGAACATAGGAATAAGCCTAGATGCATATCAATTGTGCATTGTGTGACTTACAGTGTAGGTGTTAAAACTACTTTAAATTCACACCTCAACAAAGTTTTCAAAGGCTCCCGACTCACACCTAGCGAATCAACATAGGAATAAGCCTAGATGCATATCAATTGTGCATTGTGTGACTTGCAGCGTAGGTGTTAAGCGACGTGCGCGTCACGTCATTGAAATAGAGTGCAAGAACATACCAAATGAGCATTGCATGCCTGGCCACATGGACAGCACTCACCTATCCACACATAATGACAAAGTTATGGCCATGTCAATCCTATATAGTGTATTGATTTAACATGTCTGCACCTCTCTGGGTAACTTCAAATGTCATCCCATGCATTCATGTAATGCTCATAATATATCGAACACATATCATTATATTACTTACATCTGGCTCATTGGTAATGACATGTAGACTACAGCTGGACATTGCTACACGCAGCAACCATAATTCAAACCAATGCTGCTTGAACGCAGTGATACTAAATGTTGAATATACACTGCGGTATAGTGTACTGAATGTTCTGTTTCTATGCAAAGTAGCCTACTTTATGTGAGGTGCAATAGTACTGTTTGTTACAGTGAACTACAAATGCACCAATGTATGGTCTGTCTCTATGCAAAGTACTGTATGTGAAGTGCTGAAGTACTTTTTGTTACCGTGAACTGTAAATGCACCAATGCATTTTCTGTCTCTATGCAAAGTACTATATGTGAGGGATGCTGTTGTACTGTTTGTTACAGTGAACTATAAATGCACCAATCAAGACATATTGTGCACCATTGATTACAAAAAGGTTTTCTTGTTCTTAGTCTATACTTATTTTCCCTTTGAAATTAAGGGATAAAATTACCAGGGTTTGATCATGATACAATTCAGAGAGTAAGCATTATTTGCCAGACAAGCTGTCAAAAAATAACTGAAACATGAGAAATTACTGACTGTAATGTTCAACCATTCAACCATTTGCAGCAATTTAAATCCATGCTAAGAGTGAGTGTATAAGAATATAACTATTCCGCTTACTGGTCAGAAGGTGTATTATTGCAGAAAAGCCACGCACTGTACAACATTCATTAACTAACCATAGTGATCTGAAAAAAAGGAGATGAAAAAGAGAGATACAAGCAAGATTTCTTGAATAAATGATTCTACTTTTATACCAGCACCCATTGTCATCACTGTTACAGTGTGCAAGCTATACAATTTCTTTGCTGGGAAGGGGTTGCTTGATCGTCCTTCAAAGAGACTGACTGTGACTCTTGTTGCGAAGAAGCATGCATAGCTGCGAGCATGTAGGCCTGGGCCTACTTGCTTTATGTCAGCACTTCTGATGTGATGATCAGTTAATGGCCACATCAAACCTCCACACGGGTATCTGAACCACACATCACAGAAGGATACACTACAACCAACTCAAGCAGGGCACAGTGTACTCTGCAGAGTGATGCACTATATTCTATAGTTTATCGGTACAAATAAGACCCTAACCCCAAAACAGAGCAAGCCAAGCTGCCTACAAGGGATCGAGTTCTCATCAACAGTTAAACTTTCCCATCACCTACAGATGAGAACAATCATTTATTGGTAAGATTAACCACATGAAACCTAGAGTCCCTATTCTCACAACCCGTCACAACACAAGGCGTTGTGAGCTTTTAGATTGGCTATTTTCTACGAAGAGCTTTGGTGTAGAGGGGGGAAATGGAGCGGACCTATAATACCATACAGCCCTGGTGATCCCCATGAAACTAATTAACAATACACATACAGTATGCATGAACACTGAGATTAACTGAGTCGAGTTTATGATATTTGAATAATATAATAGCCTAATGTACCTCCCGAGTTCTCACGAGAACCCTTGGCCCCTGTAACCTTGCACAGCAGCTGGCTTCGCGAGATCACAGAGCCGGCTGCAAGCTACAGCTTCAAGTTACGCGCCTTCAAATCGACTCAAAGCGACTCAATGGAACACTGTACTGAATGCACACAACACAGGAATCACACAACTTTAATTGATTCAAAAGTAGGTCAAGCTGAAATGGGTGATCCTTTTAGTAATAATGGCAGACAAGTTCACAACCAGACTCGACCGTAGAAAGCATTCTAAAAGCTATTTTTAGAATTGTCCCTCAGAGTAAACCTTCCTTGTTGTCACATTTCTCTGAATTGTGTGTCTTCATTTTGTTTAAACAAAAACATTACAAAAGTGTAGGCTATACTGAGTCAGACTGAATAGATTGGTTTGATTATAATTTCCAGTTTCATGTCAAGGTAATGATCACAGCACATCACTCAGAGCGACGCATATCCATTCTATTTTTGAGCGGTGCAACCGCTCCTATAAGTGGGTTTAGGACGCATGCGTGGTGAAAGTTTTTCTTTCCGTCGTGAAAATTTGTCTTTCTCTGTGACGCCATGCTGTGGAAAACACGCCCATTGGCTAAGCTTCGCAGGACGTACTGTGATTGGCTAACGAGACGCATGATGAAATTAATAACTCATAAATATCACCGCTAACTTCACACTGGGTGTGATTTTTGAGCGGTGTAGCCACCTCATTAGTACACCCTTCGCTGAACTGTGATTGGCTCATAATAGCACACCCCTCTACATTAGTACACCCCTAGCTGTACTGTGATTGGCTGACTCTATTGGCTGACTCTACTCAGCACTGTGATTGGCTAGCGAGACACATGATGAAATTAATAACCTATAAATAGGACTAAAACAAAACTTTTTTTTAAAGTGCACCCTTCGCTGTACTGTGATTGGCTCCTAATAGCACACCCGTCTACATTAGTACACCCCTAGCTGTACTGCGATTGGCTGACTCTATTGGCTGACTCTACTCAGCACTGTGATTGGCTAGCGAGACACATGATGAAATTAATAACCTATAAATAGGACTATGGACTTAAAAAACAAAACTTTTTTTTAAAGTGAGCCATCACTGTGATAACCACACCGCTCACTTCACACTGGGTGTGATTCTTTTCTGTCTTTTCTTGTCTTTACTGATACAAAACCGTGTAGAAAGATGTAGAAAGACAGGAAGCAGGGAGAGAGAGTTGGGCACCGACATGCAGCAAAGGTCTGCGGGCCTGGGCATCTGTTGAGGATGGCCATAGCTTAGTGGGTAGAGAGGCCATTGGGGAAACGGTCCCAGTCTATGTCTTAAAGTGTCCCTGAGCAAGACACTTAACCCTGACTGCTCTCTGAGCGCTTTATTAATAGTGACAAGTCGACGACTGCTCCTAATGGTTAGGATGGGGTAAAAGCAGAGGACAAATTTCACATATATGCAAATATGCAGTAAAGAAAATACCTCAAATGAGTAGGGACTAAATTATTACCATATTATTCATAATCGAACCCAACTCACTGTGGAATGCCACTTAAACACTCAGCTATCGGCACGCCCACTCCATTTTTTAAAGTAAATTATAAAAGGCTTAGGCCTAGGTGATAAAAAAGGAAAAGACAACACTCATGCCATATCATGATACCAAAATCCCAGACGATATCTACTCTCATATCACGATATTGATATATTGCCCAGCCATAACCACCGGAAGGTGTTCCTTTAAGGACTCCAGATGAACTCATATGATGCTCACTCAGTTCCCATCCACTGCAAACTCTCCACCCACACATCTCTCACACAGCCCACATCCACTCACTAGCACCGGGCCGTCTTGGCATTCCATGGCATATGTATTAGGCTACTCGTGTTCCAGAGTGGCACTTATCTCACAGCTTAGTCATAATTAGTGCAGTCTTAGTCTGATGGAGCCAGCCTGTTAGTGGGCATACAGTATGTTCCCATCCTGGTTAAAGACACACTGTTCCCTAGGGGGAGCCTGTGTGTTGGCATATGTGTTAAATGTGCGTGGGTTTAGGGTAACAAGTGTGTTTGTGGATGAGAACAGACGGTTGCTGTGGAGCGTACCCTAAACCTCCATTAACACAGCCCACCAGGTCTCCCCTCTCCCCCGCCAGCTAGCCATGCTGAGAGAGGGCACTTGAAGCATGGAGGGAAGTTAGTCCAGCCGAGTGTGTGGAAGAGGAAAACAGTAGGATGGGCGGAGATGGCACTGAGGGCGAAGGGAAACAGATGAGATGAGTGGGGAGGGCAGCGTGCTTACAGTATGAGTCAAAGCACAGAACAAGAGAGGAGGGACAGATAAAATGAGAGAGAGAGAGAGAGAGAGAGAGAGAGAGAGAGAGAGAGAGAGAGAGAGAGAAAGCACCCACTAGAAAAATAAAGTGAGAAGAGAGTAGTGGTGATGGACAGAAATAGAGGGCAGAGAAAGAGGTAGAAGAGAAAGTGAGAAAGAGAGAAAGAGAGACAGAGAGACAGAGAGACAGAGAGAAAGAGAGAAAGAGAGATAGATAGCAGTTTGGCACAGGTCCAGGGTAATCGCTCGCAAAAGTCGGGCGATTGCCAGCTGCCAGCTTGAGAAAGCGGCACTCAGGCAGAAGGATACCACCCAGCGAAGCTTTTGCTGATGTATGTCTGAGAGTGTGAGTGAGTGTGTGTGTGTGTGTGTGTGTGTGTGTGTGTGTGTGTGTGTGTGTGTGTGTGTGTGTGTGTGTGTGTGTGTGTGTGTGTGTGTGTGTGTGTGTGTGTGTGTGTGACACTGTGTGTCTGTGTGACTGTGTGTCTGTCTGTCTGTCTGTCTGTCTGTCTGTCTGTCTGTCTATGTGTGTATGCTGCATGACTACAGAAATCTGAAGCCTGATATATACTTAGTTGTAAATACAATTTAGATCTGCTATTTTTTGGCACAGAACACCGTCGTACAATGGAGTATAAATTAGTCATAAGAGCACTGCTGATGTGTTGCAACATGGGTATGTTGAACCAGTGGAGCCTATGGTGACACAGACAGACTCAAGATATCCCAAAAGATCCAAAACATCCTCCTCCTAATTTGCCCTGGTGTTCATACAGTACCAGCCAGGTTCCATGTGCTTGCTACATGACAGCGGACGATAAGAGAGGGAAAGGATGCTTGATCCTCACTCTAGGAAAGCATACTACTGTATTGCTGAATGACACGTCTATGTCTATGGCATCGCCCAGTCATGATTTTCAGATTAGCAGAAAAACGCGACTTCTACAAAAAAAAGATGTCAAATGATAAATGTTTGCAATGAGGGTAAATTCGTAGTGACTAAACAGCACCCTTTAGAGGATGTCTCAGCTATGATGCTGAAGTAAATGTCCCAATTTCCCTCTCCCCTTTACTCTACTGTGCTCTCCTCTCCTCTACTTTTGTGCTTGCCACTTCCCTCTCTCTCTCAGAGCGGTACTGTGTGACCGGTACTGTGTGTGTGTGTGTGTGTGTGTGTGTGTGTGTGTGTGTGTGTGTGTGTGTGTGTGTGTGTGTGTGTGTGTGTGTGGGTAGCCTACGTGTGTGATACATGTGTGAAAAGTTGGTACATGCACCATTGGTCACAAATAAAGCCACTAAAAACATCACAAGATCCACGTCATTGTCCCTCTGTCCTCAAATATGTATATTCCCCAGAATGCTGCTGTTGATCTATGACGGTTAATTCAATGACAATTAGCTTAGAAATATTGGCTTAATGACATCCGTTTATTTTGTGAATTTGCCCAATGTTTTAAAGAAGTTTCTGTCTCAAGAATGACTCATATTACTTTGCTATATGGAAAATGTAAAAGGTTGAGTTCGTTACAGAAAGCCAGCACAGGAAGTGCCACAGAAAGTGACTTTAAATCATTTTCAGTTTATTGGGAATTCACCACAATGCAGTTTATTCGTTATAAAGAAGCACGCCTCCCTGTGGATGAAATCAGTAGTACGGGGGTACCAAAGGAACAGGTCCCAAGGAACAGGTTCATCCACTCGTACAATCATTCCACTCAGCGGCACTAGAGTAACATGCTTCTATGTTAAAATATGACGTACAGCTCTCAGAAAATATCGGTTTTCAATATATATAATGCCACAGCTGTCTAACAGCTACCTCGAAGATGTCCTATAGCCTACAAGAGCAAAACTTATTAGCCTATAGGCCATAATATCAAACCAAACCCAACCGAGTAAAAGATGCCTACATTGACACTAGTTAGTCATTCGAATCGTTGCCTGAATCGCACTTATCACAAAAAAAATAATTATTTTCATGTTGAGTGTAGAAGAACTAAGGACGATTGTCTTTGGGGCTATAGTCAAATTAGTTTCTGCATAGCCTATATGTAGGCTATCCATCTAAACCTCACCACTGATTCATTTTAGATATAATTTATTAGCTTATACCTGGTGAATCAGCCAGCAATAACCTTCTTCAGCAGTTGCGATCAGGTGCGGCAATTTGCACAAATAATACACAACTTCCATCATAAAAAGTGCGAATATTCTGGCGCACGCACAACGCGTCACCATGAAACCAACAGAACCAATAAATGTCACATTGACAAGCTCATAAATAAATAAAAATATCAAATAAATTAATAAAAATCTCATAAAAACTTGAGCAAAAAAAATAGCTGTTGCAAACAAAATATTGCACTTCGACTCACCTTGAGCTGCCGTTCCTCGGGTGCTGCTGAATACACTTGCTATCAAAGTCGCCACATACCAAATCATAGTACTATTGCCAACCAGAAATAAACCTCATCATATTATCTCATATAAGTGCCCCTACTTCCAATAAAGCTGTCATCGCCGAGTGGCCCAGGACATCTGAATGAGCCGGTATCCTTTTAATAATCATTGCCCTGCACACTTTATTAATCATCCCCTCTCTCTCCTCCCTCTCCTCTCTCCTCTCTCTCGCATCTTCTCTAGGAGACGGATCACCTGCAACCAATGGGACGTAACGGGCGGCCAAAACGCCAGATCCAATGTTGCCAGATTTCGTGAGAGATACAAGCAACCAGGTCTATGAAAACAAGCCCAAAAGAAGCCACTAAGAGCTACATCATGAGCTCTTAATTGGCTATTTGACAACAACAAGCTCATTGTAGATCTGCTATTTTCAAAAACTCTTCAAATTAAAATGTGGAATATTTGGAATAGTTTTTTTTAAACATTCTAACAACATAAATTCTCCCCATTTATGAAAATATTTAAGAACCACTGGTTTAAATAATACTTAAAAGATTTGGAAGCAAGCCTAAAATAATCATGTACACTTTAGAAACAAGTCTAAAAAAACGCAACCCACAACTGCCAATTTTTACAAGCAACTTTACAGAAAAAGAAGCCCCAAAATCGCTTATAATAAGCCGACATGGCAACACTAGCCAGATCACGAATCCGACCGTGAAACCAAGCCTGACAAAATTTAAGCCCCGTGTATTATACTTCGTCGGTACGGGGTCGCCGCGCGCCGAAAAGAGACGATCTGCAAGCCCACTATGCTGCACGACCACGACGCGTCGTGGGGTTTGCAGATCGGCGCTTTTCGGCGCGCGGCAACGCGGTACGGACGACGCGTACATGACGGCAGGTCCGCCTTCGTGCGCCGCTCATTGGTGAGTGTAGGACGGCTAGGGGGCGTGGATTGGTGTGCGTGCCGTCGGTCTTCATTGTGTGGGGGACCAGAACCAGGGTTGCCATGTCTGCTTATTATTAGCGACTTTGGGCTTATTTTTTATGTAAAGTTGCTTGTAAAATTAAAATATTGGTAATTGCGGGTTGCGTTTTTTGGGCTTGTTTCTAAAGTGTAGTTGCTTATTTGGGCTTCTTTCCTAATGTTGTTTAAACCAGTGTTTCGCAAACATTTTCAAGTGTAGGACCCCCAAATGAATATGTATTTGTTTGCAGGCCAAACCCCCATCTGAAGAAATTGTATGGCAGGGACGGACCCCCCCCCTACAAGATTTGTGTTGTTAAAATGTTTCCAAAAATATTCCACATTTTTCAAATGTTCTTATCTTCTGTTTTCATACACCCGGTTGCTTGTTTGTTTCTCGAAACCTGGCAACACAGACGAGATGGTTCAAGGTGAGTTGGAGCGTGGAGCCGTATGGAAGCTGCAGTATCATCATGCGCAATCAAATGACAAGAGCGGCCGGCTGGGCTCTATCTATCTATCTATGTCGCTCTTCCAAAAGCGCTCTACCTCTTCTGCGACCCTCATTTTGAAATTAAGGGGTTATGATTCATATTAATGGACGGAGGAGAGGCAATGAATGAATGCAGAGTGAGTGGCTTTTTACGTCGCCTAGAGATGCGCTATTAACTGCAGCCTATCAATAGGCCCTTATACGGCAAAACTGTGGGCATTTGCTATCGTTGTCCTCATCCTGTCAGTGGGCTATTATAAAGCTACTACTAGGGTAACCGGAAGACTCGCCCAAAAACACGCTCACCCCCATTTCTTTCGCGGGGGCGAGCGGTCTTGTATTCGTGTAGGCCTACTTGTTTTACTGAGGATAAGGTTAGAAATAAGTTTAGTATGTTAGGCATAGTTTTACTGAGGTTAAGTTTAGGAATAATTAAGGTTAGGTTTTGGCACTGTTTTACTGAGGTTACGTTTAGGAATAAGGTTAGGTTTAGGCACAGTTTTACTGGGGTTACGTATAGGAATAAGGTTTAGGCATAGTTTTACTGAGGTTACGTTTAGGAATAAGGTTAGGTATAGGCATAGTTTACTGAGGTTACATTTAGGAATGTGAATACCGCCGGATTTGCCCCGGTGCGACTATGTTTTGGGGCGAGCGTTTTGGTATTCACTACCAGAGTTAAAACTCTTATGCACATTCATGTCATAGCCAGGATAGCGGATAGCCTCAATATATGGAATGGGAGTACTGATAGGCCTATTATAAAATGATGCATTGAAGTTTGAGACATTTTTTTAATTATTATTATCTGAATAGCATATTCACACGTTTAATGCAGCCGAAAAATAAAGAATGCACAAAGATATTGAAAAGGTGATGCGTGGAGTTTCCAACTGACTCACTCCACCTTGCTAATAGACCAACGTGCGTCACAGTGAAATCCTACTCCACGCCCTCCCATCTCATTCTACAGTCATGTCCCATTATCTATTCTTCAATGATATTACCTCAGCCTCCATCCCACTCAATATCATTCATGTATGCCACCTTTTACCTCTCACTTGTCATGATCAACCCAATTCACACACTGGTCAATCTTTCTCCAAGTGAATAATTGGAGAATTTCTAAATTAAGTTTTTCTTTCAGACTTCACCATGCATGAGCATGTGGGCGTCACATGGACTGTATCCTAGCTGAAGGTTTTTTTAAACTTTTTGATGTGATGGCCCCCCATTGATTATTTTCTAGGGATCCTGATATTTTGGTTTAAATTAAACTGTCTAGATGTCATAATTGTGCATGAGAAATAGATTCATGGTGGTGAGCGATATTGAAACGGTAGAATAGTCAGTCATACATCTTATGGAATGTAATCATTTTAAGTGAGTTGAATGATAGTGAAATTAAACTACCCTTCATTTGACTGGGGAACCCCGTTAAGGGCCCCTTGGGGTCCCTATATAGGCTGTACCCAATGCTGAAAAGCACCACTTTCCTATTGCCTGACAAAGTCAAACTCACAACACCAGCATCGTCAGCAGTTTTTACACTCACTTGACAACATTTGTTGACCTTTCAGTGACACAGTAAATCCTCAGTGTAATGTATCCATTTGTAACAGAGAGTGTATATGTAAGTGGACCCATAACGGTTACTTTATACTACAGTATATTATTTATAAAATATAACTTTTACATCATGCTACCCTTTTGTTGGGAAAGAGTTAACGAAAAAACATCACATGGATGCACCTGGGACGTAACATCAGTGTTGTAGCCTGGGGTCAACGGGTGTTTCGTGTCTCGCAACATATACCCTCGCCCAGGTGACCCAGCCGGGGTTGATCAAGCCCTGACTTACGTCCCAGTAGCTACCCACGGTCAGTCCTCTTAGGGTAAGACAGGGCCACTCAATCCGCTTCCCTGGAACTACTCTGCCGGGACTGGGGGAGAGGAGAGGCTCTGGCACGTGAAGGGACTAGGCTCTGTGGATGGTTAACTTATTGACTGTAAGTCTTGTTTTTCATATAAAAGCTTCTGTCTGGGCAGCACACATGAAACCCCTCACTGGTTAAATACTGCTGTAAGTTTTCATTAGCACATTGACTTGCACTGAAATTGTGTGTTGTTTTGCAATTTACTCCTCTTGTAGAGTGTTCCAGTGGCCCCTCCCAACCACTCTTAATAACAGTTATAATAAAATATGTATATTGTGAGGTGTCTTGAATCTCTAGTATCAGGACATTTGGCTTCCACCTTCACTTTACATTAAAATAGCATGACAAATTCATGAATTACTCATGAAGCTTTAGGCTCCATATGTGTTCCAGAGCTCATTATAGTACCAATAGTGGATAGATACAGTGGTGATACATACACCTTCTACCATTCAGCAGCATGCATCCATAAGTAAAAGGGTTTATATCTGTATAAAATATATTCAACATGTTATAAATAAAACATGTAACAATATATTAGCCCCTGTTATATAACTGTCTCACAATGTATTGTATTATTTCATGACATTTTATAGCTGTAAATATAATGGTGTGAAGTGTTAGAAAAAATATACTAGTGTAAAGGCCCCATATATTAAATAAGAAACCTCATAGCCAGATTCAATGTGTACTATTGAATGTTTTGTAACTACAGTGTGATTATTATATGTATGAACAATCTGTGACGTGTATACTCTGACTCTGAGTCAGAATGCTACATTAACCACTTAAACCCTATACTTAGTTTACCGGAACCCCTCACGGCTCTATACTAGGCCCCCTAATGTTTCCCTCTGCCAAAAATAGCCGATGTACAAACTCACAACGTGTTGCTTGTCGATCTGCAATTTTCACAGACGGCTCGCCCCAGAATAGGGAAGTTATAATTAATGTGATTAAACAGGGATCCAAATGTACGCTTGCGTTGGGGGGAAAAGCCACCTTTCTACACGCTCTAGCCACTAGCCTCATAATGGCATTTCTGTCACCAAGCGGCTATTGAGTGACAGTGAGTGAGTGGCCCATTACATGACCTATTATTCTCATACATATTTACCGCCCTCCCCCCATACTACTGTCCTCTGTGATAATGTTTATGATCCTATTATTATGACAGAGAGGGAACCTACTGTTAATAGCCAATAATAGCAAAACTATTCTGTAACTCACTTTGACCAAACGCATTCATGGGTTATTCTTTTAAAGTTCATGAAACCAATTACCATTTTTAGTTATATTTACCACAGTGTAAACTGTGGTGGATCAGTAATGGATGGCAATCAAGTCCTTTTGCTGAGGTTGCAACATGAATTAAAAAAAAAAAAATAGAAGGCGTTTTTTAGAATCAGCCTCAGGTCTAAATGGGTTAAAGAGAATACTGTATGATCATACTCCCATCTGGAAAAAGAAAAATGCTTACTATTCAGTATGGCTCTAGAGTAGCCTATTTTTGACTAACCCATCCAACATTTTCCATCATTCACATCATTAAAATATAAGGGCCCTGATATTTGTTACATCAGCAATAAATACAGAATGCAACAGTGTGTGTAACAACTGCAACAATTCTGAAAGGAACTGTCACTTTCATATTAGAGGTATAAAACAACAGTCCACCAATGAAGGATTTCCATTTGACCCATTGCATTGGATTGCCTAATTGTGTCCTCCAGGCCGAAAGCATGGCTGAGACTATGTTTTTCACCCTGTCTGTCCGTCCGTCCGTCCGTCCGTCCATCCTTCTGTCTGTGACTGTGAATAGCTAATCTCCGGCACTGTTGGCTTGATCGCAGAGAAACTGTGCACACACACTCCCTGGATGCCAGAGCAGAACCCCTGCCCACATTTTTTCACATGGGCCTGTTATAGCGTCACCAGGAGGCCGATCTTTGCAAAACATTTTTTTTTGTCCAAACATCACGCAAATCAGGACATGGTATCTCTATAGTCATTAAACGAAACAGGTCTTTCAGATTGTTCATATTCCATCCTGATTGGCTAAGATTGGCATCCAAAGTTTGCAGGAGTGCTCCGTTTTGAACAAAATGCCTCCAATCGTGAACACAGTGTGCAATTTCCGTGAAATTTTGCACGCACTTTTCCACTTTTTGTTTGTCTGTTTGTTGCTGATGATGTTTAGCCTTTAAGCTCTGTTTGAGCATACATGGAACATCAACATGAATACATTACAGCATTTCTATTCTCATAGTAGCAGCAGGACCCATAGTTCTCACACCTGGAGCTAGAATCCATAATGCATTGCTGTTTATATCATTTGAAAACGAATTGAGCTCACAGAAGCATTAACTTTGGAGTGAGCAATTACAATTAAATGTCTGCTGAGGCCACATCTGTAACAATGTGTAACAACTCTTTAAGTTCCAGTACATTGAAAACCATGTTTTCCAATCTCCTTTTCTAGCAGAGGGTTTGTTGATGTAAAGTTAAACAAAAATGCTAGATTTGTGCGTGCGTGCATGCGTGCGTGCGTGCGTCCCTCCGTCCGTCCGTCCATCCGTCTGTCTGTCACGGCCATAAATCGGGCACTGTCTTACCAATTGACTTCACCCTTGGCATATGCATTGCCGATGACCCGGAGATGTACAGCACAGAGTGAAAACATTGAGAATATCAAGGCCAAAATCCAGGACAAGGAAGGTATCCTTGTCTGACTCATGTCTGACTACAACATCCAAAAAGAATCCACCCTCCAACCCTGTGCTGTGTCTGAGGGGAGTAACGCAGATCTTTGTTAAGACATCACCATGACTCACCGAGTAAGAGTGAATACCATGATGACATGCACTAAAGACTAGTGCCTTGAATCGGATTCAAACCGGGTTCAGCTGTGGAAAGTACTATAGCCGTACTGTATGCTATGCACTATTACTCTGTGAACAACTGAGGCCAACTAAAAAAAAATGCCTCAAAACCCTACATCCTCGTTGTGAGAGGTGGAAGCAGGTAATGCTGACTAATAGGGCTCTGGTAAAACTTGCAGATGAAAGAATGACAGAATGACAGAATGACAGAATGACAGAACGACAGAACGACAGAACGACAGAACTGCATGTTGTTTTCTCTGTTTAACTCAGGTGTAAAGAAAGAAATAATGAAAGGTTCTTTTTAAGAGCCACCTCCTCTCCTGTTGCTGTGACCTTGCCGTGGTGGAGAGGCTTGAGAGACTCAATGACCCTGCAAGTGTTGCTGCCCGGTGGGGGTTGAAAGTAAACTCCAGACAGGTTCAACCATACCGGACTGTTCACAGGTGAAAGTCCCGACAAACAACAGCAATATCTTTCTGGAATTGGTGTTGTGTTTCACTGCTGACACAATAGAGCTGTTCCTCTGGTAAGTACAATACCTACACACCATAAACAAAGTACGGTAACTAGAAAGGAGTGCTCCGTAGAGAATATCCTCCAGGCCAGTTGTCCTACCCAGCTCTGTGTCATGGGTTGCAGTCATCAGGACACCCTATGGGCAGAAGTGAAAGTGCTTTTGGGGGTGGATATTCTACTCCAGTTAGGAATGAGTCCTTATGAAAGGAGTTCCAAGTGTCCCAAGTGAAGGAGTTCAAGTGGATCTTGTTCACGAGTGAGGTGAGGACGGAGCAAAAGCATTGGAACAGCAGGAGTAGTATTGCGTTCGCTGTACCGCACCGTTGTGACAAAAAGAGAGCTGAGGCAGAAGGCAAAGTTCTCAAACCAGTCAATTGTTATTCTTAATCTCACATATTGTCATGACATGTGGGTCATGACCAAAAGAACAAGATTGCGGATACAATCGGTGGATATGAGTTTTCTCGGGGGCTTTGACAGGGTTTTGTCAGGCGTCTCCCTTAAGGGTAGGGTGAGTCATCCATGAGAGACTCTAGTCTAGAGCCACTGCTTCTTTGCATAAAAAGAAGCCAGTTGAGATCTAGTGAGATCCTGTTCGCCTCCCCAGGAAGGTTGTTCAGGCACACTCAGCTGGGAAGAGGCCACGGGGCAGACCGTGGGGAAGAAGGTGGGGAGATTATATCTCCACTCTGGCCTGGGAATGCCTCTGGAACCACCAGTACTAAGAGCTGGCTGATGGTGGCCAGGTAAAGGGAACTCTGGGATTCTCTGCTCAAACTGCTGCCTCTGCGACCTGAGTGGATGAAGATGGATGGATGGATTTATGCTTTATTTAGGCATGATATTGCAGGGACAGGAAACTGAGGGTAGGCAGAGAGAGGGGAGACATGCAGGCCTTTGTGACTCTCAAGGAGTATAAGGTCAGCGCACTAACTGGTGGTCCCCCAACAGACCTTCACCGTCATTATGACCTTGACATTTGACCCATACGTTACTGGCATTTAAAGAATTCAGCCATCCATCCTTATTTTGTTAACAAACTAACTAACAATATAACTAGAGAACTAATATTATTAGTTAGTGCTAGTATGTTAGAATGCTGGTAGCAGATTTCCCAAGTACCGCTGATCGGGGCGGTATCCTCGTATAGTGGGTATTGACAAGATGTTGTCTTAACATCTTGGGTGGCTGCCAGAGTAATCAGCAGACAGTATTGAGGCAGTCGAGGTAATAGGGACTTATGTCAAAGTTGTCCTATGTTCGATGGGGGATTTGGGGCTTCGTTCAAAGTTTCCCTATCCTCTCTTAATTATCAATATTAATGTCTAACACTGAATACTACTGGAACTCCATCTTCTATCTCTGCCTTTACAGTGTCCAATTCCACATATTAATCGAAATAAGGTTGCCAAAATGTGGCAAGCGTCGAGCAACCCACCTCCATCCCCAGCTCCACCCCTCATTAAAGGTCTGAATTGTCTGGAGTTGAGATGGAAGGAGGTTCATTTGTATTGCCACCACCAACGTCTTAGACCCCAGGGGAGGGTCTCTCCTTTTTAAAATGTCTTATTATTAATCATATACGTTAAATGTTAACAGAATCTAAATCGCCAACATTTTTAAATCTTTTTTTCAATAAAACGTTTCGTTTGAATCAACTTGATCTCTCCTTTATTGAACTGCTGGATAGAAGCTGCAATGTCTCTATCTTAGCTCTATGAAGAGGCCATTGTTTACACATGTGAAATGGCACATGTACAGGTTCTTTTTTTACCCAGAGGGCATGACAAGGAACAGGTTTTTCCCTGCAGCCTGCCCTGGAGGAGAATAGATATGTTATACTCACATTCTAGTATATGCTGTCCACCCCCACCCTCTCCTTGGGGTTTTCCAGAGGACTTGGCAGTTGACAGGTTGCCCTGCAGTCCTCCCAATAAGTCAAGGGACAGTCCCAATGTTAGTGTACTGTCCAGAATGTTGTACGTTGTTGTATACATTTGGAAACAAATCATGTCAACCTGTCATAGCCAGGCATGTGGCCAAGGGCATGGGAAAAACAACAAAACAATGCCATCACATACGCCTCAGAGAGGCATTGTGATCATGGCAGGACAGACCACCTCTACTCTATGCACGGGCAGCGGGCATATAGGCACTGTGCTCGTGGGCCCGCAGCCCTTGAGCCCGCCCTACAACAAACACATTATTTCTGGAGTCAGATTTGTGAAATTCCTTTCCTGGCTATGACTGAAAGTTAGCTGGCCCTGGCAACCCGGCCTGGTGGGAACCTGCGCTGCTCAGAGCGTACATTACTTTTCTAGTTTCCCAGAGTTGTTTTCTAATATATTGTAGATCTTTGTTTTTCATGCTAACCCTGTTCTCTGTTTTGTTCCAGGCTCCCTCCTCCTAAAACCTAGTGTCTCTCAGCTCCACCACCACTCCTCCCTGGATTTCCAAAACCTCTCACCTTCCTCAGGATCTCCCCTCACTCTCCCAACTGACTTCCCCAGACGTAAACCTTTGAATACATTTCCTTTTACCCCTATTCCTGTCTCTGTGTCTTTGCCGTTGGGTCCCCGGCACATTTGGCTACTCAGCACCGCTCCAGCCTAACAGTCATTATAAACAATATAAATGTGGATACAATATTCCCTGTGATTTTGTCCTCTGGGCCTTCCCTGCATATGGGTGGACTGGGATGGCATGTCTGTTTGTCTTTTTCACCGCTTGCCCAAAACCCAGGAGAGCTCAGGGGTCCAGCTGGCATGAAGCCTAGGTCATGCCCCCCTTTCCAACTCCAGCACTGACCACCATGGGAAGTGTACTAAAATTGCAGGCCCTACACGCACAGTCAAACAAACACACTGGCACACACAAACATACACCCTGATATCCAGGTCACCACACAACCATGGCAAGATATGAAAGGAGTGCACTGAGGCTTGTTTATTGAACTTCTCATTTCAAGTACAAACATAACACATGTCTAAAATATCTTCTGTTAAACTTCTGTGGACTCTTGAATCCACTTGTGTCAGCTAATTCTTTACTATTGGTCATTTTGATCGCACAACAAGCAGTAGTTCAATATTTATTTGTTAAATGTACGCAACTAATGCTTTGTTGTGTATCTAGATTGAAAGCATCCTCCAGAGCCAAGGTCAGCCAGGAGAGCTCTGTACCTGCTTCAACATGAAAAGCAGCTCTCTTCTCAGGGACCAATTGGACGCTTACGTTTTTGCACAGCCATGCTTTGGCCTAACTGGCCAAAGATAATTCTTTCTTGAATATGCCAAATACACATGCAATGCACTTGCATGTAATGGCAAGCCTGACTTCATATACATATAAGCAAACAGTAATTTCATAAATATACAACTATAAATACTATAAACTATAAAAACATTTGGTGAAAATAGACAAATATTCTGCAAAAATAGAAAGCTCACAAGGTTGTAGATTATCTTGTACACACCATAAAGCTATTTTCAGCAAAAAGATTTGGCATAGGGGAGCCAAAGAGGGAGCCAAGTACAGACTGCAGATCTTGGTCAATGAAGTATAGGGTTTATAGGAGATCCACATGAACATGGTGTTGTCTGAACATCAGCTTGTCCCTTACATGCACAGTCTCAGCACGAGCAGGAGCCTGTGTCCTATTCATGTCACCTTGCTTGGTGTCTGTCAATATTTAGCATGGCTGGCTGGAGAATTGGTTTCAGCACAAGAGAGAATACAAAATTAGAGCAAGCCTCCAGATAATGGCATGCATTTACGAGTGAAAGAAACACAGGCACAAGGAAGGTAACGTCCCAGTGGCTATTCTTACTGTACATGTTATGAATGGACATTGCAGCCAGTTTACATATCTAATAATATTTTTGTTACTGACAGAAATAGTCCAAGGACCATTACTGGGTGATTGGAGTACTATTAGCCTACAGCATAAAAGTCATAATAGTTTTACGTGTGGACTGCGGATGGCAATTAGCTTCTAGCTAAATCCATGATGTTTACATGAGATCATGTTAAGTTGAATGAATTGTCCCCTCTAAATAATCAAATAGATGGTAGCTGGTCAGATGAATCAAATGAACCATTGGGGAAATGTGCCTACACATGTACAGTAGTGCTAATGGTGCGGTGGCACTAAAGAACACAAACAGTTCTGGCATAAGTGGGGCTTTTTTCTTTTTTTTTGCACTGGCGGATTCATCTGGTTTCCAGGCTAGGGGTAGGCAACCTTAGGCACGGGTGCCAACATCGGCACAGGGGAGGGTGATCACTGGCACACTGGCATAAGTATGAGAGAGAGGAATTTTCTTTTAAAATAATATCTTAAAAAATGTAATTAATTAAAGTCCCCTCACATCTGTATGCAAATTAGATCCTGCATATACTTCTACATACTACATTCTTTCAAACTCTGAACTTTGACTGGGGAGGGAGTCTGGGAGATAGGAGGTGTTATTGCTAAGTTTAATGATCATTACAATGTCCTGATGAAAATATTTCAAAAGAAGAAGAAAAAAATAATTTCTTGTTATGTATATTATTTTTATGTGATAATTTAACGTTGATATGGCACACTGACTATCAAGAAAATGAAAATATGGCACTTCACATCAAAAAGGTTTCCGACCCCCATAGTATATATGAGATTTGTGTTCCCTATTTGCATCTGGGGGGGATCTACGCTCCTAGTGAGTTATTGACCAAAAGTAAAAATGTCTCTCACCTGAAGGTGGGGCTACAACGTGCTTAAATACATAGTCAGTGCATCTTAGAATCACTGATGACCTGATGCAAAGGGTCAGGGTAAGAAGAGGTGCAATGTGACACCTATTCCAGGTGAAAGTGTTACTATAAATACCAAATTGATATAATTGGCCATGAGATGCCTCTCAGATGAGTAACATTGATTTGTTGACTGCTTGCTGCCACCTGAATACAAATTGTTTTAGCTGGATTGGGTCCTGAAGGACACTGATGATGACTATTAGAGATGGCGGGAGACTGGGAGAGTTACGTCAACCTGAGCCACTGACATTAAAGTAGTGTTAGTCACTAATATGCACGTCATCCATACAATTCGCCCTTTTAATAATTCTTGAATCATAGTAGGGGAGCTAGTGAGTCAAACCTCCTGATGCCCTGCTGACTGATACATGATACATTTAATAACACATTTTCTCAGCTCGTATTGGTTTAAATGTACAATGTTCTACAGCTACACGCAACTATTTCAGGTACTTGAGACATTACAAATATTGATATTTTGTTATTTTATTGAGTGATGGTGGATAGAGATAGGAAAGGTGGTAGAGACAGAGTTTATTTATGTGTGATATCAGCTCTTACTAGGTGAGTTGCTGGGGTGCCCCAATAACTATGATGATTATGAACACACTGAAATTTAATAGCCTTCATTATCAATAGCCTTTTGCCTGTATCTTCTAAAATATAGCATTAGAGAACTGGGTAAGATGGCCCAGTGGGTAAGTTGAACCACCCCCTGTATCTAGAAAATTGTACACGTGTTGTCATGTCACACATCGGGAAAGTGGAAAGCATTCTTTTTTGCCTGTCAAAGTAAATGTTCTACATGTCAGATAATGACTGTTATGTCAAAGCAAATTTTGTCAGTTTTGTCTAAAATGGTGGCTGTGGGTCAAATTGAACCAATGGTTCAACTTACCCCTAATATTAATCACTATTCATATATTATTATTTTTTATCTTTATGTTTTTGCTACTCAAATTATGCAGACTTTCTTTTAATTTGGATGAATATCCTCATTTAAAGGTGGGGTAAGCGATGAACTTTCGTTAAGTGTTAAATAGCTCTATATTCTGATAGTACTCATTGCTATAGAGTATTTGTTATTAAAATGAGTCCCCCATGTCTCTCCAGCTCTTTATTAAACAGAAAATGCATTTTCAGTGCTCTCTCCTTATTGGCTTAAATGTTGTCACCTACCTGTAAATGTACTATATTCTGTTTACTAAAGAGCTGGAGAGACCCCCTGTGACCGAACAAACGCTCTGTACTATCAGAATATAGTACTTTAACCTTTTTAACAAAACAAAAAAAAGAAAATTACCAAAAAATATCACTTACCCTACCTTAGACATGTTTTCAATATTGTTTTACCACTTGCAAAGTTTCTTTAGATCAAACTTTGGTTGGTTTTAATGAAAATAATTAATGCTATTTGGAAAAGGGAAATGTGTTATAAATTATAAGTTATAAATTATAAGTTTGATGAATGAGTATATTACCCCTTAACTTGTCCTTAACATGGGGCAATTTGAGCCACAGGTCCACTTTTGTTTTAGAAGTCATATTTCTATGGCCCTTTGTCATAGATACTTACTCATGATTTCAGTTAACTTTTGTCTCATTTCCTTGCCTGAAAAGTGTCTCTTCTCACTCCACTCTCCCCTACTAATATCAACAGGTGCACATGTATTTGCGTAGCTCCTGACCAGCAGCCACTGTGAAACTAGCCAGCATGAAACATGACTCAACAGATTATATACAGTATGTCCTTGTGCGGGGGCTCTCTACCTATGAGCAATCATGACTAATGACCTTTTATGTTCCAGCCAACAGCATGTGCCACAGCCCAAACCCAAGTCTCTGACATCACCAGTTAACCAGCCGCCTACAAGCACCTGATGCCATCGACACCCTGTTGCGCTTCGCAAAGTGACAATACCAACAAGTTGCTGATAATGCCATTTGAGAAACACACCTCCTGTTGCTCCTGTTGTGCATGTGTATCTGTCTTTGAATGAGTCACCCCACCTCTCCTTCCCTCCGTTTGGTCCTATATACATGGTAACATTCACACTCTCTGTTTGCTGTTTCATCCTCAGGGGGGGGGGGGGTTGAACCTGGCCTTTGTCAGGGTGACTCATTTATCCTCCCTGCTTGGCGTCCCACAGGGACTTCCGTGTCGTGTTGCAGGAAGAAAAGCAATCGTCATTTAGAAACCTTGTTCTTCCCTGAATGAATCCATCAGTGCCTGCCCACTGCACACAATCATAGAGGTTTGGTAACAGGTTGGAAATGTGTGTTAATAATGACCAGTGACTGTGCCCCCTGGTGTTGCTATGGTTTCCTGCCTTATCCATCATACAGTAGAAATGTAAATGAGGCTCCTCTGTCGCTCTTCCACTACACCGGTTTTCAAACGTATTTTGGTTTAAAATAAATCAAAATGGTATAATTGTCATAAATGTGCATAGTTGTGAACATATCATTAGAATATGCTCTAAGCAGCCATATTAGAAAGAAATTGGGCTGCTTCCTTACTTCCTTCACAGGTGTTAGCATTGGTGTAACCAATGATTCTAATGAAGGCTCTGTTCAATTTAGTGTAGCACAGTGGTTCTCATTTTATTTTTATTTTTTTAATAAAGGACCATTTTATCACTCGGTTGTGATTGGATTTAGCTGCCCCCGAAGTTGTGGGGCACCAATCACAGCCCAGTATGCAAATATGGGGTGGGTTTATCACAAGAGGCATTTTTAATCCGCCACAAAAATATAAATATTATATTAATATCTATGCAGTGATATTAGTCTGGCAATGCCAGGTTAACCAACATGCACATTATCAGCACCCTGATTCTGTTTGACCAGAATGGAACACAACCATCATTGGTAACACCTGTGAAGGAAGTGAGGAAGAGGTCCAATTTCTTTACAATAAGGCTGCTGTGCATAGAGCCTACAGCCACTCATATATTTTTGAAATAATGTCAAGCAAATTGAACCTGATGAAGAACCACAGTTCTACAGTAGAACAGTGGTCCTTCATCAGGTGTCATGTGCGCATGACGTATCACTCCTCTAGTAATCCACAGTACACCACTGGTTCTATTGTGTACTGTAAAACCCCAGTACTACTGTACTCTGTCTATGAAGTCTACTGAAATGTTTCCCAAAATGTTTTCCTTAGAGCCCCCCTTCCTACATCTGGCAAAAGCTGAGACCCCCACATGTGCGCGCACACACACTCGTGTGACGAAAATAACCAATCTACAAGCTCACAAAGTGTCAAATCGCGACACGTGAGCTTGTGGATCTGCTATTTTAACTAGTTTTAAAATAAATAAAAAATGAATTTTGAGGGGACGATATACTGACATGCCCAAAATAGGGAGGCCAGGTTGAAAGTCGTTGAAGACAAGGCTTCACGCCCTCCTGTGATCTTTGGCGCCCCCTCAAGGCGGGCCCAGACCCCAGGTTGGGAAACACTGGTATAAGGATAATTCCTTTTAACAGGTCGTTCATGAAAGTCCTTGCGGTCTTGTTTCCAATGAGAACCTGTGAGCAATTAGGGGTTAAGAGTCTTGCTCAGGGACAAATTTCATTTCATCGACACATATGCTGACCTGGCCTGGAATCGAACCTGGGGCAACCAGGGCCTCTGGCTCCCTAGGCAGGTTCACTAACCATTCACCTACTGGTCTGCTGTAAAGCCACTGTTCTACTGTACTGTGCTGTTCTACTGTACTATCTACTGCCTTTGGCGACATAATGTCCCTCGCAGAATCAATAAAGGTCTTATCTTATCTTACTGTAAAACGGAAAACCCCGGTTTTACTCTAGCTTTCACTCACACTGTGAATGTGGACCCTTTGCCGAGCAGGAAAAATACTGCCTCAAGTTGAAACTCGAAATATAATTTAGAATAAAACAGAACTTGTTCATCGTTGGCCCAGAAAGAGTGTAACAGCACTTCATCATAGATGTGTCTTTTGTGTGTTTTGACAAAATGGTAAAGGTCATGCCATGATGAGCCTGAACTAATTTGGCATTCAATACCTATACAGTACATACTTTGACTCATGGTAGACATGACTCACTCATCAGTTACCACACTGTGGCTACTTGATGGACTCCCATTTATATAGCACCTTTCTCCAAAGTTCTTTAGAATGTATTTCACATTCGCCCATATTCACCCCTCTCACGTTCTTTAAAAGATATGAAATATATATGAAATATATGATAATAATGATTAAATATATACATATGCTTGCAATGTTTTTGGTCTTAGTAGATACGGGTTGTGATTCAGAGTTGTCATGAACACGTGGTGATTTCGATTTATGTGTGTGAGAGCGTAATGAAGAGGTCCTCCGTTACTTATCTTTGGCACTACTTTGCACATTTATAATTATTTATCACATAATGTAACAAGTATGGATTGAATTATTGATATTTGCACAGCATATATGCACTCAAGTCATTTGCACAGTTATTTGCACAGTAAAGAAAAGGAAAATGATTTAATTGGTTTATTGAACGCATTTATTAAACATGTGAGTTTGTTTCCTAGCCGGGTGAGATGGCCACTCAGCTTTGGACAGTACCACCTGGGGAGACAGAAATGTTTGATCATGTTGGGAAGTGCAATATATCTAAGTGCAATACACACAAGAGCAAAAGAGCAAGTGCAATATGTTTCAGCGCAATATAGAGTAATGGCAATATATAATGTGATGTTTGATTGTGTAAAGTGTACTTATCTGTTGCTGTTCGGTCTATTCCAGGGTGTCCGGGCAAAAGAGTCCCTGGGGTGCCCAAGCACCTAGTTCTGGGCTGGACCACTGTAGAATGACAGAGGGGGGTTTTGTATTGTGCATTGAAAGCTGCTAAGAATAAGGTTACATTGTTTATTTTACAATAGTGTGAATAAGCGATATTTACTTACCTGTGTAGTTACTAGTTGATATAGATGTCTAATGAAATGTTACCACACAGGGGCACTGTTACAGTTGATTTTGGAAAAAAATAAAAAAAAAATAATAAAATTATTGAGGGGGATAGTTTGGATGTGGCCATAATAGAAAACCTAGAGTAGTGACATTAAGTATGAATCAAGCTCCAGTCAGTAAAATGCATGGCCTTCCTTGTTCATCATCATGATATTTGGTAGGGGCTAGATATGTTGAGTGCAGCAAACATGTGCTCATAATTATGCATTTTATGCACTTATACTTATATGACGATTGCCATACTCATTCATTAATGTTAAACATATAGTATTGTGATAATAATTTAACCATACACATTTTTCACAAGCAACAGCTATATTAATAACACAATTTCTGAAGTATAATTGAGAAGAAAAAAAAATAACTGAGTGTGTACAATGTAACAAAATTGACCCGTGGGTCCATTTGGCTACATTTACTCTCAGTTACAAACACCAAACCGCAGTACAAAGAATGCAAATGATACCTGAACAAATGACATGACAATGCAACGGATCACAGCTTGAAAATTGGGGGCCCTATCTTGCTTACCCCTTATGCCTAAACTTTTTTGGCATTTTTTACTATTTTGCTAAATATTTTTTAAATAATGAGTATAGCCAATCTACACTGACACGTTGTGAGCTAGATCAGCTATTTGAACTATTTTTTAATTTTTTAAAAGTGAACCCTAGCATGCCTAATCTGAGGGTGAGAATTTGGCAAAAATAGCAGGTCGAAGCTCACAACACAACACAACACAATGCAACTTGCTGTGAGCTTGTAGATCAGCTACTTTCAGCAAAGACATTTGGTGGAGAGGGAAATACCAGCAGTTTAAATGGTAAAAGAAAAGCAAATCAGATTGAATCCAATATGCAATGGGTGTCAACTAAATTCATTGGCTGACTTCCATTGACCACAGGAGTGCAGTGTTTCACTAAAAACAAGACTCTGCTTCATTCAGTGTCAGGAATCAGCAGGACAGATTGCACAGCAACTTCACATTTCTGGCATCTTTTGTATGTAATTTCTATTTCACCTTTATTTATTCAGGAAGGTCAATTGAGTGGCAGCTCTCTTTTCCAATGATGCCCTGATTACAGTAAACATAGCATCCATTTTTTTTGGGGGGGAAGGATTGCTTTTATATTTACATACACAATCCCAATGTCATATTTGGTTGCACAAAGCACACTTAACTTAGGGCAAAAAAATAACATGCCCATAATTTACAGGTACTGTCTTCTAACAGTATAAAGATCTAGAAACAAGTGCAGTATCAAGCAAAACATCTTAACATGTACCCTTTTTCTTACAACACTACTGTAAAAGATTTTGAATAGTACTACAGTATATACATTCATTTATTATAGACCTTAGCAGGGCCTGCAAACTTCTGAGCAAGAAAAAAAGACATCCTGAAAATACACAGGGTTCCTCCACAACATACTGCAGCTTCAAAGTCAGACCCTTGGGTCAGGAGCAATAACACTACAGGGGAGGAAAAAGTGCACGGGTGGCGGTAAATCTATGGGTCTATTACAGTGTGTCAAATGCTGGCTGCCAGTAGACTGCAGCCTGGCACTTTTCTGCAATGATTCCTCTCTGCTGTCAGAGCCAATTTACACGGACTCTGGTGCCCCGGTTCCATTTCATAGAGGACTGACTGTAAGTGGTTTTGCTGTGGGCAGGTGTAGTGCACTAACAGGTACACAATGAGCTTCCACTGACCTGACAGGACAATTAAATCATTTCCACTGCTCCCCACCCTTAGGCTACCACTGTCATTACAGCATTTAGCAAAGAAAAGGACCTGTTAACTACTACAAGAGGAGGACAAAGGTACGCAGTAAGTTTCCTGTCTGGTGTCAGGGCTGCAAGCAAGTGAAAACATTCAAAATGGATTGGACCGATCAGCACAAATTTGGAGTCATATACGTCATAGATAGGTCATCACAGCAGGCCAGTGGCCACATTAATCACATTGGAGACACTTGTCGGGTCACTATGCACATATGTGAAATTTGTCCTGTGCATGTACCTACCCTATGACTACGACCCTAACTATTAGGACCAGTGAGCGTATGATTCTATTTTTATATAAATAACGCTTGACATTATGATTGCATCAGTAGATGAAATCAGCTGTTATCTTTTATAACATAACTGGCCTGTATTTGCCCTGGGATTAACAGTCAAAGTCGGAAAGAAATCCAACATTTGATAATGATTTTAATTTTTTACACCAGATAGTCTAGATAACTGGTGTATTATTTTAGGGTGGCAGCTGCTGCTGCACACTGAACTGTCACCGCGAACGACCTCGCTGTGAAGGAACTCACCAGGTCAAACATGTAGGCTAAAGCTTGGCCGCTAGACACGGCTGCTGCGGTTGGTGTGGTCATTCATGGCTGAGGAGACACTGGAGTCTATCTGGGTGCAAAGGAACCAAAACACAAAGCGGAAAGCGGCTAGTGACCATCGACAGTTCACAGAATGATTGCTTAGGCCAGTGGTTCTCAACCTGTGGGTCGGGACCCCCAGGGTGGTCCCCACATGATTTATGGGGGGTCCCCAGATGACAGTGAAGTGACAATTTAAGGACCTTTAAGACCTTTTTGATAGCTCCTCAAAGGGATGGGCATACGCATGGCAAGTTTGAGGTCGAGCGGTCGGACAGTTCTCAAGAAATGCAAGGGACGGACAGACAGACAGACAGACAGACAGACAGACAGACAGACAGACAGACAGACAGACAGACAGACAGACAGACAGACAGACAGACAGACAGACAGACAGACAGACAGACAGACACACACACACACACACACACACACACACACACACACACACACACACACACACACACACACACACACACACACACACACACACAGATTATGTGCATGTATAGATGGATGAGATAGATTCCTAACATTCTACTGATGATAGGACTATGTTATAATGGCCATCTAATTAGTAAACAGGACAATTCTCTAATGTCAGAAAAACGATTGTATCATAACACTTCTAATCACACTAACTTTGCATCATTTCAATAATATCACTCAGGGTGAAAGGGATTTAGAGGTGTCATTTTCAGATGGGGAATGCGTTAAAATTCTTAGAATCGTGAAGAAAATGTCAAGAGAACTGCGTACGATTCAATTCAAAATGATAAATAGAATACACTGGATGCCATCTAGAAGAATGTTCAGAGTGGGCCTGACTGAAGGGCCTGAGTGTTGGAGGTGTCAGGACAGGGATGGTGCGTTGATTCATATGCTCTAGAGAAGTCAAAAAATCCAGGACTATTGGTCTGCTATACATGAGACTTTGAAGAGGATAACAGGCCTGGACATCCCCTTCTCCCCCAGTCTGTTTATTCTGGGGGATCCTGCTACTCTAAGGAACGTTTCTCCTCCTTTGGCTGAATGGATTCAGACTGCCCATGTTAGGTAGGAGGCTATTGGTCAAGGATTGGAAGGCCACGCCTACACCCGCACCGACCTTGTGGTACACCTCTCTGGGGCAACTGGCTGCTTTTGAGGGACTGTCATACAATCTTCTTAGTTAACAGGATGGAGAAGTATGATCTAAAATGGGGACAGTATCATTTACACGTATTAGGGCTCTGATGCCGTTTCAAGCTCTAATGAGACTACAACTACAGAATAAGGTGTATTAGATATTGTCGTTTTTTTTTTGGCTGAGGTGGAATGATGTAAGCTTCTGTGCACTTTAAATTTGTCGTTTCTTTTGGTGTGTAATGTATGCTTTATTTATGTGTATTTTATTTTAAGCATTTGATATGTTTAGTGTTGTTTGTATCTGTATGTAGCCTGGCTCCAGCCCCTGAATCTCAAGGCTTGCATTCCCACCTGATTCAGCCAGGGTTTTCTCGGTTGAAAATCTAACCGGCCCAATCGGGATCGGAAAATCCAGTATGAACCGCCAAATAGTCCCTCTTTGGCCACGCCCCCATCTCAGAAAACAGCAGCACTGAGAGGACTGAGTGTCAGGCTAATCTGTATGTTCTTATACCCTGGAAAATTAATAAAGTATTAATCCTAAAAAAAAATATATATATATATATATATATATATATCACTCAGGGTTGGCATATTACTGTATATGCTACCTTGTATGAGGCTTTATTTATATTGCTGATTTTATGGAGTATTGATATAACGGTAAACAGGAAACAATATTAAAATCAGGTGCACACAGGTGTCTCTACGTTACTTAATCAATAACTATCTTACTTAAGCAGGTTGACACCGTATGCTTATTTTGGTTAACGCGGCTTCAAGAAGATATCACACACGACAAGCTCAATTAACAAAGACAGATTAACTTGCTGATATTTGTGGACTACCAAAATCACTTGGCTGTTACTGAGCATACATATTTTATGTTACGTGCACTGGAGGAAAGAGAGCATTCTTGGCTTTTAATAAATGCCATCTAATTACTTTTATTCTCCATAGAAAGATCTAGTCATATGTTGACAGTCATAAGTGGTTGCATATGAGCTGGCCCTGTTTTGTATCTGGGCAAAGGCAGAGCCAGATCCCTGAACGGGCCTGTCGGGCCCAGGGGCCCAAAGGTCAAGAGGGCCCTCTAGGAAATTGGGCCAACCCACTGTTTCAGAGTCTGACCCTGAATTTCAGAAGCGGAATTAAAAAGTCCCCACATAGAGATACATTTTATGAACAGGTAAAGTAGGCAACTTTACATTTTATTATAGACTGCTAATCAAAATGATGTAAAAAAATATGTATTGTCATTTAAAAATACTAATAAAAGCACTCGATGTACAGTTCATATGCTTGAAATTTCAGTTCCTAGTCAAATAATTGAGGTTTGTCCAAAAGTGTCTTTCCATGTTCCCTTTCTTCACCATCACTGTGCCATTATGTGGTACACATATGGCTGAGATTTCAGATCCTTCATTCTTTTTCTTGTCTGGAGAAGTCTTGTCAAATGGTTTGTGGTTTGTCATAGTGTCTTTCCTAGTTCCCTTTATTCACCATCGCTGCATCATTGTTGCTGATGAGACAAGTACATGATCCATTACACTTGACCACAAAAAAATATTCATTGTGTTTTGTGTCATGGCTCATTCTACTGATGTATCATCTTATTAGCTGTGGTTGAAAAGTATTTGTAGCCTAGTAGCCTACTAAACATCTAACACACCTGGACTATTGATCTGCTGCCAGCCAGCATATGCCAGCCAGCCAGCCATATCATGTCCTCATATCCTGTGTTAATTCACACTGTGCCACACCCCTGATATGATTCATTGGGGTTCACATTAGGGCCCTGAGACAGTCTCGGTCCCAGGAACCCATGGACCACACCTGATCTGTACTTTTCTAATTTATTTTGTCATTAACCACTTCTGTTTTTCTTCTTCATCTGACTCACCAGACCTTTGATTTCTGTCTCTTTTACGTTGAAGAACATTTCAATTATTAGCTAAATGAATAAAAAATATAACTGCTAGCAGCAATACGGGGGCCAAGGAATGCAATATGCAAAAAGCAATATGCAATATGGCTTACAAGCTACAGACACAGAATAATTTGAAATTGAGAGAAAGAAGCCCATGCAATTAATAACAATCTATTAAGAAGATGAAACGTTGCCAATTTTTGTACCTCATCTAGACAATATAGATGGATTGTATATTCTAATTAGACATTTTATTAGCATAGTGACATAATTTGGTTAGTTGGCTTGGTGGAGGTCAGGGGTGCCATCCTACCAATGTATTATGTATTGTTTATTTTAGATCCCCCATTAGTTACAGTGCAATTAAAAAAAGAAAAACAATTACAATTACAGAACCAATACAATATACACACACACACACACACACACACACACACACACACACACACACACACACACACACACACACACACACACACACACACACACACACACACACACACACACACACACACACACACACACACACACACACACACACACACACACACACACACGGGACGCACTAGAGTTGTCACCAACAACAGAGAAAAAGCTGTGATCTGCATGGACTCTCATGGACTCTCAGTTAGACACCATTGTGTGGAGAAGTATAACTCTCGGTTAGACACCGTTGTACTGGAGAAGTATAACTCGGTTAGACACCGTTGTGTGTAGACTCTCGCACACGTTGTAGCAGCAGCAGCACTGTGAGCTTGTAGACGTATAGTGAGCTTGTAAATCGGCTATTTATTTCAATGGAATATCTTTGATTTTTGTTTTTTAAATGTATGAAGTTCTTTTTAAAAAACAAATTGTTTGTATTTCTGAAAATGTTAGATTTTTTTCTTTTGAAATAGTTTAAAAAAAAATCAAATGGGTCACCCATAGTTTGGGAAAGCGTGCTCTAGATTGTAATGTTCTAATTAGGCTACACTGCCTTCACAAGGAAATGTGTCATATATTGAAATTAAATACTCTCAAAGGATAATTTCATGTTATCTTTAAAAAATGCACATGCATTAATTAATGAGGTCATGATTTGTATGTGGCAATTTAAATTAAACCTGCATGAGCCAAGGCTTGAACCAGAGAGCTTCCAACTCACCAATCTGGGATCCCAAGTAAAAAAAAAAGGAAAAACAGCACCCCCAGCGCTTTTCACTTTTGCATTTGACTCTGGGGGGAGCGAATAAATGGAACGCCGCCGATTGGAAACGTCGTTATGGTCTGCCCTCAGCCCTCCGCTTCCGGTGGTGCGCCTATGTTTTCATTCCAACAAGATAACATTTCGTTGGCCGTTGGGGCCGCGCCACACAATTTGATTTAGCACAAATCTGATTTAGCTCTGTTCATAAACGATTTACTTAGGAATTATATTCAATATGAGCAGGTGGCTTAAAAGAGCCATTTTGGCTGTTTTTGTTAGTCCGAGAGAGAGCGGGTACAGGACCACGGATCCATTTGGTTCCATCTGTACCCGCGTGGAGTTAAATTTAGATTGCGATGTAACGATACCGTGCAGGGACCATAGCGGGGACGTCGGGGAGATCATTCTCACAGACAGACAACGACACCAGTTAACAGCGGTTGCCGCAATGGAGAAAAGCGGTGCCCATCGATGAAATATGTTCCACTGTTCACCGTTCCAAAGAGAGGGGCTCGAGTCACAAAGCGAATGTGGTTAAATCAACCAAAATCTGTCACTTGCGTTTCAAATCGTATTATTTGATCGGCTGGTGATATAACTTAACTGACACAGTATTTATAAACATACTTGTGTGGATTACGGAGAAATTGGAATGAAATCTTGATCCTCGCACACGCCACAAACTCCGTGGAGACCGGAGCGGCTTTGATTGGTTAAAGTGCGGCTTACTTCCTGACCTAAGGCCCGCCCACTTGTAGGCCAATGTTCACACGTTCTGAACGGCCCTCCCGACAGATTCAGTAGCGCAGCTCTGAATCTGTTCTTGAGAGATTACCAACTCACAGACAGGCACTCTACCTCTTGAGCTAAGTACTGCACCCAAACTGAATTTTAGAGAAAGAAACCTATGCAATTAACAAATGCGCATTGGAAACAGCTGAGCAGAGTACTGAGAGATTTTGGGTTTCGTAGTCTCTGTATTATACATTAATATTCATTGGCTCATGGAGGCTTAATTTCTTCATGTACAAACTTCTCTTCAACTGCGATTGGTGCAGATTGGAGCAACGGCGCACCTTGCAGGTCTGCATGTTACGTTTGTGACGTCCACCGTCGACCCACCGTCAGTTACCTTCTAGGCAATTTTAATATAGGATGAGGATGGTCCATAGATTATGTGTAGAACGTGTCATGCAAATTGCTCCAAAATCCCAGGAAAAGAACGATTGGCCAATTGGAGTAAGCTTTGATTCAGTGCAATTTGGAATGACCCTTTGCCATACTGAAAAGGTCATAGGTTCAAAGGTCATAAGTCAAAGGTCAAAGTGGAAAAGTTGTTGCTCTTGAGGAGACGCATATGTGTAATGAAGTGTCATGGTTGTTGGCCAAACGCTTCATGAGCTATGCCTTTGGCGCCAATGGTTGTGAGTTTTGTTTCTTGGACCTTTGGCATATTGCCAAGTTTGATAAAAAACGACTGCACGGTTAAGCCAGAACTGCAAAAAAACGGTGGAATATACAGGGGCCAAGGAATGCACTAAGCAATTGGAAAAAACTATATGCAATATGCACAATAAGCCATAGAAACATAGAAGACTGAAATTGAGAGAAAGAAGACCATGCAATTAACAAATGAACATTTTAAATAGCTGACCCTAACCTATAGGCATGCAGCCCCGGGGTGAAAAAGGTGACAATGTGCTTCACCCACCTCCACCCATCCTCACCCACCTCCACCCACACCATGGACCATCTTGTATGAGGCTGCTGTCCTAGAAAGTACATCCCCTTCAAAGCCACTTTGTCCAGAGTGAGAGTTTGAGCAAGCCCCCCCCCTCACCCACCTCCACCCATCCCAACCCACCCTCACCCAAATAACTTGAGCAAATAACCCATATATTTCCATCTTATTCCTATTAGTTATTACTGTTAATTCCCAATGGGAAATGTACACCATGAATATTTGCAAACCTAGCAGCGACTGCGGGTGACAATGGATGAGGTTTAGGAGAAAGTGGAATGGACAGGAATGTGTTGTTGCTCGCTAACCATGGAGCCTCTATCCAAACTGTGTCTGAGAGCTAAAAATTGTGCAGAAAATCCTCTTGAAGTTCACAATTGTTCCTGAGCTATGGAGACTGCCCTGGACTGTCAGCATTCCTCTATAATCTCGCACAGACACACACCCTCGACATTTGTTCACATTCACTGTTGTGCTTAATTGACTGCTGGCCCAAAATAGCAGATCTACAAGCTCACAATGTAATGCAATTTGACACGTTGTGAGCTTGTAGATCGACTGTTTTCGGCATGATGCAGCCAAAATTATTTTCTTTCTCACACACATCTCTCTGGCTCACCCTCCTATCTAACAATGTTCTGTCAAATAAAACATGTCAGCCCACTGATAAGTCTTTTCAAACTTATCTTGTGCTGTTAGTGATAAAAGTGGTAAATAATTGGTATTTCCATCTGCAGCCTGCTCAAACGTATTCAATAGTTTTCTCTCTCTTTCAACCCAACCTAGGGTATGGGCGCTGGTGACACGGAGGAGAAGAAACACCCCCAGCGCCCACAGCGTCCCCGGCGGGAATCAAACCCAGGACCTTCTAGCTGTGAGGCGACAGCGCTACCGACTGCGCCACCGTGCCCCTAAATTCCTGTACTCGACGGAAAAAAATACCAGTTTTACGTGGAAAGCTACAACGCACAAACAGTGAAATTTGAGCTAAAAAACAGCCATGCAAAACACTGCAGCCTCAATGAATTTTGATAGGCTATGATGGCAAGCTGTCTGTCTGTCTGTCTGTCTGTCTGTCACTGTCCATTTCAATGTGATTATGCAGCAACTTTCACCCATCACGACTGACAGCATGTGTTAGAGCTGCCAAAGTTAGGATTCATCGGATCACTGAACACCTGCTGAATGGGCAGTACATTTCATTTATCTGAACTTATAGACTAATGCAATAGTACCAACATTACTTAGCGACCTCAACGGCCCAACAACGTTGCAATTATAAGACATTTTGAAATTCTGAAATACATTGGATATAAAAAATCATTTTATGTAGTCATTTACCTTCAAAGTTTTCCCAAATTTATAAAATGTCAAAATATGATCCGCCCCCCTTTGACTCACCTTTGAGGCGATAGTGAATTATCATGGTGAAAGCATGATCAGCCACAAAAGCTAGATGCAATCTAATCCCAATCCATGCTGTATACAAGTAAACAACTGGGTGGGTAGCATTCATGCAGTCTTGTAGACCCAGGTGGTGCTTGAACCTAGCATATCATGTCAGAGCATGTGGAAGGATGGCAGAGGGCCAATCCGTCTTACTGTTCCTCTATTTCTATCCATAGCTGACTGGCCTTTCTGGGCAGATGTTAGCGCATTACAAGCATATAAGTGAGGTCAACGGGAGGAGATAGGGAACCAAATCTGCTCTGACTCTGGCCCAGTGCCACAATTGGGGTTGCAAAGGGAGCACTCTATTGCGAGGCATGTTCAAACTCAAGCGGTGGTACAGTTTGCTGGCCAGAGTGTCCTGTGTGCAGTGCACGCCAAGCATGCTGGGATTTGTGACAGCTGTGCGCAGAGAGAGACACAGTCGGTCAGATTTGGCAGCAGAAAGGAGGGACAGGTGGGAAGGGCTCATCCGATTGAGTCACAAAGCAGCCATCGACCCAAAGCCTCAGATGATGAACATTACCAAACAGAATCCACCCAAGGCACGATCCCTATCAGGACTACATGATACTGCATGGAGAGTACTAAATGGTACATTGGGAGAGGTGTAATGGATAAAGACAGCTGACTGTGAGAACATTATTGTTATAGATCCTTTAGTTTCAATGGATGACAAAAATGTGAAAGCACACCATACAGCATGAGTAATGCAAGGGTGTGTGGGGTAGGGTGTGTAGTGATTGACTGAAATAACTTGGAGCAACTCCATGATGGGGAATTCAGTAGCGATGGAATGCAGTGCGACAAACATCGAAGATGTCTCAGGAGGATTTGTAGTGATCCCGAGGCGAAATTACTTCTCTGCATCAACCCAGCAGTGGCTTGCTCACAGTGAGCGCACAGGGGAGCAGTGGGAGATTATAAGTGTCTTAAATCATAACTATACTGTTGAGCTGTGTCATCATCTATACAGTTTGTGCTGCATCTGACATCATCATGTTTTTTTTTAATATATTCCCATTTCCTACTTCTGTATCGGTTATGACATATATCTCAGGGTCATGTCAAGTGGGGTTGTATAAAAAAACGTATATTCTCTGTGTGAGCTCTGGCAGCCAACCAGGAGCCTTCTGATTCCAAAGCAGCTGCTCTAACTCCTGAGCCACTACCGCCGAAGTAGTGCAATTGATGAAAACGGTACATGCTGGCCAAGGAATAGCAGAAGCCACTGTGTGCCGATACAGTTCAGCTTCTGATCGGCTGTTTTCTGAGTCTGTGATTCAAGAGTAATGCAGTGTCTGACCTCCAGAAAGTGTAGCTGCGGGTAGGCCTGATGTGTGGAGAACATTATCTTTGTTAGGCGTTCTATAATGTTAGAATGTTGGTTTGTTTCAGATCCTGTGTATTGATATGTCATAGCTTTAGATGGATAATATAGGAGAATGCATTTGTTATGGCAGAATTATTGGTGAGACCTGTAATAATGAGACTTGGAGACCGGTTGCAGTTCAACTCTTTATTCTGTGCACAGAAGTCCAGTAGTCAGGCAGGCTGCTGTAGCCAGTCTGCCGGGTAAAGGCAAGATTATGTTGTGTCCGGCCACTTAAATGCATTTGGGTGCATAGGGTGTGTCTACTCTTATCGGATCTTATTTATATAAATACATTTGACTTGACTTATCTATGACACACGGAGCTAGTGCCAAGCAGGCAGGGCACCTGGTAAGGGGTAAATTGTGTCAATTGCATTGATAGCATCTTCTATAATGTTCTTCGGCTCAGTCATCATTCCATCATTCACAGCAAACAAGTTGGCTCACACTTCATCACACTAGACTACAATGATTCTTAAATGTCCCTGTCTGTGTCTTTTGGAAATAATTAAAATGTTAATATCACTTGAGTTAACAAAATAAGTCCAAATTTTAAATATCCAGTTCTATCATTATCCATATTCAAAATAGGCTAATACTTTATACCATTGGCTTTTTATGAAAAATGTCATTAGGTTCATAGGACGTACCCCCTGAACCTTGAAAAGCATACAGTATAAATAACATGCGTGCATTAAAGAGCTCATGTTACAGACTTGAATGATGGGACACACCTCTATTTTGAGGAAACCTCTCCCAGTCATGCAGATACGTGAGACGCACTTTAATGCCAAACAGAAATCCGAGGTCTAACTAGCCATCCATGCCATGTGGTTTTGTTATGAAATACCAATTGCACAGACTTGTATTGCTCACCTTTCAAAATAGAGCCACACATGTTTCTTAAATTGTGTAAAAACAGCATAGTTCATTTAGTTTGTTTGAATCAGAGGATCATAGGCTCAACAGGCTGGAATAATTCTTATAGATAATTGGTTTCACAAGCCAAAACGTGTTTTTGGTCATTCTAAAATTGTCCAAATCAAGCTAAAACCTAGCCTATAGCATCTTGTAAACAATTGAGGTGTAACCTAATTATGAGGCCCTTTTTCGAGAGTTAAAATACAACTCTTTGGATGTAGAAGGAGTCAACATGTCAAAATGTTTCCCTTCTGTCCCAAGTCCGGCCCTTACTCCTTTTCTCTCACTTTCAGGTATGGTCTTAATCCCTCAATCATACAGACATCTCCATCTTTAAATCATCCCGTGGCTGCGTTGTCTACATGGTTTTCTGTCATCATTCCTGTTACATTCTTCTCCCATTCTCCCATCCACACAATACTCGTTCTCCCCCCCGATATCAGTGTATCCACCACTATTCATTGTTGACACTGTCTACAAGGACTCACTCATCACCACCCTTCATCCCACTTTTCCAAGATGGAGTGGTCCTGGGGCTCTGATATACATCTACAGTAGATATCCATTCTCTACTCTCTTCTGCTGAGGTCTGGCTCTGTCCGCATGTGGCACGCTCATGCCCGTTGTCAGTTCTCATTACCTAATTGGAATTGAGATACAGCTGGCCTGTGTTTCTGTCTGCACTGCACTCCTAGTGGAGATTACCTCCCACCCCCCTTATCCAGTTCAAACTACTCCTACTGGAGAGTCTGCCGCTGCCCTCATTTGTGGTCAAACAGTAGCTAAGGTCACTGTGAGATGAGAGATGTGCACAGAGTAGACCGACCAGTGAGGGCAGGAAGTCAGCTTGCTAGCGAGAGTTAATAAGAGCACTGTTTAATTCATGGGATCTGTCATGGTACAGTGGCTTAATCTACTCTAACATTTACGGCAGAATCCACACTTAAGGCCCCTTTCTGTCAGTATCACTGTGTTCCTTGGTTAAGGATTCAATACAATGTTTTGTTACACAAAGTATAATTGATGCCATGTTGTATCCTATGCAATACACCTTTTTCAAATCAGCCATTTTGTCATGAAATAGTTGTTTCCTGTTCCAGTTCATGCCCATAGTTTTTGTTTGATTGGCTCAGGTGCTCAGCAGCTGATTTTAACTGGAAACACATACATTCTACAACAATCGAACTCTCTCAAAGGAGGATTTCGTTTTGATACACACTTCCGGCGCCCGACCGGAGTGTCGCAAAAGCGCGACTTACGGTGGAGCGCATTCAAGAAAGTCAAATTGCATAGTGTTGTGTCACTATTAACATCAGATATCTCCCGAAAAAAACAAAAAAGAAAGCTATTAAATTCCGCGAAAAACTAACTCAAATCAAACTTATTTTTTTTACTTTTCTGGAGTTTCACAACTCACAAATTATGCCTCCCTCTGCTGGAATGGGACACATGCGTATGTGAAAGTGTCATACAGTATAGACAGGTTTCCTGTTAGTAAACATGAGAGGAATATGACCGCGCAGAGGAGGGGGAAGCCTATGGGTGCGTTTGGAAATTACGCACCGGAGCACACTCGCCTATTAGTTTGTATTGGCCAGTGCGCTCACTGCCGCTCAGGGCTGTATTTTCGAACGCGCCTTTCACCCGGGCATGCGCAGATTGCGCATTCTGCTCTGTGATGACGTCGCGCGGAAATCCGTCTATGTGTTTCCAGTTCAATCCTGCTGCCGAGCCAATCAAACGCAGCTATGGGCAAATGAACTGAAACAGGAAACGGGTATAACGACTTCTGAAAACCTGGGACTACAGATATGTACAGAGCCATATGTTGGCTCACTGGAAAGGCTCTACTACCCTAAATGGAAAGGAACCTTAATATCATTGGTAAGACCTGTGTTTACCCTATACTATTTCATGTCAATATGGCCTGATGAAGGTCCAAGTGACTGAAACGTTGTATCTTTACCAATTCAGTTTTTGAAGACACCTCGGTCTACGTGTCGAAATGTCCCTGGGCTTCTAACTGCTCCCCGAGGCACTGCCCCCGTAGGGCCCAGTGCTCCTGATAATTAGGAAGCTAACTCCAAAATGTTCATTTTTCAGGAAATGAAAAAAACAAAACAAAAATGGAGTTAGGAGGTTTTGTTCATCATTGATAAGAACAGCTGAATGGACTTCCAAGCTCACAATGAGGTTGGAGGTCAAAAAGGGGTGGAGCCTGGAGTCAGAAAAAACAGCTAACTCCACCCCCTTTTGGTGGAGTTAGCTGGTTTAGCAGAAAGTTTGAGGGTCCAATGGAGTTAGCTGGTTTTGTCAGAAAGGCTTTTAAATACTTTTCATTGGTTCAATATTTTTTTTACCAACACACAGACGTAAAGGGTGTTCAATAGAACTGATTTATGGAAAAAAATGCAAAAGCATCAAAATGGAGTTAGCTGGTTCCTGCCGGACAGCAACGATATGCAAATATACAGTGACAAATGCTGCAAAGGAGTGCAGCCCTTATTATTATTATTATTATTATTATTATTATAGCTGCCGTGAAAAAGGTCTATTGTGCAGTGTCACCGGATATGAGAATGTTTGATTAGGTCTTCTGATAGTGATTTGCTATTAAGCGTGGCCTTCTGTCAGTGGGCAACTGAGAATGATATCTCCTTCTCTGACAGGAAACGTAAGTAGGGTGTTGCAGGAAATGGATTATATCTCATCAATATCCATAAACTTGACAGAAAAAACTACAGGGAGATGACCCAAATTTCATAATGTTTGAGGACAGCCTTTGTAAGGAAACCAGAGCACTGACAAGAAAGAAAGGACATTAATTGGAGGGAATAATAATGACTTCTTTTCAATCTTTAGCTTGCCTGACACATTCAGTGTCCTGGTTGCTTATTTCCCAAGTTTCTCAACAAAATGTTGGCATATTATGTGAAAAAGATTAATTAACAGTGAAAGGAAAAGTGGTAGATTGTCTAAATTCACTTGGTGTTTAAAATGCTCGCTGCCTTTGAAAGAGAAGGGAAGGTCGTAGAACTGCTCCTTCTCTTTCCATTTATCTTCATTAACACATTTAGTCTCCTGAGCAGGACAGTTTAGCCTATCTGCACGGGTAGAGATAAAGGGAATTACATTCTCTGGAAAGACAGTGAGTTTGATTGTTCGAGATGTCAACCATTTGTCTTAACGCCAAGGAGTCTAAAATATTGTCACAGTGGACAAACCCAATACGGTTGTCTTTAGTGAGATTTACAGTCTGGCTTTGAATAGTGAAAGGTCTTTAGTCCTGACAATGCACTGTCAAGGGAACACAAGGACAGCAGATAAAGTGTAACTGAATCCTTTATTTTCAGAGAATTGATGAGTAACCCTTCTCAGATCAGAGAACGCTAAGCCTGAAGCAGGTCAGTTTTGGTGCAGGCTTTCACAATTTGCAACAATGCTGATATCTTTTATTTTTTATTTATTTGTAATCAATCTGCATCAATAATATCAAGTACAGGTGAACTCACTGTCACTCACAATATCCCATATTGTACGTTATTTTAGATTTGACCTCAGAGATAACCAAATGTGTCTGAGCTGACATAACGTTATCTTGTCTTGGAAGTCATCCTTTCATAATAGTAGCTTATTATTTGGCTCAGGAAGCTTCCTCGATGCAAATCCTCCTGTGGGCCTCAGGATGCAAGTTACAACAAAACAGCTCCTTGGCGGAACAATTAAATATATCCGGATGAAGCCCAAGCTGAATACACATGGGGTAGATTGGAAGTCTCAGCAGAGATGACTCACTTTTTCTACATGCACATGATGTTGCCAGTGTCAGAGTGCATTAATTAACCAATTAGCAAAATACTGTCTCATAAAGTACTTAAAACCTACGTTGTACGTCAAATAGAGAAAACGGCCAAAAATAAGCTCACATTTCAACATTTTGTGAGTTTGTAGATCTGCTATTTAAGCTGAATGTTTGTTCATTTTCACAGATGTGTTTGCTTATTTTCACAGAATGTTTGCCTATTATGACATGCCCAGAATAGGCACGCTAGAGTTCATGTGGTATAATAGCATAATTCACATCATTAAAGTTTCATCACTCAGATGATTTTGAAGAATATGTTTTGCTGTTGTACTTAAGACAATAGTAAAAGGGCAACCCTCTGTCTGTGGCTGATCCTACACAGTAAACTCCTTAATTTAAATATTTAGGGTGTCCATTTGTTCATTTGTACACTTTCACTTTATCGAAAATGTATTTAAAAGGATAAATACACAAGAAAGCCTGAAGACTTGTTTCCATTGTGGTCCTTTTGGGGAAGAGTGGCAGGGAGCAACAAGACAAAAAGAGACAAAAAACGAAATACAAAAACAAAACAACGTAAATTTGACATAATTAAATCTAAAAATGTAAATCTAAATGATCGTGGTTTAAATTGAAGTCATATTATTGGACAACCATATTTTTAATGAGAATTTAAAAGATTCAAAGGAACTGATCAACTTAAGGTTGGAAGGTAAACCGTTCCACTGTTACAAAATAAATGGATAAAATAACACTGAGGATTTTAGTGTGTAGGCCTAAATCTCTCTTCCACTACTGTTCAAGAATAATATGGGCTGAAAAAGGCATTACAGACAACCATAGCATGTGATTAGTGTGAGTATAATTATGTCAAATTCAGGAATACTATAATTATATCACAGGGGAAGCTACAGTAGGCAAACATCAAAGTAGCCTAGGGTGAGGTTGTAAGTTGATGTAATATTGATTACACTGAAATCAAATATTAATTATGTTAGTTACAGTGCAACAAAGACAGCTGGATTTTGACATCAAATCTAGTTTTTCTGTGAGGAAAAGCCTCAGCAACATTCAGCTTTATTAGAGCAGATCACAAAACACTCCAAATCAAAAAGACAGCCATACTCTAAACTTATGGGATTAATGAGTGGTTAACCACACACAAACAGTGCCGCACACAACTTTGAGTTTCATTAAACCTTTGTGCATAATAACCATTTAAACTGCAGTACATAAAATGATAAGCGCATCTAGGTGCCTGTGTTCATGAGCGCGTACAGAAACCTTGACCAAAGGACAAAGAAGGGCGCAACAGTTTTCCCTGTTCTTTAGTGTTCATGAGCGCATACACATACACAATTGCAATTATTGTCTGCCACTGTAGCTGGCAGACAATAATTGTCACTTTAAGTAGATTTAATAAGAATACCTTAGCATTTCCTGAACTTCCCTACATGTCTCACCCAGCTCGTCCATGCTCCTGTCTGGAGTAGGAAGATCCTGCAGAGCTGGAGACTGCACTAGCTGCTACTGCTAGTATTTCTAGAGCCCACACTAACCCTAACCTCAACATTAACCCTAAAATGCCTGATTTATACTTGGTCGTGCGACTGGTGTTGCACACAAAGAATGGCCGATCTACAAGCTCACAATGCGTCGCATCCCATATCATATAAATAAGACCTAAAGCATTTATTTGTATAAATCAGGCTTGAACCAGAAAGTGCCATTTCAGGCTGAAAGTGCAGTTTTCCGGTTCTGCAACGTATTGCCTTGTCTGCTGTGCCGAGTTTCTCGTATGCAAGAGTCATGTCTGCATGGATGCACTCGCGGAAGCTCACATGTCCAACTCCCACAATGCCATCTGGCAGCCTTTTCAGATCATAGAGGTGTCTTATCTGCTTGCTTGTCTGTTATTGTGCATGAGTGCATGACTCTGTGAGCAGCTAGTATGGAAAAGTATCAAAATTCTCTACATCAGGGGTCTTCAACGTTTTTCAGACCCCTAGCTGAGAGAGATATGAAGCAGGGGTCCCCCACAACATAAAATTGCGTTGCAGATTAAACTTTTTCATAGGTTTTATAGATAGCTTCTTAGACTTGTTTGACAGCACTAGCTGTCAATCAAATAAATACAAAATAATTAATAACACAGCAAAGAACCAAAACAAAGGTACCGCTGATAAAAGAAGAACAAAAGAAAAAGAGAAAATAAAATAATAATAATCAGTAAATGTATATAATGTTAATTGCATGGTTTTCTCCAGTGCTGTGGATAAGATATCAAGCATGTTTTCTTTTGCCCCATTGGTTCGAGCTATAGAGAGTTCCAAAGAGATCATGTCCATTAGTGCGAGGATCCATTGTGAAACTTCGAGTTAGTATGGGGAGGTTTCCATCTTAGGACCAGCAGCTTCTTTGCAGATGTCAGCCCCAAAAGCAAGTCTTCTTTGTGGCATTGTCAACCCGATCGCTGAATCATCGCTCAACATTAAAATATTAGGCAAGAGGGGAATACGAGTTCCCATTACCTCAGATAGTACTTGTGAAACTCTGAACCAAAGGTTATTCACATCTGGACACTCCCACATCATGTGCATATGTTCCTTTGTTTACTTAGTAAACTTGACCTTTCACTCTGTACTTGGTCTGCTTTCCCCCCCCTCTACGCCAAACCTCTTTGCCGAAAATAGCCATTGTGAGCTTGTAGATTTGCTATTTTTGGCTAATGTTGCCCTCAAAATAGCGATGCTAGGGTTTAAGTGGTTAATGTAAAAAAGATCACACAAAGATTTTGAGGCCCCCTGTAGTAACTCTGAGGACTCTCTAGGGGTCCCGGACCCCCTGTTGAAGACCCCTGCTCTACATGATTCATTGATCACACCTTTTTGTTCACAAAATGTTGAAGGTTAACTTACTTCTTGGAGTGTCCAAATGGACGCTCTCAGAGTCAAGTGAACACAGTGTTCAGTCTTATAGGTGTTGAACTAAAGCTATTCATAGTGCAATTTATATATGGCCTGTTAATTTTTTCCCCACACCGACCTGTTTATTTTTCCCCCCACACCTTATGACAAATTAACACCCAAAAGTCTCAGTGTCCATTTAATTTTATGAGTATAAAAATGGTGGCGCTGCCCATTAGTCCCAATGGTCCAGCAATAATGTTAGGTTAGTCAGTGTGAGGTAAGGGTAAGGCTGAGTTATGATGGGGGCTGTTAGACCAATGGTACTCAGAAACAATGGACCATCAAATGGCATGGCACCTAAAAGTGGTCCATTTAGTTACATTTTCACCCTCTCATAGTTAAATTGATCTTACTGTGTATTTTTGCCATTGTATTGTAGTAAGTATTTCTTCATCTTCAAACAAATATTAGATGATGATGATTTAAGATTACATGTATCATGCAATAACTGTGTAATGTGATTATGTCAATACCTCCTGACCTGTAGTCCTACAGTAAAATCCTTGGTGTTAATGTATCCATTTGTGACTTGGAGAGTGTACAAATGTAACCTAATGGACCGATATGAGTCCATTTTGGTTATAAAAGCTCAAACATTCATAACAGTAATCTTGGTTGCATGTTAAGGTAGCTCTTTGGTCAGTTTGCTGGTCATCTAATTTTATCCCTGACTTGTGTTGTTTCCCCTGAGGATGGTGGTTTTGCTATGAGGGAATAACAGTGTTAATAGTGTTATAAACACACCACCATGTGCCAGTGACTTAAACTATAATGATAACCTCATGGTGACATTACCCTTCATGTGCCCATGACAGATTTGCCCAGAAGAGTTGATTACTTGAGACACATCGTGGCCCCTTGAGGGGAGGGGGGGGGGGAATAAGTCACTTTTATTATAATTGAATTATGCTTTCCTTTCTATTTATTTCACTGTCCCAAAGCCTTGGGTTCCCTTAAGCCTCGCAGCGGTCTAAATAAGAAAATATTAGTAACCCATGTTCCACCCAAGTATCCCCTCTGGTCCCGTCTAGAACTATGATCCCCTCTTGTCCCCTCTGTACCAAAGATTGTGTGTGTGTGTGTGTGTGTGTGTGTGTGTGTGTGTGTGTGTGTGTGTGTGTGTGTGTGTGTGTGTGTGTGTGTGTGTGTGTGTGGTGTGAGGCATGGACGTTGATTACTGCCATGGAGGATTTTGTGTGACAAAAGCTTTCAGTTTGCCTGTCTATCATTCTGTAAGACGTGAGACATGAGGGATATAAATACACTGCTTTGATACCCTGGTCTCCATCCTTCACCAGTTGTCTCTCACGTGGGCCTTTGGATCGTCCATCCCCCCCCCCCACACACACACTTCCCCCAGCCCCCTATGGAGACGGCAGATCAGTTTGAGTGCTTTGAGTGCTTTGCCCTCCTTGACTCTGATAAGGGCCTCCAAATAGCAAAAGCCTGGACCATTCCCAAATTGGTGGACCAGCGTAATGTAATGACTTTGCAGAAACTTGTTTGCTGAGGAGGACACCACCGATGAGACGGATAGGGTTTTTAATGTGATTAGATTCTTCTTCTCCATCTTCCTTTTGTATTGGTCGACCTAAGCCTGATTTATAGTGTGTTGTATGACGCACGCACTGTAGATCGTCTGTTTGTGGCACACTGCACGTGCCACCGTCACACGATGGAGTAAGTTAAGCATTATTCTGACAGAACAAGCCAGTGTAAAATGACAGTGCAGTAGGCATGGTCCAGATTTATTTGATCAATTAAAATGAATTACAGCTTTTATGAGAAACATGACCTTCTAACACACACTTCTAGCTTACTGTGTCAATAATGAGCCGCTCATATTGACAAAATGACTCCAATCGGAGACCTGGGGCCAGATGTGAATACAAGATTAAACTACATACCTGTACAGTATGATGTGATTACTTCAATCGCCACAAAGAGTTTGGGAATTATTACCAACTTTATATTAGTATTGTTAAGCTCACACTGGCATGAACAATTAACTGATTTTACTTTATACTGTTTTGAGGTTGTATACACGAACCTCTGCGGCCTGAAAGGGCTTATCCCAGCCCTATTATAAGAGTTTAAACTAAGCTTAACAAAGTTATATAACTTGCACATTATTTAAAATGTATTTCTAAGATGTATTTTCTTCAGCTTTATGGTTTGAGGTTTTCATGGGCTAGTTTGTAGTATTCCCTCCTTTACATTGAATGGAATTCTAACCACGTTTACACAAGGCTTTAGTAGTTGTTTGCATTGGCTGGCCATCTTGATCTGATAGTAAGGCAAAATATACCCCAAAACCCTCAAACCCAATTTATCTATAACCTATGGCATTGGAGGGAGTACTTTTTCATTCTGCCATGGCTATGTGAAACTGTGGGATATTACTTTTTTTCTGACTTTGGTGATATTGAAAAAGTATCAGATTTTCTATACACTGCAATTTCTTCCGGCAAAGGACAATAACAACAATACGTATGAAAACAGTACCTTCCACAAATATTATTAAAGTACATACAATATGCTAAAGGAGATTTAGATAAATTCAACAAATCTGAAAGACAGGCTCGGCAGCGTTCCAAGTATTAATATTATTTAGATTCATTGGGTATTAATGTATTTATTTAATCTATTATTTATCATCTGGTAGTCTACCCCGTATAACTTGGAACTTCCATACATAGGCTCTGACATACCTTTTAGTAAGAAGTATAATAGTTAGAATTTAAGCTTTCAGAGTGTGAGCAGTTTGATTTTTTAAGAATTTTAAAAGAACCTCTAGTTCATCAAATGAATTTGAGTTAATTTGTTAGACTGAGGATGTAGAGTTATGAATGAAAAATGGTCAATCAAGAAGGATTCAGAGCTGGATAAGAAACGTTCATTGTCTGGTTCATAGTGTTTTTGCTGGACACTGTTTTGACAAGCAAGGAGCAAGCAGTAAAACAAGTCAATATCTACTGTATATGTACTACAGTAGGTAGGCCTATGCATTAACCATGTAAACCCCATGTGGTTGACCAGAGTCCCTCAGGGCTCAATACTAGTGTGTGTTCTGTTATTGTGGAGAAAGCTTTCGCTGAAAATAGCCGCTCTACAGGCTTGTCGATCTGTTATTTTCTGCAAAAGCTTTCCCCACAATATGAATGCTGGGGTTTAAGTGGTTAACAACAAACCAGTAAGACCAAATAGTCAGCATCTACAGTATTGCGGATATCTACTGTGGACATTTCAAATTGCTTATTCATTTAGAAAGACTTCAGGAATTTCTGGATTATGCCGACTCTGACTTAAGCCTAAAAGACCAAGATGCATTTATCTTCCAAAAACAAGAAAACTACAGTAATATAAAAGTTCACAAGCTCCACTATAGATTCAATTCAAATGCTGCACTCTGTTTGGTTATCATGGCAACAGTCAAACAGGAAATGTAGGCTATGGTGTATAAGAGAAACAAATGGTTTGCCTGAGGGCCAGAGCGGCAGAAGGCTTTGCTTATGTACAGTCTGCTGGTACAGATATCTGGGGCTCGCCATAAAGAGGCCCCCAGTTTATAGTGCTTACTGCGGATGATGCATCTCAAGGTCACAGACACTGGACTGAATAAAATAATATCACAAGTTTTCATCAACTGCACCTCAATAAACTTGATTGATCAGGGGTTCTTTAATTTTTTTTTTATTTGACACATCTACAGCAGCGAGCAGTGACAATGACAGCGGGGAACCAATGCTGAGTTGCAAGTATGTGTTGAAAGGATACTTCCTGATGTTTGATGGCATGTGGAAGTGGTGACCTAGTGCCTATTGATTCCTGTTGATAAGTAATGTACAGTAATGCTTTACACCCTGAGTTCAGTTGTCACCGCTGTAAGCTAAAATTAAAATAGAATTGTTGGTTTGGAATTGACACTTGCAATAGGGGCCACATGACCTCTATCAGAGGTCATACATCAGATTTCAATGTCAAACCTTCAGTTCATACAGATGTGCAGTCACATATTTAAAAGATGTGTGCATTTCTAATATATATATTATCTCTATATTTTAGCATTACTTGCTCCATGACAATTTATAGATCAGCTATTATTGACGTGAGACATCGTCGTACGACGAAGTATAAATCAGGCTTAACTGCTGGAAGTAGATTTGAGCTTTCAGAGGGTCTCTCACCGCTTCCATTATTTAAAAGAAAGAAACAATGGAAAACAAAATGGACAATGCAGTGTGTATATATGTACATGCGCAGGAAAGTGCATGGATGTGCTATTTCTTTCTTACATCAAACTGGAAAGCCTGGTGCATAATTTAACTGTGTTTTATCTCTCTTCACTCAGAGAGACATGACATCACTGTTTTATGAAACTGGCAGAACTGTAAGTGTCAGCGTTGCCAGATTCTGCGAGAGAAATAAGCAACCAGGTCTATGAAAACAAGCCCGAAAGAAGCGACAGGCTATGCGAGCACTTCAAACCTTTATACGTCGACTATTTGAAAATAGCAGATCTACATGCGATATGTTGTGAGCTTGTAGATCTGCTATTTGCAAAGAAATCTTGAGGAGAAAAGAATTGCTGCCACAAATAATATTTTCAGATGGGGGGGGGTCCGTGGACAAATACACATTAATTTGGGGGTCCTTGACATGATGCCGAAATAAGCAGCCAGGACGGGTGCAGGAAGGGGGCGTGTCTGATAAAATGAATATCAAATATCTAAATACTGAATCAAGCAACTTAAAAACTATCCGGGGTACTCCGGATAAACAAGCCCAAAGTCACTTATAATAAGCAGACCTGGCAACATTGGTGAGTGTGTGCTGCTGATGTGTTACGTTGTTGGGCATGTCATGGTTCAACCTGATGGAAAGGGACAGTGAGTATTTTCTGAGGGGGGAATTGCTTTTATAGCTTCACCCAGCGGATGGCTGCTCAGATGTCACATAGGGGGAGCTGTTAGAAGCAGGGCCGTTTGTAGACCCCAGGAAGGCAATTAGGCATCAACTCTTTTTGCAGTTCTCTGATCCGGTTCATCTGATATGGATATAGCCTGTGCTCCCAAACTCCCTCTGAAACCAGAGCATACCAGGACATAGTGGTAGGCCCTACCAATAAACCTGTGAAATGTTTGGAATCCTGCAAGTTTATTCAAATACATCTTGGTGTACTTGTCTTTATTTGGTATGTCCATGCATTATTCTAACTAGTAGGCTACTCTATTCGGCATTCATGTGGGGGGAAAATAACATTGCGATAAGGATATAAAGTAATGTTCTAGAATAGGCGTGGCCTAGACCCAATCACATTAGTCGGTTCTGAATAATAATTAGGCTTTCCCCGTGTGATGAAAGCCTATTTTTTTTTGATAAAAAACAAAAAAGAACATACAAGTTGGTCACCAGAAATGTTTGATCAATCCGTAAGGCAGTGTTAAAAAAATGATGTTCCTTTTCCTTCAAGGTAAAGGCACGCTCACCTTGAGGACAGTCTTGAGAAGGTCTTGAATAAACTGGGTGCAGATTCTTAAATATACATAAAAGGAAAAAACAATCTGCACTCTCCGTAGAAGTCTTAGGAGTCTTTTTTAATAATGTCTTAAAGATTGTTTTCAATTTGAATTCATTCTATGAAATGGAGCATTCCCTCTGCAAAGTCATCTTGCAAGTCTTTTAGAATTCTCCATTGCTGAAGAAAGAATTCCATTTTCTGGGAGGTCTTGGATGTTAAGAAATGCAAAAAACTAGTAGATTTCCTGATATGCTTCATATCTTCTATTTCTGTTAACACATTCCCGGAAAACCTTTCCTTTCCGGATGTATTTTATTGACCATTAGACCCCATCACGCGATTCATCAGCCTGCCTGCCTTGTGCGTTCATTGTTTGACATACCGGTACAGGATGGAAAAGGCCGTTGCAGTTTACAGTGCATTAAAAAAATAGGATGAGTGTGATTTATTGCCGCCTGTGGGTCACCGTGCGGGCCCCTGGAGCCTCAGGCCCCTGGGCTGCTGCCCCGTGAGCCTGTGTGTTAATCAGGGTCTGGTTAGGGGTTAAGTGTCTTGCTCAGGGACACTTTGACACGTATACTGTGCGAGAAAGAGGTCAAACTGACTGTGCGAGCAAGAGATCAAACTGGCTACTTTCCGATTCCCAGATGGCCGCTCTAGCCACTCAGCTACTGTAGGGCTGCCCAGGATTTACAAGGTCTAACCCAGGTCCAAGACATTGAAATCTCACTAGATTGACTGTTGGGCTGCAGTGAACCATTATGATTGGCCAACTGGATATAACTATATTCTCTGACTTGGCTATTGTTCACAATTGCACACAATAAAAAAAATGACATTAGCCGTCAGCTTATTACTGTACAAGAGGTTTGTGTCATGTTTTAATTATTTTGCCACATTGTTTTCTAAGCTCTAATTAAGGCATGTATTGTATGAAACCAGAGCTATTAGAGGTCATTACTTCCTATTCTATCCATAAACACAAATTTGTTGGAAGAGAGACCTGTGTCTGGCTGTGGCAGCAACGATAGCAACCCTTCTCAATAGCTGCAGGTCTGTCTGTCTTCTGCCATCTTAATTGTGCTAGACTAAAGCCTGATTTATACTTTGTCGTACGATGGCATCGCACACTGAAAATAGCTGATCTACTGTACATGTTCACAATGTGGCGCGCCTGCAACGGATTTGTGATCTTCTAGATTGGCTATTTTCTGAGTATAAATTAGGCATAACTGTAGAATGTAATTTTGCACACTTTTAGTGAATAGTGGGATACATCTACAGTAAGTAATTATTATGTACAGGAGAACAGAAGACATTTGGTTGTGTTTTTCTGATGGCACTAATAGTCATGCCATCCACTCCTTGCACATGGCAGTCTACTTTACGTAGTTTGTTTTCCAGTTCAATGTTAAGCAACAGCAGAATAAAACATGGCAGTCTATTAAGCAACACTGCACAGCACACCCAGAGCCATGGGTCTGCCAATGTGTAAACATATACAGTATTACTATTGACACAACTAAATCTAGCGCACACAGCTGTGTTGCTTAGCTACATCATGGTGTACTATAAGGTCAGCCGTATACAACCTGCCATGTTTATACCCTGTTGTAGTTTTTTCTTTTAACTAAACTCGAAAACAAACTACAGAATCAGCCTAGAGTTTCAGGTTTTCTAACTGGACTACTGTCATTATTATAGGCAAATAGATTGTCACTTTTTGTGTGTATTTATCTGTCATACATTGTTGTACAGTATGGTGTTGTTCAGCAGCTCATTGTCTTCTTGATGATGGTCTCTTTACCAGGGCCCCCTCATTTATAATGTCAGGTTGATTTAAATAAACAATTCCTGCAACCCAATACACATTTCCTGCAAGTAAAAACAGGCTTTACAGTATTAACAATGTACATATTGATAAACATGTACCAATAAAAGGACATGGCAAGGTCCAAAGATAAGTGAGAACATCATGATACAGTGTTCCAAGGCACAGAGTCAGACACTGGAGGTGCATGTACAGTAAATAATCATGAAACCACTATAGCAGAGACTTTATTTTTAAATACAAGAGACAAACAAGACTTGCTAGAATAAATTCTTAGTTGCTGATAAATGCCCAGTGAAAGGGAAAGTGGGCTTCAGAAAATAAAAAATAATCTTCTACTGTAGCTCTTTTTCTATTTAATCCATAATGCATCTGGAATGCCAATATTGAGTAATCTCCATGACAGATGTCTGACTACTTGATTTGGTCTGCGCACGATCAATACCATTTTTCCATTCTATGGAAGGATTCATTACTTTTCTTTTTCATTTTTGATGATCACAATTAATCATAATAATCATAATAATTACACATTTTTGTCTCACATTATTTTGTAACGTTTTGGAATTCTGACTAAAAAGTTATGAATGATTTAATAGCGGCACATCATTTTATGTTCATGTAAGTGAGCAATGTGTCAAGGGGGCCAGTTCTATGAAAAATTCAGATTTTCACATCTGGAGCTCCAAGTCAGACTGATATTCAAGCAGTTTGGCTTATGCTTGGTTAATCAATGTATGTATACTGTAACCTTTTTTCTTTTTCTTTCTTTTTTCCTTGCTTGCTTGCTTTCTTACTTTCTTGCTGCTTGCTTGCTTGTTTGTGTGCGTGTGTGTGGGTGGGTGGGTGTGTGTAACCACATGAACCAGGCCCTAGTGTCCCTCGTCTGGGCATTTCATGGCAAAAATAGGCGATCTGCAAGCTCACAACGCCTATCAATGCGATGAGTTGTGAGCTTTTAGATCGCCTATTTTCGGAGAAGAGATTTGGTGTACAGGGGAAAAGGAGGGGACCAACTAGGCCCCTGGTCGACCTCGGTCAATGAGTTTTATAGAGGTTTTAAGAGTTCAAATCATAATTTGCTTCTTGTTTGCCATAACATCACATACTTAGTCATTGATATGAATGCATCATGCACTTATTTATGTACTTACTTCACTAGCCTGAAAAGCCATTACAATGCTGATGAGTGTGCATAGATAAGATTTTGCCTATCTCAAGTCTAAGTGTTACTCATCGTTGTTGTGGATCTTGTTCTTATTAATATCACCGCCATGACAACTGGACATTTGATCCTCCATGTTTATAAATGCAGCATTAGCTCCTGTATTGATCCATGTACAGTGTATTACCTACACTGTAAAATCCTGAGTACGGTATTAATCTACTCAGGACAATGGTTACATTTGTACATTCTCTGAGTTACACATGGATAAATGAACACTGAGAATTTTCCTGTGTGCACACTGGTGCTTTCTGTGGGTGAAATGTGAAATTATAATTATTATTATTATCATTATTACATTTATTATTCTATTGTTATAATTATTATTATTATTATTACATTTATTATTCTATTGATGTAATAATGATAATTATTATTATTAATATTATTATTATTATTACATTTATGATTCTATTGTTATAATAATAATAATAATAATTATTATTATTATGCAAGGAATCCCTTTATTGCAACTGGTTTACTTGAGGTGAATGTTTTTGATTGATGTGAATAGGATGGCATGGGTAGCCTCTATAAAGTTTGTTATATCAGCTTCTGTCAGGATGGACAGAGGAAATATAGCCTTGCAGTGCATAGGCAATAAAGAGAGAGATGAGAGAGAGGGGGGGGGGGGGGGTGAGCTTAAGCAAAATGGAAAAAAGTTAATTATCTACTTTCAACCTGGCATCCATATTTTTGGGCATGTCATTAGGCTATAGGCAATGTGTTGTGGGCTTGTAGGTCGACGTGTGACACCATCATACGACAAAGTATAAAATAGGGCTTGAGTTATTGATTGAATTTCATTGTTATTGAGGACTTGCCATATGGTGAGAAAGGCTGGACTTGTGATTTATGGCTGGGAAATCATAAAAGCCTTTTCCTGTTTCCAGACACAAAACTATACATTTTCCACTCAGCAAAGATGTTTCTATACAAAATAATGCCAAAAATAAACAGTGAATGAGTCAAGAAAATAGGGATATAGGGTAGCCCAATAATTGTTGTGATTAATTGGGCTATTTAAATTGGAATTTGCATCTCGAACAGCACATACTGGAAGGCTGAACACTGGTGGGTTTTAATCTGAGCCTGCAGTTAATTCTGTACCTATAAGGCCACAGTTGTAAAGCCTCCTATACATCTTGTCAACTATAAATTATTGTCTGTGTAAAGAATGATGCTTTCAGTAGCTATGGCAACCCAATATAATAGGACCCCCCTTTCCCAGCGTGCCTCTCTCTCTCTCTCTCTCTCTCTCTCTCTCTCTCTCTCTCTCGCTCTCTCTCTCTCTGTGTGTCCAACCCTCTCTCGCCCCCCCCTCTCTCTCGCTCGCTCGCTCGCTCGCTCTCTCTCTCTGTGTCCAGCCCTCTCTCTCTCCTCCATCCACTCCAAAGCGTTTTAGATTACTTTGCGCATGTACAGCCAAACAGAACATTGCATCGACTCTCTAAGATGGCGATAACACGTCTGGCTTGCCTTCTGATTCTGCTCTCAACTCACTGTAAGTAAAACTGCGTGTGGATTGTACTTATATTTCCCCTTTATTGTCTTCGACGGTGTCCTTTAAATCTTAAAGCTTTAAGCCGGTGAAATGGATTCTGTTACAGAAGTGATCTTCTTCTCTGACCCACAACTAAACAGTGTTGCCATGTCCGCTTATTATAAGCGGCTTATGTTTCTGTAAAGTTGCTTGAAATATTGGTAGTCTTTCTAAAGTGTTGCTTATTTGAGCTTGTTTCCTAACGTTGTTAAAATAAGTAGTTGTCCTTGACATTTTCATGTCAAGGACCCCCCAATGAATATTTGGCCACAGACCCCCCATCTGAAAATATATTGTGCCAGGAACCCCCCCAGGCTACAAGATTATTGTTTTCTTAATTTGAAAATGGCAGATCTACAAGCTCACAACGCGTCGCATCGTGAACGCGTTGTAAGCTTTTAGGTCGGCAAATACCCGTAGCCTAGTCGCTTCTTTCGGGCTTGTTTTCATAGACCCCTGGTTACTTGTTTCTCTCGCAAGATCTGGCAACAGAGCAACTAAACTCCAACCAGACTAGTCATCTGGACTGGAAGTAAAACAAAAAAACTCTCATTTATACTTTAACGTTTATGTCAGAATAATGGACTCCATTAAATGCCGTGTTCTCGGTTTACCGATTGACAAAAGCACGCATTAAAAAAGCGCTAATCCGCGATCCGCTCTATTGTTTCGCAAATCCATCGCATGCCGGACTCGGATAGCTTCTTTATTAATGTACAGCTACGGTTATAGTATTCCGTACAATGATAATGTTGTTAAAATAAACACACAGTATATACGCATATATCTCTTTATTAGCCTATTCACTTGGAGCTCTTGAGTTATACATTTGGGGCACATTTCGAGTAAGTTTCTCGATTTTTCTCCACTTTCAAAAGTTTTACTCGCTGAACTTGGAGGAGTGGGTTTATGTATGGTTACATGTATTCTTTAGTTGGACCAGAAATGTCTTGTTTAAGTGTTTATAACATGGTGTTATAACCGTCCTTCTTGGTAATAATGTGAGTCAGTGAGTCGCGCTGAAAGTGGTGATGCGAGTTAACGGTTTTTCCTATGAGGGAATAAAGAGCAGCGTTGCCAGGTTTTGTGAGAGAAACAAGCACCTAGGTCTGGGAAAACAATCCCAAAAGAAGCAACTACTGGCCACATGAACACTTTAAACGTATATGATCTACAATGAGCTTGTAGATCTGCTATTTTCACACGGGTCCCTGGCTCAAAATATTTTCAGTCCGCAGACAAATACATATAGGCCCTATTCATTTGGGGGTCCCTGACATGAAAATGTTGGAGAACCGCTGGTTTAAACAACAGTAGGAAACAAGCCGAGAATAAGCAAGTAGGCTACACTTTAGAAACAAGCCCAAATAAGCGCAACCCTCAACCACCAACAAGTAACTTCACAGAAAAAGAAGCCCAAAGTCGCTTATAATAAGCGGACATGGCAACACTGGTGAACAGACGGGCTTCTGCGTCCCCCCCATTATAACTCGTTTAAACCAACGGCGAGATACAGTGTAACTCCTTTAGATGGTACAGGTACAGTCAATGTGTTTACTGTTTACAGTGAGTGTACTGTACATGTGTCGGTTCTGTAAATTGTGTTTATTTTAAGGAGGTGATGGAATCCTACTTTGCTTCCATGTTTGGACTCCCGGGAACAAATTAGAAATTAGTCAACTGTTGCATCATCTTGCAATTATAGGTGCATTTTTGCATTTCCTTTTGTTTGTTTGAATGAGATCATTTTGAAAATGAATAGGCCAGCAAACTTAACTTTTTTAATACCAATGGTTTAGTACTTTTACTTAAGTACATTTTGAATTCCGGACTTTTACTTGTAACAGAGTATTTCTACATTGCAGTATTGCTACTTTTATGATTATTATTTACTTTTAAGTAAAACATTTAGTACTTTTACCACCACTGCTTATATTCTTGAATAGCAAATCGTAGAACCCTGACATATTGTATGGAACAAGGACAAACACACATACAGTAAGACAGTGCCTACAGCTTCAGTGATCTTCTAAGTGTGCAGATTGGCTTAAATGTTTTGAGATTTAGTTTAGGGATAGAATGGAGCTTGTTTCAAATCTGTTGCTGGTGTCTTAAGACTGTCTTACTGTCTCTGTCTGGTAGTAGGCCTATGCTTTCGTTCTGTTGCATAAGTCAATCTGTGAGGGGTCATGCTGACATCCAGAAACAATTTACATTTTCAGAGGGGATTTACTTGTCTAAGGTTTAAGATATTTTTTTTGACTTGTCTGGACAGGGTTTTAGCCATGCCGTCAGCTGGCTTCCAGTCAGCACCTCTGCTGTCCTTAGAAGCAGGCCAAATGTGGTTATACCACAGCTGAACTAACAGAATCTGACCTGGCCAATGATGGCCACAAGACACACTTTAAATGTATAATTGTTGCGTATGGCATTGATTAAGCATGGGTACTCATAGAATTAACTATGGTGTTTTTTTTATATGGTTGTCTTAATCTGGGAGTCTGAATCACACTGTGTGATTACAATATACATGCATTATCAATGTGTTCATTTTTATTTTTCTGTAGCGGTCAAATTAAATGCGGCTTCTGTGTGTGTTTGAGATGCTATTGTTATTGTCATGGATATAACCAGTAGCCTACAGCTGACCAGTCCTGTAAAGATGCTTCATTTCAATGTCAAAGTAGCAAAATAGTTGTCTGGCTTTTATGTTTAAGTGTGTGTGATTGTATGTTTACAGCAGACCTTTCAGTCAGATCTAAATGGAACATTTTCCATTGTTGGCTTTACCTGAACTGTTTTACTTTAATATGCCAAAGAAAGCAGCATGCACTGGTTCATCTGCCAGGAAGCCGCTGCCAAGAGCAGAGCCAAGATATGTAGAGCTTGGATGCTGCTCAAAGTGGATTAGTTCTGAGCTAATATAAACTTTAAGATCATCACTTGGATTCTTTTACGAAGCACCTGTGCTCATCCATATGCTCCATGATTTATTGCCTTTATATATATTTGGATTAATTTGAATACATAAACAAATTAAGAAAAGTCAGCACATTTCTTTTTTTTTTATAACATAAATGCAATATTAGCCTACTGCCTAATATTGTGTATTAAGCAAAATTGCACTTTGGTAAAGGTTTAGGTGGTGTATTAGTTACCTTGCCATGATGTAACTCTAAATATTGGTGCAATATCGGCAATGATTGTTCTGTTGATTCGAAATGTATATCCCTCTCCATTGACATTGCAATAAACAGGCATCAAAGTCACTCTTTTAGCATATTATTTTATTTATTTGTATCATAAAAATGTCAACTTCATGTTTATTTTACTATTTGAATTAGGAAGAAGATCTGGACTGGATAGCTATTTCTGGGAAAACCTTGCCCAATTGACTTGTTTGTGACTCAACATAAGTTTTCACATAATTGCAGCTGAGAATAAACCAATTGAGCGCTTTGGGACAAGATAGAGAGTCTCTTTAACTGAACAGATAAGATCATGGGTAAAGCTGTCCACTGGTGTTGTGTTGACTCCCATATTCTCACTCCTGATAAAACAAGGAAGCTTTAGACATTCAACCATTTGTTAGAACCACCTGGACACTAGCGTCCCTATTCTGGGCATGTCACAATAGCCGAACATTTGGTGAAAACAGGTGAAAATAGCAGACCTACAAAAAGACCTGTGAGCTTGTAGATCGTCAATTTCCGCTGTTTTATGTATATATAGGGTTTTAGTTCAATCAGAGCCAAGTGGTCAGCGGTTCATTCATGCTTTGGCATGTGTGGTATAGCAGGCTGGCATGGTTGATGTGTGCCCCAGGATGAGTGCTGATAGTTCCTCCCACCGGAGGTGCATGTTGTCAGATGTTTCCCTACGCACCCAAAGCTCGTGAGCAAATGTTTAGAGCGCTCTCTGAATGGCATGCTGGGCCCCTGTGGGCAAGTTACATACAGTCTGACATTTTACTGGAGAGACAGTAAATGGCAGTGTAACACAGGGAGAATGAATGCGCAGAAAGCATGTCACTTCCTGCCAAGTACTTGTTTTATCACTGTTTGGATGTATCTTCTCTAGAAAGCCTGAGTGAGACGGATACCAACAACATGGCGCATTTAACCACTTAAGCCCTACAGTATACATTTAGTTGACCGGGCTGTCTATACTTTGTCCCCACCTCTCTTCACTGAAAACGGCAGCTCTACCAGCTCAGATCTACGTGAGCTTGTAAATCAGCTGTTATCACCAAATGTTTGGCTATAAAGAAATGCCCCGAGTGGTCTGCGCTCAAACAGCTACCAGAAGAAAAGCGTTTGGCCCGAGTTGGTACATTTGTCATGGATGCTACCGATCGATTGTAATATGTTCATAACAAATTGTAGTGTTCAAATCTGATCAGAAGATAATTAGAACACGCCTTGGCTCACCCAGATGGATATCTGTAGGGAAACAGTTTTTCATTGGGATACAGGCAAAGCACTGTATCACATGACCCTTGCTGTGGAATGGACCCAAACAGCTGAGTAGGCGTGGGTGGAGGTGTTTGAGGCAGTCAGGGACGTGACCAGAAATATCTGTGGCGTCCCTCCCAAACCTGTGTGTGTGTGTGTGTGTGTGTGTGTGTGTGTCTGTGGTTGTGTGTGTGTGTGTGTGTGTGTGTGTGTGTGTGTGTGTGTGTGTGTGTGTGTGTGTGTGTGTGTGTGTGTGTGTGTGTGTGTGTGTGTGTGTGTGTGTGTGTGTGTGTGTGTGTGTGTGTGTTTTGTGCTAGCAGCAAATGCAGCATTCCGAATAGAAAACATATGGGGGGAAAATCTTCATATCATGTGTGCAGGGAATAACAATCATACCCACCTGTTTTTCTGCGAGATAAAAGGGAACCATGTTGATGAGCAGGACCCCGGGGCCCAAGAAGAGAGGGAAAAAATAATATGAGGACTTTGTAAGGAAAGCACAACTGAAGTTGCGTGAAAAACACGTTGGATTTGAGGATGCCTCTCCAGAGACAGAAATCTACACAAAGTCAAGTCCTCACAGGGAAGAATCCAGCCTTCTATCCCACTTTTATCATTTTCCCTCTCTCAGTAAGCTGTAGCAGATGCTGAGGTTAAAAGCTAAACACCATCACACTAGCATTCCAGAAATGGCAGTTATGTGCAGCGTGCCTCCATCGCACCATATTCAAATGGCGGCCATTACATCATGCTCGAGTATGATGTAAGAGCAAAATGGCCACCATTTGATTATGTGTAATGTCAATAAGACTATCATGATAAAAAAAAAAGAAACACTGGAAGCCATTTCTTAGATAGTGCATAATTGGACAAAACCTCCTAATGGCAATATTACAAACACCATTGCCTACCTCATGGGAAAATCTAAATATATAGTGTAGGCTAAAGGCCAAAGGATACGTTCCACATCCGCATAGCCACTTAAATTCGTCACCAACTCATATACACGACCACGTGCACATGCGCTGGAAAAGAAAAATAGATACTCTTCGGAGAGGTTGAGTAAAGAGATTTGTCGCTTTATTTTATGAACATGTGATAAGGACTTGAACTTGAAATTGAAAGTTTGTTGGCAGGTTTGATAAAGAAAATACAAACCTAAATTAAAAAGACTTCTCAAATCTTTGCTGAATCTGAATCCCAGGAATGCCTCTTCTCACAATGGCAAGTCCTTCAGTTGTCTGGAAGGTCATTAGGGGGTGCCTTGTATTAAGTGCAGTTTGTGTTGCTACTGAATGTGTGCACGTCTGCAGACACCAAATTGTAGTATATACAAAAACATATATAAATCTGCTGTATGCAGACCCTTGCATCTACACGGACGCACAAAGTATAATCAGGCCTATAATAGAATTTCTCATAAAAGGCAATCTGGTATCAGATGCACACACAATAGAAAAGATATCGGAGAAATGACAAATAATTATCTTGCATGGTTTAATAAATCTTTCCTGATAGCCGGCAGAAATGGTTGTTTGTTTTGCCAGGATGTTATTATGTGATGTTTAGACTACTCGAGATGAACAGGATAATCTTTGAGATGCCAAGCTCCAATCCGTCTGAGTTAGGGCAATGTTATAGGCTTCCTGTTTAAAGATCTTTATCTGTGGTCCCTAGAGGCAGGAAGTACTAGTGCAGTGTTTCCCTGCTCTTGTGCTCACTGGACACTGATGGAGCATATCAATAAGTCAGATGAGACTGCCATCGATCAAACATCGGGATGTTGTCAGCTTAGTGAAATAATTAGGGGCTTCATTAATGACGTGATGCTGGCGATGAACTACGCGTGGTTGAGCTACCGTCTCTATGAAAGAAGAGGGCTCGAGGCGGCGCTCTGTGCTGGGAGTCATAACCAGATAATCGCTCCGGATTCATCCTCTGTTTACCGGCCTGTAACAAAAGGCAATTACCAAACTAAAAATAGCCAAAAGGCAGTGTCATATGACAACCTCAGGTGTTTTGGTCACAGTTAGTTCCACAGCATTGCGCCCATAGTCAGACACGTATACGTACATATATGATTTGAGATGGAATATTCGATGCAGCCATTAACCATATGTATCTAAATGATTTTGGTGTTTTCATGTTGCAGAATTCAAGCTGTTTAGAAGAAGGGCACAGCTCGAGGATGCTGTGTGCCAGGTCATGGGGTATTAAACGTTTCCTTATTCATACAAGCCCTAAAAGTAATCAGTGAAATATTCAAATCAATCAGAAATCTCTAAAATAGTTCAGGGAGACTAAAATAAATACAGTATGGTGTTGCAGTTCGTCCTAGCTGTTGTTATGTTGAAAGTCTCAGTGGAGCATTTTTGGATGAGTTGTAGGCAGGGGAGAGACTGGGGAGTTTGCCAGGAGTTACAGTAATCTAACTGAGAAGAAATAATAGCATGGATGACATTCTCTAGGTCACCGTGGGATAAAAAAAGAAAACGATAGAAAAAAGGCCCTCGTTTTGAGATAGCCTATTTCATAGCTGGAGAAAGCATGACTGAACAATCCTTTTGACCGGTTCATCAGAACCATGATCTGGATTTAAAAGAAGAGGAAAAATAATCACCTTTTTTTTCTTCTCTAAATCTCATTCTGTGGATTATATTTAAAGACCCCATGAAATGGAATTCAGAGCAAAGTTGGTGACGTATGCCCCCAGTGGAAACGCAGAATGGATTGGAGCTGAAAGGCTAATCTGTGATAAAGTTGAAGTAACAGTAACTTTCTATTATGCATTACCTTAGAAACAAGCTGCAGTACAGCACCTCAAGTGCCCTCACCAGATGTCAATCATAACGTTATGCTGCTTAGTGCTCTCGGCACAACTGCAGGAAAAAGGGAGTGGGGAGATGACTTTTATCTGATATGAAAGTGAGTGTCTAAAGGGAAGACATTTGTTTAGCATTCTTTGGGCCTGTGTCATCTCCTGCAGCATAATTTTCCCATTTCCCGCAGTCTCCTAAATTCGGAGGCCGTAACTACTGATGGAGCTGTTCCACCCATGTCCTCTGACAGACATCTGTCCTCCAATCATACATTTTGTAATGTTCTACTGCAGAGGCAGTGATTGACAGCTCTGCTTAAGAAGAGTACTCAAAGTCATATTTATCTGAATAGCAACAAGGAGCATCTTGTTGCACGGCCAGTCAATAAGATCAATTCTAATAGGCACATACTAAATGCTCTATCTGCGACTCAAGTCTTTGACGATGATAATCGTCAAACAGAAGCAATTATAGCTTCGGACAGAAGTGACCATGTTGAGGAATTTATTAGGGACAGCCAGATGACAGGTAGAAGATGTCATACTGACATGTTCAAGGACCAAGTGTGAAATGGGTTTAATACCGCTCAGCACAGCAGAGTTCTTACACAATCAATATGGCCCTGGTCAGTGCTGGTGACCTGGAACCTTATGGGCTCATGTTCTATTATTTTGTATTAAATTGAGCAACTATTTATGGCGGGCTGATGAATCTCCAGCCTGCTAACCTGCCATTTTGAAACGTCACACATTGAGCTCCTAAAGCTGTAGCGTATCATCAAAAGTTGAGAGATTAAATCAATGTCCTGTGTACGATGCAGTGTACGTACATTATAGTCATCATATAATACATTGTGAAAAGGACTCAATGGTGCTGTACTTGACAGCACAGTTTCTCCAGAGAGGGGATTTCAGAGTGCTTGCGGTAGGACATGACAGAAATCTTGGTGGCCATCCAAAGGGAGTTACATACCAATGAGTAACAGAGCGTATATGTGTGTGTGTGTGCGTGCGTGTTTGTGGGTGAGAGAGTACATCAGTACATGTGCATACTGTATGTGTGAGAGTTACCGGGGTGATGTTTTGAATTTCACGGTGAGTTTCCAGTGAAAAATGTCTTAGCAAGCCGTTTCAAAGTACTCACGACTGACTCTTCATCAGTTCAGTGACACATGCATCACTAATGGTTCACAATGAGGCTAAAAAGCTCAGTATCGATGAAATCCTCAATCCTCCTTTAAACCATCTTAAGCTTAGCGCACAGAAAATATATAATGTCACCCAGTTCATTTACATTTCCTTTCAAATGTGTTTTCAGGTAAACCGCATTCAACTCTAGCGTCCCTATTCTGGGCGAACATTTGGCAAAAATAGCACATCTACGGCTCTAATGCTACCTGTAATTCCATCATGATTTTGTGCACAATAAGAATACTGTAAAATATGAACGTTTTCAACATTGTGAAGAGCTGTGGAGGGGAATAACAGTATAGACTCGTGGGGGTGGCCGGTCAACAAAGTATACAGGGTTTATTAAGAATCAATGTTGCCATCCTAAACAAATCAAGTCATCACAAACTTCTTGGGGCAGGTTGATAGAAGTACACGCACGACACACAAGTAACACACAACACACACACACACACACACACACAGACATTTCTCAAAGCATGCTGTACAAGACAGGAGTACAAGAAATGTTTCTTCATGTAAATTCAAAAAGGGCATCAGACTCTTTCAGATCAATAGTTTCTCTGTTGTGGAAACCCCACCAGTTGCATCATTGCAGTCAGTGATGCTTTCAAGCTGACTGGCCAGATAGTGTTGACAGATTGTAACCGCACCATCTGTCCATATGGTGTGAGATGCTATCCCTTCTGGGCTACTTAGTGGTAAAGATGTTCGGATTTAACTGGAATAGATAGCGCTGTTACAGTATGCCGCTTTACAACTTGGAATGTTTTATGAGGAGGAAAAATGTGATGTTTGTTATTAATGTATTAAAACAAAGATTAGCTTTAACCACTTAAATCGTATATACTTTATTGGCTGGGGTCCCCTAGGGGTCTATACTTCAAACTGAGCTCTCTCTGCCCTCGATTTCCTGTCTTTTTACACTCTTATCCTATCCTAAAAAATAAGCATATAAATGCAGAAAGAATAACTTGGAAAAGTACTATAAGACGATCATGAATACATTCATCTGACTGTCGTTGGTCTGCCCGCATAAAAACTTCAACAGCTGGGTGAAAAAAACATCCTAAAGTGTTTGGATGGAAGGTGAATAAATATTTAAAGAATGTTGAAATGGCTGATATCTAGGGACATAATGGAATTTCCTGATCCTGTCAGAAAAGATCATTGTGTGTGGGTAATGATCTGAGAGTCCATGTCTTTTGTGGGTTTCACTGTACTGAGTAGGGCTATAGAGCGTGGTAGAAGCCCAGAGACCGCATGTACACAGTCCAGTTGTCACACGTGTGTGAGGACATACTTTGGGTAAGTACGTGCTTCAGATATTTGCCAGGATGCCAGACATAGGTGGCGAGTTTGTAACATGGTGGCCCATGCCTGAGCGCTGTTAGAGGGAGCATTGCCTTGGGATCTTTTCCTAGTTGTGTTTCATAGTAAACAATATAATCATATAGTAATATTACTGAAACTGAAGCTGAAGGGTTGGTCATCTTTGTAAATGATCATTTTGAAGGCATGGGCTACTGCCTCAAAGTGGTTCTAATTTTAGCTGCATGTTGCTTGCCTGAAGTCAATACTTCACATTACTAGGAAATAATAATAGTAATAATAATATTAATGATGATAATAATAATAATAATAATAAGGGTAATAATAATAATAATAATAATAATAATAATAACAATAAGAATAATAATAATAAAAACAAATTAAATAATTAAAATAAAAACAATTACAAATTTGTTTAAAAGGAACAAATTTAAAGTATCTTTGAAGAGCATTATTATTTTCACTATTTCCAGATAAAAGGCAAAAAGCAAAAGAAGTGGTAAAGAGACTAATGTTCCACATGTGAGCCGAGGGATTTCCTGACTTGTATGCAGTAAAGTTGATAATTAAGCTTCTCTTCACATTCCAGCTATGTAATACAGCAGAAACACCCCTAAAATGACATTTTCTTTATCTCTCATGCCATTTCCTTTCACAAGGCAGTCCCACTTCCAAAGCCAGCTTAACATATTTATACAATGGTCTTTATCAGAGCCGACAAGATAACCTTAGAAGGAAGACCCACCAAGAACATGGAGATTTGTCTGCCTGCCTGAATAATGAGGGACTATTACTGTAAGGGAACAAACGTATCCCTGACAGTAATGTATCCCTTTGTAACTCTCTGACGTACTTAGATAAGGTTCCATTTGGTACAGAGTGTGTTCCATAAAGCAAGAAGAAAGCAAATAACTGTAGCTGTCGAGTTTTGTAAGGTATTTGATCCGTGCGTGCAGCTTGCAAAGACATTACATTATACCAAGCCACATCTCATCATTCTTGTCTAGAACTAAAGAAGCTGTACATGGAGCACAGATGTGCAAATCCTAAAATATTCAACACATACAAAAGCAAAGAGCCAACAAATAATTTATTGAGAAAATAAAAAGACAAACAGTAGAACGCACAAGAACAAAGCCTTTAGTCGGCAGGGATAAAGTTTACAGCGCTCACATGGGACCCCCAAGGAGATGTGTGTGCCTGTTGTGTAGAAAACTAGAGAAAAACACACTGAGGCCACCCCCCCCCACCCACACACACACACACACACACACACACACACACACACACACACACACACACACACACACACACACACACACACACACATTACCCAACTCTACTCCACCCCTAAGTTGAACCCAGAGTTTCGTCAGGACCCACCATTCCAGCTCAATCCGGTGTGAGCGAGAACAATTATCTTATGGCTTTGTGCGCTTTCCACCACACTTTCAGATGAAGTCTACATGTATCTAGGCTGATGACTGCCTCAAAATGACCTCCGTCCAACTGATGCTTGGTGTAATGAACATCCCCCCTCCAGTGTAGCCACTCATGCGGAACTGACCAACCATGCAGTTTATCTCTGATCACCAACCATCAAGATCATCCCTGCACATGGCTGAGGGCGGCATCCTGTGGCCAGGCTTCTTGTTGGTGTGGTACTCGGGAGGGAGAAGGGCATTGTTCTTCAAGGAGAAGGCTAGGATAGTCAGGGCTTTGGGGCCTTGTGATCACGTGTAAGGTCTCAGATATGATTGTGTGGTGAACAGTGTGTGCTATCATTTATGTCTGCTCTGTTATACTGTTGTCCCATCAGTGAGGAGTAGAATGCATTTAAGCTGATCAGGCCTGGCAGATGGCCAATCTGTGTTAGTCATCGTTTATCAGGGGTGGGCCAGCTATGTGCTGCTCCAGAGATTCCATAGATATTCCACACTAGGAGCAACAGGCAGACTAGCGGCTCTTCTCTCTAAGTGATGGAATATTCGACTCACTGCTACGAATGTTCAGCTGCAATCAGTGCCTATTAACAGGTTATTTTTTTCCTACACATGGCTGAGTCCTTCCAGGGTTACATATTGCATATAATACGGCACAGACTGTATCATCTTGTCAGATGAAACTGAATTTGCCACAAATGATGAGGTAAACGGAAATCCACGGGTTTGTATTTCCTTTCTGGATCAAGGTCCAGAGGCAGGCTGCTTTCTGCTGTCCTACTGGCACGTAAACACCAGACAAAGGCATAATCTGCTTACAAAACAGCTCAGTGGTTCTTAGCTTTGCAGAAAGACAAAGATTATGTTGAAAAACAACCTCTTTCAAAGCATTTTCATGCAGTATATTGTATGTATTTGACCTTGTTATTTATTGCCACCCCGAGGTAAATCATAAAGAGGCGATAATATTGAAACAAGGGTCACACGTAAGGTGGGGTTTCCTTACTCAGCCATACCAGCCACAAGTGCCACAGAAAACTTTGTGTGTGGATACAAGCAAAGACAGCAGGTGACTAAGGTCACCAGCCGGGCCCTATTTTTAACACGACAGCACTTTGGAGCTAAGCCTAATTTCGTCGAACGTGCTTCGCTAAAATAAGAGATTTTCAGCAAAAAAAAGTGAATAAATGATCTTCAACTGAAAATGCTTTGCATTGTGTTTTTTTAGTTAACGACTTGAGCCGAAACTAGTCATTCTACAAGCTCACAACACATCATGATGCAATTGTGACCTTTTGGATCTGCTATTTTTGCTATTTAAAGAGACAATGATGACAATTTATAATGGTCTGTAATTTATAATTGTCTGTAAGTACGGCGGTTTGAGAGTGGTTAAATCAGTTCTTTTCATAGAGCAGCACTGTTGTACAACAAAGTAAATGGTACCAAGCGTCAACAGGCTGTACCATGGCATGCACCTTTATTGTTTCCTGTGTGACTGTAAGAGCATGATGGCATAGCTCACGTTATGTAGTCTGGAAATAGTACTCAGCGGCATTGAGCCGTGTCGTTAGGTTGCCTGTCTATTGCATGTGTCTGGCATTTCCCACGGAAACCCACAGAGGATTCTTCCCTGAGCAGGTGATGGAAGCTGGAGAGGGGAGGTCAGTGGCAGCATGAGGCTCAGATGCTTCCCCCATCCCTCCACCAGCTGCTGTACAGCAACATTCCCTTTGCAACAACTCAGGCGGCCTATGCAAACTATTTGAGGCTAGAGTATGCCTTTGTGCACATTTGTTGTCTGAGAAGAAGGCCGCTCACTGAGTCACCCGTAACCGGAAATGTCTCACTTTTATGTCTCCATTTTCATATGTATTGTTGTTATTGCAGACAGTATATGCAGTTGTTGTTATTTCAATTTTCACTCATTTTCAAAAAGTTTCACAATTAGCAAAAGTAGCAGATCTACAAGCTCATAACATGTTGCATCGGGGTGTGAGCTTATAGATAGGCTATTTGCGATCTATCAACATCGCACGATGCATACCATATAAAATATGGCTGAAGTGGTTAACCGGAAATTGCTCACTTTGGTGTCAACATCTCTCTTTCTTTATTGGATAGTAGGCACGTTTTAGACAAATGACAAATAATCATAATGATTTACTGTCCGCTCTGAATCTCTCAGAATGGAATGTGATGTCTCAGAAGTTTAGTATGTGGATCTTTATGAGCGAGCAACTCCACCCTTTTAGTGAGAAGCTATTTTGTCAATGTGGAGTAAACAACTATTAGAATGCACAGTAGTACAATCTTTCTGGATGTAAATATGATTTTAATCAATACTCATATGCAATTGTATGATTTCTTTACAACTCTAATATATGCCAAAGAATCGACAGCAAAGGCTTTTCTGTCATTGCAAAGACCGGAGTTAATTTAACTCTGGACCCTGGAGTGTAAAAAATTGCCCAACTCTAAATAAAAATACAGGGGAGAAAGTTATGGCTTATTTGGCCTTGGTGGCCTTTTTACTTTTACAATCGACAAATGACTTTGTCGATTGAGTCTGGTGGTAAAAATGTGACCCATGTCCCTTCAACCATGCCTGTCAAAGCTTGGCTCACCTGTGATCACTTGTCCCCACACACAGTCACACACTGTTGGTGACCTCACATTCTACTCTGTTGTGCATGTATTCCACACTAGTGCTTACTAAGGAGCAATGAAATTGCCTGACTTGCTTCCCACAGCATTATACAAAATGCTGGCCAGATGCTAGAATTTGAAAGCCTGGAGGTCTGGTTTAACAGAAATCTTTTGCGAAAGTGTAAATCTTGAGCAGCAGTAACTTGTTTGACCCTTGACTCCCTACTTAACAGTATTGATTGGGGGCCGGTTTGCTATGCAATAACCATCAGCACTCCTCTCTCTATATATACAGTAGGTTTGACAGTAAAAGTAAACATCAAGCAGATTCTGGTTCTGCATCTCTCAAAAGCATTTCACGTTGTGAATTGAGGTGTATATAGTAACTAACTAATAATCATTTTCTAGTGTCTATTCAAGAAGTGAAGTGATTGACAGCCTTCTTTTACATGTCGTACTCTACAGCCATACATCATTGCTCCAGAACAACAGTGAAAGCACTTAGGCTGGTGGATTTGAATTGTTGCTCATTGCTTAACAGCCTGAGGTCTGCACGCCTGCATGCATGAAAAAAAAAAAAAAAGTAAATGGAATAGCATGTGGTTGAGTTCTTAAGAAATAAACAGGTTCAGCTATTGCCAGCGCTGATAATGAAAACCACACACTGTCAGGTCTGGCCAAGAGTTTTGATAAATGTTATTTTTGTTGATAGACATGAGAAAGGGAAATCTTTCTTAAACCTGTCTCAGAATCAACTTTATTGTCACATCACAGGTTCAAAAACAGTTGGTGAAATTCGTGTTTGTGCAAGCTATCTATAGTTTCTTTCTTAGTCTGTCATTAGTCATATACTCCTTGAGAATCACAGTAAAAAAGGATACATCGCCAAAACTGGAGCAAGACCATTGGGGCCACATAATAGAGAGTTCAAAAGGGAAGGGAATGTATGCATTCAACTGGCCTAACTGTCATGGATTACTGAGTTGCTGGCTGCCCCGTTACACAAGATGGCTTTTGTTCAGGAGTGCAAACAAAGGCCAATTAATGAGATGGACTAACAGGAACCAGCTACTGTTGGAAGAGTAGACTTTAGAAACACAAGTGATTTGTGCTGTTCCTGCTGTTTCTGGGCCGATAGCATCTCGATGATGGGGCTGAATGCCGCCGGGAGGCCCTATTATGAAGAGTTTATGAGCTTCCTGCTGCCTTCTCACACATTGTACGTCCCAAGTGCTACTATTGTGTGCTGCAGTGTTCAGCACATGACTGTCTCTGGCTCCACTCTGGCTGTACTGGCTACAGGCCTCACATCTGCATCAGGGGTGTCACACACTCTGTTGGTTAGTGTGAATCGATTACAGTGATTTGTAATAGGTGTACAAGTAGGGCTGCCACTATCGATGCATTCTACTTGTGTGACTATTTACCCTGTTGTTTGTTGATTATGGTTCATTGCTTACTCTGCTTAGTGCGATCTTGCACTTTTAAGTCGCTCTGGATAAGAGCATCTCCTAAATGCACAAAAATAGCGAAGAAAACCACACAACACTGTGCACAAGCTTATAGACTTGTAGATCTACTATGGGTTAGGGTTAGGGTTAGGGGTTAGGGTTTTTTACAATCGATTAAATTCATTAATTCAATTAAATGTCACATCCCTAAATACAAGGACAGAGAGAATATATACTGTGGGTGGCTGTGGGTTAGGACAAAGCTAAACAGGTGAAAACAAGGCAAAAGGAAGTGGCCTAAGCGTTCCTGCATAGAGCGTTTTTGTCCCTAAACGCAGCGCCACAAAAAGACTCCCTTTCAGCGCAGCACTTTTGAAACCTTCTGCGTGGGCATCCTTGGACCATGCAGGAAGTGAGGCAGATTAAACCTTTTGGTGCTGCTAAGTCAACATGTCTCTTCTCTGCAGTGTTGCGTTATTGTTCAGCTGTCAGACGAGCCTTAGCCCATCGCGGTCAGCGACACTCACCGGCCACACACTCAACAATGGCCGCTTATCTCTGCGGCCAGCGTGGCTCAGCACCCCACCCCCGACTCTGTCAGTGTACTGGCCAAATACATTATTATTATTAGTAGGTAAAGGAAGTACTGGGCTGGTACACAAAACAACCCTCAGTGTTCATTTAACTATATTAGACTCTATTTAACTCTAGAGAGTGTATGATATGTCTGGTATCTAAGTTCTCGTACCATGTTGTAATGTACAGGAGTAATCATTTAGCCACTTCCTGCCTGGTCTATTCTGCGCGAAGATTTTCCGAAATTGTGAAAGATTTTCAACATTGTTAAAAAGTGTGTGTGTGTGTGTGTGTGTGTGTGTGTGTGTGTGTGTGTGTGTGTGTGTGTGTGTGTGTGTGTGTGTGACACTGTGTGTGTGTGTGTGTGTGTGTGTGTGTGTGTGTGTGTGTGTGTGTGTGTGTGTGTGTGTGTGTGTGTGTGTGTGTGTGTGTGTGTGTGTGTGTGTGTGTGTGTGCGCGCGCCGGTTGGGGGTTTATGAGCTTTAGAATGCAGGGACCAAGAGACAGCCTGTGGAATGTTGTTATCCGGGGATTCACCACCATGGTATGATTTGACCAGTTCATTATTCACCTGAAGGGGCATATGGTAGTAGTTCACATTGGTAGTAGTCATTGATGAAACACTGCACTAGTAGTTAAATTAAACATCTAATTATTCACAATCAGCAGGCTCAGGCTGTCTCAGTAGCTGCCTATTTCACAGAAGCCAGTGCCTTAGCTACGCATAAACCACAGAGATTTATTTTCATCGCACTTGGAAAGGGCTGGGGTGAAAATTGCATTCCTAATTAGGATTAAGGAAGGGGTCAGTCTGCCTGGACTAGAATGTAAGGCATTTGCAGTGAGCACGGCTGATGCCATCTGTGCGGAGTGTGGTGAGGAGCTAATTCTGGCACTGAGCGCGGTGCGATTTAACACAGAATTTTCATGGTGGCAGACCCTTGTCAACTTCAAGCATGGGATCTGAGTCTGTCTGCACCCCCACAAAAAAACTGTTGCATTCAGCTGAAATAAGCCCCCCCCCCTCTCACACACACACACACACACACACACACACACACACACACACACACACACACACACACACACACACACACACACACACACACACACACACACACACACACAAACTTCCCTTTACATCTTTAAGCTGACGCCATGAACCTTCTCAATTCATTTAGACGGCCAGCATGTGTGTCATGTCAGATTGCTGGTGTGTCAGAGATGCTGTGCCATGGAGAAGCCTGCTCTTGGCCTCATACCTCAATGTGTTTTGACAAGGCCTTCTCAGCATCCTCGTGGGGCTCTCGCGGGTTCTGACCTGGCTGAGGAAAATTGGCCAGCATTATAATTGTGCTTGAAGTTCAGTCAAGGCTTCCTCTGGTTGATTGTGTGGCAGGGAGATGCGCGGCTGCACTTCAGTCCTTACCTGAGAGGGCAACTAATTAGCAGGCTGTGGTGGTTCAGCGTGGTGCTGACAGCCACTATAAATAGTGCTTGGACTTTCTGGATGCTAACCTGTTCTCACCCTAGTGAGGAATAACTCATAGATATGAACTCATGACTGTCCACTATACTGTATATCATAACTAGCTTGCAGAGAAACCAGCTGGAAATGAAGTTGATACTAAATCATTGCCTCCCGCGTCACGATGCAACACGTTGTGAGCTTGTAGATCTTCTATTTGTACTTATTTACTATTTTTATGGAATTTCAAATAAAAAAATAAAAAAATTACATTTCTGAAACATTTAGATTTCTTTGTTAAAATCTTTTGAAATAATATTTTTTGGGAAAATTGTAGGAAATAAAAATGGGATATTTATTCGACTTACTGTACTTAGTTACTCAAGTTGTGCTACTCATGCACTGCAGTTCAAAGGCGAGTGCTCTACCGACTGAGCTGCCCGGACAGGCGGACACCATAACCACTTAAGGGCTAATACACACTGCAAGATATTTGGTCCGATTATGCCGATTATGCTCCTTTTTTGGAGCTCGCCGACAAAACCCACGACCTGGCGCAAGATCGGGCTTCGCTCGTCGTGTGTGAAAGGCAGTGATTCCAGCGCTCTGCGATGCGTTCCCGAGTGTTTCTAGATATCTAGCACGTTTGATATTTGGCTCTGTCGCTGACTGGACATCATACAATATGAATAGGGTTACGATCACTCTGTGAGGAGATCCGTGCTACAGCCAATGAGAGCACAGCACCGGGAGGGTCGCTGGGACCGCGCCACTCCTGCCCGCAACAACAAATGTATTGCCATTTAGTCCCCCCATCCAGTTCAAGCCTGCAATATCTCCATTGAGATCTAAAAAGTAACCTTACAAAACAGAATGAGAGAGTGAGCGAGCGTGCTCGAGGGGGGGAATGTTTATTTGAGAGGAATTGCACACACAGAGAGAGAGAGAGAGAGAGAGGGAGAGAGAGAGCCAGAGAGCAAGCTGTGTGCGCGTGTGCGCGTGTGCGCGTGCGCGCGTGCGTGTGTGTGTGTGTGTATGTGTGTGTGTGTGTGTGTGTGTGTGTGTGTGTGTGTGTGTGTGTGTGTGTGTGTGTGTTTTTAACAGACAGATAGATGGATAGATATAGACCTTTTTTTGGTCCCCATGGGAAGATTCTGGTGTTACAAATATTGGTAAAATGTTGATATTGCAGTTTTAAATATAGTTAGCTATCCTATTAAAAAAATGCTTGAATCAGCAGCATGGACTACGCAACTGTTATTATTAAACATTTGGAACACACTCGCTCCTTCTCTGTTGCTCAAAAGGTTCAAAAGTATTAGCCTATCATGTTCTCCACAAAGTTTTCCCATGTCATTTTAGTCTCAGTTAGGTTCAGGTCTGTTTTCCCACTCCATATGTGGAATGTCTTTATTCTTTAGACACAATAGCCATCAACCATTGTTCTGATCAATTAGCATTCATTCACTCCTCCTACAGCCTGGAACTGTGTCACAAAACAAAGGTCCTCATTTGCCTCCGTGAGGGTTAAGCCCATGTGAACAGGGCAGTGTGTGACAACAAACAGAGTACTATTTTTTCCAGGCACAAGGATCTGATCAACCCCATGCCAAGATGTTCACATGACTTTATGAATGAACCCAACAATATTCTCTTCAAAGGCTATTCACAGCATAACATTACCCTTTAATAGTTAGATTGTCAAGGGGCAATTTTGGCCAATCCAGAGTTCATTGTAATGATAACAAATGCAGAAAATAGCAGTGGAGCTCAGATTTAAACGGCCATTACAGTCTAATTTTGGAAGATTGAGATTACTTTAATACAACACAAACTGTTTCTAGTAACATTTAGGCAAGAAATAGGACAGTTGCTCAACATTGATTCATAAGTGTAAACATCTAGTGTAAACATTTCTTAAAATTTGAATGCCCCTTTCTTTGGTCTAAGAACACAGCAAGAGGCTGTGAACTAAATAAATGCAAGAACATTTTCCATTTATTGCTACACACATCGACATTTATATTTACAAGAATAACTAAACTTAATGTCAGGGTGAACCATGGCCAATCTGCTCTGTGCTATATTTACAAGTGCAATGGATATACACTAAGGTAAAGAGAGCAGCAGAAGGCTAATTCTAATAAAGGGTACATATGGTTTCTCTCAGAGTTAATCATTATTATTACAACAAACACGTACAAACACATGGCAGTCTATTGATTCTCGCAGGTTTCTAACACACCAGCAATTACACACGGGAGACATCGTCACAAAGAGAAGTACAAAATGCAAATGGAGTCCGTCCATGGATGTGCATCTGTGTGGATTCTCTGACCAATCAATTAAGCAGCGTTTTTAATCACCATGTGGTACCGCCTCAGCTTGCTTGGAACATATGGGGGGTACTAAAAAAAGTTCCTGCTTCTAAAAAAGGAAGGGTAGAGTCGGGACTATAAAATGGAAAAGCACCAGTAGTCTGCAGAATTCCTGTCATGTATTCCATGTAGTACATCATTAGGCAACAGCAACTTGTTGCTGAACTTATATTAAATTACTTTGCACATTAACAGAGTCCTGTTGCGTCAATTCAGTATGCAATTGTGTCACACAATGCTTATAACCTATTTAGTTTGTATCCAAGTTTCTAACAGTGGATAATGTTACAGTTACAATTTGCGTTTGTAATTTGCAACATTGACATTTTGACATGAGGATGAGCTAGAGGAAAAGTCATGAGGTCACCCAAGTGGTTAGTGTTCACCCTCTGGGGAGTTTGAATGTGCTCAGCAAATTGATTGGAAATCAATCCGAAATTAGATTTTGAGAGATATTTTGTGAATGTTGCTTAATGGTGATGCTAGGAAGGGGCACTGGGTCACCTTAATGAGTAAATGAGTAGGGGCAGTATTGTTTTTTAAATATCCCCCACCAACCTCTAGCGGAGGGGGGGAAACATGTTTATTAGGGAATGTAAATTATCCAGATACATCAGGTGTTACCAGTTTTGTCTGGACTCGCCTCCACTGAATAACCTTGCAGATAGTAAACATATTGTAGGTTTATTTATGTTTAATGCTGTATGCTTATCAGAAACCTATGCTATCAATGCCAACCGTATAAATTGCTACATTGCTTTGTAGGAGGTAATAGGAAGCAATTGTGTCACACAAGCCTTGCACTAATTAGATTTGATCAGAATACTTTTGATCTAAGCAGGTTCTGTCACTTGTGCACATACAAACTATTCTGAGTAGAATCGCGGCAGCTACACAAGGCCCCAAATCCGAAGTGACAGTCCATTGCACCGGGGCGGGCTAAAGGCACAGTACATAAGGTAGAAGAGCCACAGATCCATTCCTATACTGCTCGGGACCAGTCCTGTGTTAGAGTCAGTTGTACTTCGCTCGAGGATGAAGTGAGAGCGGGCCAGATGCAGACACTAACACTGACACAAAGTGACAGGTTCCCAGGCATTTGGTGACACCATGGGCTGGCTCCTCTACCCCCTCCAGTCTACCATTGGCTCAGTCCAGGCCCAGCTCTTTGACCCTGCCTACATCAGAGGGCTCAGCAGCAGTAAAGCACACGGCTGAAAATGTCCTCTGAGCTTACGGCCTACGGCAGCCTCATATGGAAATGTGGAATAAATGAATGGACAACGAGGCCTCACGGGGAGTGCTGAACTTTGTTTGAGTCCACCTGAAAAATGAAATGCAAATGAGCTTTCTCCTTGATACTGAGGCGCAACTACTAGCCAGGCAGAATTAGTGTACACAAGGGATGGAACAGCCCAAATGAATAAATAACACTGGGTATACTTCTTGTGCTCAGGACATCAATTTGAACGAACCCGATTACTTTTGGTTTTACTGTGTGTAGTGATTTGAGTTACTCCTCACACGCTGTTGTTAATCCAAAAAAAAAGAGGGTATTTTTGTTTTTGTTTTGGAAACTTAGCACATCAGGTGCTAAGTGTCTCTGTAGCTGCATGTCTGTGAATTTGTTACTTTATTCTGGCCTGTAGTGAACCTAGGTTGTTCTGCGGATTGCGGATTGTGGTTGGAATCACAGTACAAGTCTGACCACTTGGTATCCAAAAATGCAAAAGGAATGTGAAAAAAATAGACATGTGGGGCGGAAACCTTCTACGTCCAAAACGGTTCCAATGTAGTTATTTAGTCAAAAGCTCTTGTTAATACTTTTCATTGGTTAAATATTTATAAACTTCACAGATACACATAACCACTTTCATTATCACTTTCAAACTTTAAAAAAAATAGCAGATCTACAAGCTCGAGCTTGTACATTGGCTTTTTTCGCTATCTTTGTGTGACATAAATTTATGAAAAAACATAATTGAAATATGGAGATACAAGGTTTCTGCCCGTCAGCGATGATATACATATTTTTGCTCACATTTGGACCTGACCTATCATGATGATATGATAAACATCACTGTGCAACAATAACCATATCTGTAGCCAAAGCTAAATTACCCCTTAGCTGTGTGGTGTCCTCATAAGCTGACAACAGTGTCATGTGAGGTGAAGTGAGATTTCACATTTTAATTTACTGTTACACCATTGAAAATTATATTCTTTCTATATGCTACCCGGTTACATACTATACTCTCATATGTTATTACCTCGCTTGGAATAGCAAAGTGATTTACTCACCTTCTCAGTTCTCTGTGACATGGACTCCTGGCATTAACAAGAGGGTGAAATCCATACTAACGTGTGTACTATAGGTACACACGTTTGTTATCAACTATATGTTCTATAAAGGGGGGGGAAATAGATAACTTGTTTGTTTTAGCACACATGTAAAGTGGGAAACTTAACACAGTCACTATTTCCTATTTCCTCTAAACATGTCACTCCTCCTGTTATACAGACAGTGACTTTTCATCTGCACGCACATCTGCAGGATTTACCGTATGTTGGTTTAATACTGTATATTGTACAGTAACTGCCTATAGTACTGTACATGTTTTACATACACACTTTGTCACAAGCTACTTGGGCTCTGTCTTCTTTCTCAGATCCGACGTGGTGACACTTGCTTAGCAGCTGGAGGTGTCTAAGGTATTTGCTTTCTTGAGGTTGCGTTATCTTTGCGTCAAGGGCTCTATATATAGGTGCACTACAAGGATGGCAGATTATATAGGTGGCACAGGCACAGTTCCAAAACTTATTTTCCCTTTCAAGCCAATGGGGAGGTGATGTCCCCTGTGAAAGCATTGATCCCATTAAAAGAAGAAAGAAAAAACTTGATATAGTTTTATATATCAGTAACGCAATGCGCTGAATGTTCACCTCAGACTCAGAGTACAGATGCTAGGGTTCACGTGGTTAAATGAACACTGAGGATTTGACTGTGTCCACACACTGTTGGACGAGCACAGCTGTGAAGGTACGACGTGAGGTCACTCTTCCTTCCCTAAAAACACTCCCTCCGTGTGGGGGGGGGGGGGGGTCTTTGTTGTTGTTGGTAGTGGTGGTGATGGGTGGAGGTGGGGGGTCTTTGTGTTGTGGAGGGGTTGTCTTCCGTTACCAAGGAAAAGTGATGAGGTCAGTTTATCCACTTTCTCCCACCACTGGCCAAACAGGTGGAATCCTCTCTGGAGCTCTGGTCAGCGGTGGGGGGAAGGGCATCCAGTTACCAATGCAAATATCATGAATATTGCTATGGGAACTGGAGCACCAGAGAATCCATTGTCTAGGATCTAGCTGTAATCGTCTCTCAGAAAGAAGCTTATGGTAATATGGAATGCTCTTATGAATTAATTTGTCAGGCTTTGTATCCCAGCTGACGTACAGTTCTATCAAATGGAAATTAGCATCTCTGAGGGTATAAAACATGCAAGACATCAGAGGATGTTACTGAAAAATATGATGTTCAGCTTCCTGTCTATTTTTTGATTGCCTTCCACATACAGTAGCCCACACATAGCACCGTGCAAATATCTATGGGCTTGGGTGTACTACAATTGATTCTCCATTTAAAAAAAATAATCTTTCACTTTGAATAAGTACATTGCATGTGCATTGAATTTTATATGTTGTCTGTGATTTGCCACATTCTGCTCGGGGCTCACACTGAACTTTGAGCATTGTGACCAAAAACAGACCTACATGATTAAGCATGCAGTGCCAAAAACTGTAACCTAGTTTACTCGAGAAGATAAATATTTACACAGATAAATTCCATCAGTAATTTCTTAACACTATTGTAAAAATAGTGTAAAAATACACGAGGAGAGTTGGCAGCCTCTTAACACAGCATGAATTGCAAAGGGCAACAGGCAGTTATTATGCTTCCCTTTCTAGTGGGCAGGGAAGTATCTAGGTTTCCTGAAATATTTATGTCATTTAGTCATTTGAGGATACAAACGAAAATGGAGAGGATTTCTGGCCAGGAAATGCACCAAAAAAAAGAAAAAGAAAAGAAGAAGATGCAAACTTGGATCGGCCTATTTCCTGTAGAATGTGTTTATCGTAAATTAACTAAAAGCCATATAGGCAGGCACGGCTCTACAGTTATTAACACATACAACCGATATACTATTGATTTATGTGGTTATATTAGCAAATATGGATTTCATTTTAATCACACTTAATTGACACAGAAGAGTTGAATGCTGGCTCTGGCAGGGCCTCTATGGCACTGAGTAGGTATGGCCTCTTTAGGGTTGTATAGCATAGATGGAATTCTGACTGCCTTTACTCAAAGTATTCCACACTTGAGCGGTGAGGTCAGGGCAACACCAGCTGAAATGGCAGGAGAGAAAGAACCACAGCGTCATGCATTTGCACTTGAAGGCTAATTAGAGAATGATGAGCCAGTGAACTCATTTTAGAATCCCTGTTAGAATCTTTGCCCTCCAATTTGGACTGGCAGCTTAGTTTGTGGTGAAATATAAGTTGTGCATTTTGACACGCTGCTTGCTAGATAATTTTTCTGCTGTAAAAAGAACAGTGATAGAGTTAATTTATACTTCAAATTAACCCGTCTTATTGTGGATTCTTACCTTGCTATGCTAATGTCACTTTATGTTTAAAGCTGGAATAGGCTGTTGGCTGAATAAATGCTACGGGCATCTAGGCCGAATTATTCATGCAATGTTAACTTACTATATGTATATGAATATGTATGTAACATACATAAGTCCTCTGTCTGTGCCCTTGCACAGGCATTGTTTCATGCTCCGCCTTTGCAAAGGTCTAGTATCTACTGCTAGTACGTGTATGATATAGGATAGAACAGCTGACATAATATATTATTATCTCCTTGACATTTTTATGAGCCATTAAAGACATATCAGTCAGAAGTAAACACAGGAGGTGTGACCTTTGTGTTATCATTGGTGAATATGGCAGGTTAGTCAGAGTCAGACACAGCGAGTGTTTTTACTGGGAGACATTGGAGCCAAGCCCAGTTTAACATGGTCAGTATTGGGGAGGGAGCAACCGAGGACACCCCCATCAAATCACAGCTGTTGAACTTGGGAGGAGAATTAATTGGTCCTTTGGCCCCGATTGGTCGGTGAATAGACGCAATTTCTTCTTTGGGAATTGAATCAATGCAGCTCTTTAATAATAATGGAGGATATTATCTGATCCGTTGGCAGCAATATTTCATCCACTGACACAAAGCCATAAGCCTGATTTATACTTTGTTACGTGCCGGTGTCGCATACAATACACTGTACACTGGCCGAAAATAGCCAGTGTACAAGCTCACAGCCTGTGAGCTTGTAGATCTGCTATTTTCACCGTACAACAAAGTTTGAATTACTGTTCAGAAGCAATACTGTGCTTCTGATCATTAAATGAGTGTGTGCGGCTCAAGCAGCCTAACACGTGAAAAGGGGGCTGCAGGATAGCAACTGGTTGATGATGTTTTTGCAGAACCAGGTGCGCACACTTTGATCTCTGCAGCTTCCAAAGGGGCGTGGGAATATCCTGCGTAGGCGTTACAGTAGGTATAGAGATGTTCCACGGGGAATATCACCAGGTTGGCTAATTGAAGCGTTCTATTTATGACATCGGCTTCAACTCGTGGATCTTCAGAACATCCTTATGGGAAATTTAGCCGCATTTCCCTTGAGGAGCTACACTATAGAGCAGGCATCAAGATCTTATCCTATTCTTGCACGAGTGCGTGTATCATGGTACTCCACAATGTACAACCTGGGGTTTTAGCAGGGCATTACACGAAGATTAGAGAGAAAGCCTGAAGATTAAAAAAAAAGAAATCTTTGATGCAGATTGCCAGCTCTGACACAGCTGTGTCCTGCCAAGAATTCAAAACAAGAGACGGGAACAGAGAAAAGAAATACATGGCATATATGTAGGTCAATGAACACCTGGTTGGAGAGCCAATAAACCTACATCACACACACTCACATCTCCCATGCGGACCTGCATTCTGTGTGATGACTGTAGTGGATCTGAACCTGCAAAACTGCATGAGAAATGCACCACTTATAGAGTACTCTGCCTAGGTACTGCAAACTGTTGAAACATTGGTGTTCACAGTTGGCAGATTATGTGAGAGAAATAAAGCAACCAGGTTCTTTCTCTGAACCCATCGTAAGGACTGACTGTCCAGTGTCCACACTTTTTTGCAAGTGATCAGATCGGATTTGTGTATTCAGACACTGTCGACCTATGTGCATTGTTTTCTGTGGTAATGAGGTAACGACAAACGACTCTTTTGTACGACGGTGTCGTTGACCAAAAATATCAGATCTACAAACTCATAAGTTCGCAGATCGGCTATTTTTGCCGAGCGACAGGGTAATACGACAACGTTTAAATCCGGCAGCAGTATCAGAGTGTCCAGACCGAGACACACTTTAGAAATCAGATTTGTATCTCATTTAAACTATAGGAATGTGGCTCAAATCTGATTTGCAAAAATCTATTTCCATGTGTTTGCTTTGCTGTTCAGATTTGATCAAAACCAATCAGATTCTAATCTAGATAGGCCAAAATCTGATTTGGGCTGCCAGTCTGACGCTCTCTAAGGGGACAAGAGGGAGGACATGGACAGGATGAGTGTACAGAGCAGATCACAGGAAAGAGTGGAGAGAATGGGAATCACCAGTCTCACAGGACACGATCAGCACTTCCGAAACTTTGGCTGAATTTCAAACTTGTGTGAGCTTGTAGGTCAGCTATTTTTGATATGCGACTCAATGCACAACCAATTATAAATCAGGTGCAACTGACCATCAGAGATCCAACTTGAATATTTCGATGGCCATTCCAGTTGTTTGATATTGCCCGGTCAGGAATGCTGCTTTACTTGTGTGAATGGCTCAGGGGGATGCAGGGGATTGTGTGTTGTTGTAGATTACACCAGATCTACTGTAATCCACCCTGACCTGGGGAGACCTTTCTGCTCAAAAAGCAGTTTGTACAGTATGGGTGTTTTGTTTGTTTGAATACTGGAATGCAGAGGCTAGCTTTTGTAAGCAATACTGATTTAGAAGGTCAGTCGAGGTAAAATACAAAACAAAGCGCTTCTATGAAATATCTCATGCAGCACTTTCAAATAGTGTCTGGTTACAGTAAACAGTAATACAGGGTTAGATGTGAATGTTCAGACATGGCTTTCATCCACATCAACCTGCATGGTAAACACAATCTGCTTCCAATGTCTCAGAGAAGAAATAACAAAACATTTGATATATTTTTTGGATTTGCTGAAGGCGGTATCAGTTCCTCAGTCAGGCCTCTTTAATACCTAAAATATTGAATGACTTGTCTCAGTTATTTTTGGACTATATGAGCTCTGTTGCCTTATTTGTAGTGTAATCTTAACCACCTAAACCCTATATAATTGTGATATGACACGTTGTGAGCTTGTAGTTCTGTGCTATGTTCGTATCTTTGACATTTTGGAATTCTTTGGATTTTTGGGGGACATTTTTTTTTATAATTTCACCTTGCAATTCCCAAGATAGGGACACCGGTTGAAAGTGGTTAACAGCTGCTTTTTCCTCCCCATTCCTATCTTTAGACTGAAGGGAAAGCATGTATTTTATCGTTCACTGAGATATGAGATATTGCCACTCGGCATTTGGGCAATTGGGGGAAAAGAATACCCATCCCCTGCCCATCCATGTTGCAGTGCAGATGTGAAAACATTGCTAGAACATTATCCAGCAGTGTTGGCAGAGAGAAATAAGCAACCTGGTCTAGGAAAACAAGCCCAAAAGAAGCGACTAGGCCACATGAGCACTTTAAATCTATGTACTGTATATACATAGGCTATTTGAAAATCGCAATGCGACGCATTGTGAGCTTGTTATTTAAAAAAAAAACTTGAAATAAAAGGTAGAATAATTGGTAAGATTTTTGAAATTCTAACAACACAAATCCGGTACAGGGCTCCCTGGCACAAAACATTTTCAGATGGTGGTCAGCGGACAAATGACATGAAAATATTTGGGAACCACTGGTTTAAATGATAATTGAAACATTTGGAAACAAGCCAAAATAAGCAACTGCACTTGCAAGCCACCACAACTACCAATAAAAACTTTACAGAAAAAGAAGCCCAAAGTCGCTTATAATAAGCGGACATGGCAACACTGTTATCCAGCCTCATTTGAATGCAGCCAGTCAACTGTCACATGTGAACATGTGAAAACCATGAGAAGTATTTATGTCTTCAACATACTCTCCATCAGTATTTTTCTTTCTTGTTTACAGGGTTTAGGTCTTGTGGTTGTGTGGATGTAGCTTAAAGCTATAGAATTCATTATTTTTTAGGGGGTTTTATGTTCTTTCCTGGACAGCTGTTTCCAGGGCAGACCTCTCAAGCTGTTTAGCTCACTTAGGCACCTTAATCTACTAGACTAATGTCCCCGTAGGGAAAAGGGAGGTGGACAGGGAATACATCATTGCGTCAGTCATTTTTAAAACAAAAGATTCAGTTAAACACTCACTTTAATGGGTTAATCATAGTTCTCTATTACTGAGAATGTTATCTATCTATCTATCTATCTATCTATCTATCTATCTATCTATTGTATCCATCTATTGTATCTATCTATTGTATCTATCTATCTATCTATCTATCTATCTATCTATCTATCTATTGTATCCATCTATTGTATCTATCTATTGTATCTATCTATCTATCTATCTATTGTATCCATCTATTGTATCTATCTATTGTATCTATCTATCTATGGATGGTGTTTTGAATGTCACATTTCTGAACAGAAGTACTGATCCATGTCTAACAATAAAGATGCCCTACAGATCTTTACACGTAACGCTCCATGAGTTTCATACTCACCTCCAGTGACTTTTAAAAATACTTTTATAAAGTTGTCGAGGATATTTTTAAAGGTTGTGGAGTGGAGCTGGAGTGATTGCTCTTGGGGCTCTAACTTGTCATCTTCGCTTACGCCAGCACATGTCGACAGGCAAAGCACAAATATATTATGAAATATAAAAATGAACTTTAACAATAAATAAATTGAAAGCATCTGACGCTTTGCATTTCATGCACGTATTTTGTCATGGCAAAGTCAGCATCAATAAAAGTCTTTCAACACGTCTTTGATACTAAAAGTGATGGATTATTTTCTATGTGCATCTAAAACAGACTATTTATGTGAACCAAACTATGCTAAACATGTTAAAATACATTCAGGCAGATTTAGGTGAAGATGGTTTCAGGTCTAAAAGGTTCATTCATATACCAACAGTGACATATTTCCATACATTATTAACGGTACGGCTAACTAAGGTATGACCTAGTTATGGCCTACTGTACATGTGGTATTACTACCGCCAACAGAGGGTAAGAACAATCTGTGGGTCTGATCTTAAGAGAGACCTCTTGCTAATCAGCTTACCCTGTCTGCATTAGGTGGTGACCCTAGAGTAGACAGACACTGTTTGCGTGTAAAGGTGATGGTTGATTGAGGCTGTGGATGACTAAAGCCTGATTTGTCTGACTTGGTTGTGTATCGTGTCTCAGGCCAAAAATAGCCCATTTACAAGCTCATAACACATCGCAGCACAATGTGTTGTGTTGTGAGCTTGTAGATCGCATATGTTTGGTGTGAGACACTGGCGCGCAATTAAGTATAAATCAGGCGAAAGCTCTTATACATTTAAGTAGATTCGACTACTAGTGTCATTACCTTTACTACTACAAGTAGTAACTTATATTATTTACTATTACTATTACTTACAACTGCCATTAGTTCTACTGTTAAAACTACTAGTACTGCATTACTTCTACAACTACAACTACTAGTACTGCATTACTTCTACTACTATAACTATTAGTGCTGTATTACTTCTACTACTACTGCCATAAGTGCTTCTACTACTACTACAACTACAACTAATACTGCACCACTGGCACTAACAACAGCAAAACTTTATATTTTAGTTACTTCTTGGCTCATGTGCATATATTTTCCAAATTTGAACAAGCATATCAATAAATCAAAACAAGGAGGGTCGCACTCAGAATTAAAAGTCAATTTTCAAGGTGACGTTTCGCCTATCCAAAAAAATAAAACAAAGTGCAACCCTCCTTGTTTTGATTCAATGAACAGTTTATTTGGATAACGCACCAGAGTGGTCAGAACGTGGTGGTACAGAGATAAACAAGCATGTCAGTAACATCGTTTTAGGTATTTGTGGTGCCCTCGGTTCAGAATGCATAGTGTTACTGTTTCATTAGTACATTAGTACACTGTCAGAGCTATAATGAAAGCAAAGGGCGGTTAAGGTTTATCACTTAAGTCCCATGAGGTAAACAATTACAAAAATGTCCTGAGTAGCTCATTTGTTGGAAGCCAGACATTCACTGCAGGAAGAATCTAGCAGCCAATTGTTTAAGTGGTCAGTATTGGAAACAATCCACCAGAAAAGATGAGGATCACTTCAGTCAGGACTTGGCAGTGGAACCCACTCAGCAGCGTCAGTGTATCAGTGTATGTGAGTCTCTCTACATGAGCTGTTGCATTGCTTTCGTCTCTGGAGCTGTTCTTGTGCTTCTGGTTTGCTTGTGTGACTTTTGGGGGATTTGTATGTGGACCACGGGCTGTCATGATGATTCAGCAGTGCCCCCTTCCCAAGGCCCTATCCCTCTGTCACAGAACGACACAGTGCGTTCCACGGTGCTCTTGCACCATTAGTCCCACATGGGCAGCTGCATCAAACAGACAGACAGACAGACGGACGGACGTGTGCGTGTGTGTGTTTGTTTGTGTGTGTGAGAGAGAGGGGGGGGGCAGAGAGAGAGAGAGAGAGAGAGAGAGAGAGAGAGAGAGAGAGAGAGAGAGAGAGAGAGAGAGAGAGAGAGAGAGAGAGAGAGAGAGAGAGAGAGAGAGAGAGAGAGAGAGAGAGAGAGAGAGAGAGGATAGGGCCAGGCAGACAGGCGGCTGACTGAGCCACTGGCATGGTGAGCTTGCCCTGAAGGCCACATGCCTCCCTGCACAATTCTCCACTGTGCACAGAAACAGCACCCCCATCCTGCAACACATAAACATTTGTTTGCCCAACAAGACTAAAAATGGAAGGTAACAAGGCCACAATAATCTGGGATGAAAGAGAATTAACATGTTGATGACAGACTGGGAGGTGCTTGTTTGTTATGTGAAAACGAAACTTTACGGAATTCACATAGGATCTTCTTAGAATCTCAGACAAATAGCTTCGACTTCTATCAAGGAATAAATCTCACAATGCTATATCGGCAGGAGACTCTTAAATCTCTGGTGACAACAGTGGAGCAGTGCCAGCCAGGGGTCATCGCCATGTTGGCTTGTGGTGGACATTTTTGTCAACATTTTTTTTTTTCACGGACATACAAAATGACCGGACAATAATATTACCAGAAACGCATTAAAGGAGACACACCATGAATTTTAAAAAAATATTTGATATTTAATATCATATGGTGTATGTCCCTCAAACCATTTTCAAAAGGTTTGAGCCTAAATCAACACTCAGATATACTCATCCCAAGTCAATTCTCTCAGGCTTATAAAGCACTTTCAGCTGCAATACCAAAACGTCCAGTTGGCTAGGGGGGTGCTGTACTGCGGTACTGAGCAATTCTGTCTGTCAAAATACATGGGCAGAAAGTTTGGTGAGGTAAGCAAACTTGCCATTCTGAGATGGCCTGTTCAGACACGCCCATTCTGAAAATCTCTGAAATGAGAATGAATGACTGAATGTTAAAAAAAAAATTCATGGTGTGTCTCCTTTAAGACATTCAGTAATTCGGTATTATGATCAAAATAAGAACAATATAATGGTGTGTAAAACAGAACATCAAAACATTTGCCATGGACAAGGACAAGTCTTTGCCACAGACACATTTTGTCCATGTGCGACATATTGATGACCGCTGGCTCCAGCCATTACATTTACGAGGCCACCTCTGAGAAATCTCTTGTAGCACCCAGGGTGGATTTCAGGGGAAACAAATGTGTCTTGTTCAAAAATTGCCTTGAAATGAAGTTAATTAGGCTGTAAAAAGAAATAGGCTCAAACAAACGTTCTGTTATAATCAAACCCCCATTTATTATGAGTTTTTTTTTTATATCGTCATTGGCGTTCCTTTTCATTTAGTCTGTGAAAATTCAGTAAAGTCAGAAACATTTCCTGGCTGGGGGTGACACTGCATGGCATACACAGCCCAACCAACAATGTCAGTTATTTTCAATATAACACAAGGTCATTCATGTAATATGACATCAAAACTAATGTTTCTTTTCCCTCTACCATGTCTTGCAGGCTACGTCAATGTGTTAGCAGTGATACTCAAGTCAAACGAGCAGGCACCATGGACCAACGAGTTTGAATGTAAGAGCTAATGGGCAAATTTCCTGCCAAATGCTAATTTGACAATTACAGACTGCTTTGTCATTGGTCTTGATATGATACTTTAAATGAAACCATGGAGTCTGTCTTCTCTCAGATGTATCCTGACTGAATTTCTTGCCATGATCTCACTTCCTCCTTCTCTTGCAGCAATCGAATTATCTTGTCTGATCGAGTCCATTACCACAAACAGTCCCAGAATTGAATGGAAGAAGATACAGAATGGGGAACCCAGTTATGTGTACTTTGACAAGAAAGTTTCAGGTAATGTGCAAAAATGCACACATTTTAGAGTGAAATGAAAACCCATTCTACCATGGAAATTAACTATTAATTGTAAATGTGTTGTATTGTTATGTTTTTAATTATCATATATTTGTTTTACTCCTGCAGGTGATTTGGAGAATAGAGCGAGGATCAGAGAGCCTGCAACATTAGTGATAACTAATGCCACAAGATCAGATACTGCAGACTATCGTTGTGAGGTCACAGCTCCCAATGATATCAAGTCCTTTGACGAGATTCTGATCAGCCTGGTCGTAAGAGGTATTCTTTCTCAAGATATATGCAAAATAATACTAATAATAATCCATTGTTTTGTATTTTTATATAAAAAATCAAACATGATTTCTTCCTGTAAAACAACATTTGCTGTGCACTTAATGTATGTCAACATCCACATCCACCAACCAATTTCTACCAATATTATGACTATGTCTTCTACTTTTAGCGACACAGAGCTAACATTCATACTGCTAAAGACCCCAGACGTGTCTGTAGCAGTATGCACATACATAGAGAGTTGGATGGGGCTTGGTTTTTGCTTGTTTTTTTTGCCGGCCAAGTAGCAAACAATCTCATTTTACAGTACAATAAAGTAGCGTTTACAAACAAAAAATAAATAGGCAATGCAGTAACATAATCCTGAGTCATATTTGATCAACACTGCCCCAACACACGTTGAGTGTCAAACAGAAGTTTCATCTGGACTTTACAAAACTATGACTGACTGCCAGTGTTATTGACTACCCAAGGCCATATTAAGCTTGTGTTACATGGGGGCCAACATACAATAGATTAGCTACTTCCCTCTCAAATGAAATAGTGTCTGTGAGAGTGCTCTTCCTAAGCTTCCAATACAAAACGTAGTCAGTCAAAAAGATTTGTTGTCATTGTGACTTTATGAAGAATGAAAGACAAAAAGCTTGGTGTGTCATGCTTTGGATGCTGTAAGCTGAAACCGTGTTATAGGTCATAGCAACTCGTTGGCTTCCATAGGAGGATGCGTTGTGACCGGACCTGCCCAGCTGCAAAGGCGTGCTCTAGGCTATAATGGGAAGCCTCTGAAACTGCATCTGCTCTGAATTGCAGTGCTAAAGAAAGCAAGCGCTACGTGTTTTTGTTGCACTGCTTGGCATGAGTCAGAAAACATGGACCCGTCAAGGTCTCCTCAACATGTATCAGTACTCTCTGTGAAAGTTCCGCACAGTGACTACATTATGCTTTGTGTCATCACAGTAAAGCCAGTGATGCCAAAATGCAGCGTCCCAAAGTCGGTGCCCTTTGGGAAGTCGGCAGAGCTACGCTGCGTGGAGGAAGAGGGCTTCCCCAAGTCCCAGTACCAATGGTTCCGAAACAAGGAGGAGATTCCAGATGATCCAAAGACCAGCCCAAAGTTCTTCAACTCAACGTACACGCTCAACTCAGAAACAGGAACTCTGGTTAGTATGCAATGTGCATTTGTTTGGACAAGGGCATGCTTTGAGCGGCGGGGCGGGGCAGTGGAGATAGAGGGCCTGGCACTCAGGGATAGGGGCAGATATTTTGGGGAGACAGTTGATGGTGCGACAGAGCTTGAGCCATGAGGGGAATCTGCTGTCCTCGCTTGCACATTCCTCAATTCTCTCTTGCTGCCCGGCATGGCCAGATCTGGTCTGTGGCTATGGCTGTCGCGATCATCAGATTTTATAGTTGATGGTTAACTGTCATACAAATAATTGTGATGATTAATAATTGTATTGTTTTATTTTAGCCTTTGTAAACGAAGATTGCACAGGGCAGATATGACAAACACTGCAACTTAAATATACAAAGCCTATTACTGAAATACACAAAGAGATGACAATGTTCGGTACCAATAATCAATAATAAATGTACTATGGCAAAAACAGGCAATATACTTAATAACTGTCGCAATGTGACATGTTGTGAGCTTGTAGTTCTGCTATCTTTGTTTTGCCCACAATAGGCATGCCAGGTTGAAAGTGGTAAAAAACAGCCATGTGAAAATAATGATGGAAATATGACATTTCTGTTCATTTCATCCAACTGTTTTTATACTGATAAATGGAAACGATGATGCAAACATAATTGAGATTGGCTCTAATAATTGTGACTTAAAAGATGGGCCACACAATATGAAACAGCCTAGTACATCAAAGTTATTTTGAAAAAACATGTATTGAACCTGTGGAAATAAATAAATGCATTGGACAGGTTTTTGGTGCATGTACAGTATTGTACAGTACACATATCTTTCTAGGGGCTGGACAAAACAGATGAAAACTGTGCATGTTGAAATGTCATTGTCCCATCTATCTCAAATAAAACACATGGTTAGGAGCATTAAAACAGCGAGTGCAACATTCCATTGACTTCATCACATAATGACATATCATTACTCAAATGTATTGTGTTTTATCTAACAGAGGTTCAGTGCGGTGAGAAAAGAGGACGGTGCACAGTACTACTGCAGAGCTAAGAATGACGCGGGACATGCAGAGTGTGGACCCCAAATGATGGAAGTCTGTAAGTGTGTCAGGCAGTTAGCACATTTTACATACAGAAAGATTTTTTGTGTGTGTGTGTGTGTGTGTGTGTGTGTGTGTGTGTGTGTGTGTGTGTGTGTGTGTGTGTGTGTGTGTGTGTGTGTGTGTGCACTCGCACGCGCGCATGTGTGTATATATATATATGAGGGTAATAGCAAGGGTAATAGCAAGGGTAAAACAAATGCTGAATAGCAAGGGTAAAATAAAATGCTGAATTTCATGTTGTCCACATGTTCACGTTCGGTTAAATATTGAATATTTTCATTCACTATCAGCTTTTAGCTTGCCTTTTATAAATTCCTGGAATTCCAGCAAAGCCTTCTCAATTATAATTTGTTCCGCTTGTCATTCCACAGATGACATTAACATCGCAGGGATTATCCTAGGAGTGCTGGTGGTGGTAGTCGTGCTCCTATGTATAACAGTGGGTATTTGCTGTGCATACAAGCGAGGCTACTTTGCCAGCCAAAAACAGACAGGAAACAAGTAAGACATCTTTAATGCCTTCACGGGCTACATTTGAATTTTATTGTATTTATGGCATATTATATCAGGAAAAAAATATGTTAATCATTATTTACTCGGTGTCTTATCAGTTACAAAGTCCCGGCTAAAGGAGATGGAGTGGATTATGTCAGGACAGAGGATGAGGTGAGTAATACAAACAAAAGATTCCTCTAAAAAAAGTTGTTCAATCATCAACATTTAAGTGTTGTGATTGGTTTTTATTATTGTTATTGTTATTATTGTTATTATTATTACTTCTCACCTGAAAATAATAATAAAATAAAGTTTCTGCCATATGCAGTAAAATGTCATAAATATTTAATACATTTCGAAACAACAGTTCCAAACAAACAAGTGGCTAATGTGACTTTATATCTTTTGCAGGGTGACTTCCGACACAAATCCTCATTTGTCATCTAAAAAGGACGAGGAAGATGAAGCTGGATTTGCTTAGGAGTCAACGGCATATGTTGGACTGCACTCGTGAAGCTGTTTAACCAGTGAGCTGCCCAGTTTGTGCCTTGAGTTCTTGGCTTGACTGAAATGAAACAATTCAAGTTTGCCAAAGGTGACAAGTTTTCACAGGAGAACAGTATGTAAAAACTATTACCCACTGTCCGATACACAGATTGGTACTGAAAATCATTTGATGTCCGTATCACCACAAAATGACACATTTTGCTAAATTATGGGGTTCTTTATTTACAGTTATTAATGCATGTTTTTAAAGGTTTAACACCAACTGAGAGAAAAAAGAAAGTTCTGTCAGGAAAAAAAAAGAGAAGACATTCTGTTCTGAAGTCAATCTGTTATGACAATATCTTACAGTAAACATTTTGCTTCAAACCTTTTGTCATTTATATAACATTTCTTTTCTACTGTTGAAATTTGTCAGACTATTTTTGATGGAATATATTTTAAAATGCCTATAGATAAAGGTTTACTTTTTTAAATATTTGTAAAATACTAACATGTGTTTTTTATTTGGTTGTGGATAAAGATATTTAACATGTTAACCATTTAACATCAACCCGTAAGCATTTACACCTTTGCAAATGAAAGACGGAGCTTGACGGATTATGACATTTACAGTATGAGCATATCAAGATTTGGGTCTTGATCAGCGGTCTTACATATTTTATTTCTCTGCTGGGATATCCCAGTCATTATTGCAAGAGAGCTCCATGTTAATGTTTGTAGATAGTCTTAGACAGTAACGGATGATTTATACTTTGTTATGCGCCGGTGTCTCGCACCGAAAATAGTCTATCTATAAGCTCATAACGCGTCGCAGCACAGCACATTGTGACCTTGTAGATCAGCTATTTTTGGTGCGCGACACAGACGCGCAACTGAGTATAAATCAGGCGTAAGAAGCTTTGAAGAGTGCCAGTCAAATGCTGTGAAACACTACACGATCAGTGCTGCGTTTTCTTGATTTTAAGTGTCCTTCTGTGCTTGCTGTTTATCTTGTATATATTGAATATACTGTCCAGGTTGGGGGTTTTGCTGTCAAAAGTACGTTCAATATTACATTATAACAATACAGGGTTTGATGTTAACAATTGTGTTGATTTGTATATAGTTTTTTTATGTGTAAAGTGGTGAAATGTAAAACTTCCTATTTGCGGCAATATGAAACTCTTTCCATTTCAAACACTCAAAAGATCACTGTAATATTTTACGTGGACTTCCTCTCATAAAACATTCATAACACCTGAGTAAGAGCGAACCTGTACATTGCTAATTCATGAATACTAACTAAATCAGCTTTCAGAGGGTAATTAAGTAGCATACTTTTTTCACTGGTTTTAATCACTTAAGCCCTATTTTATCCTTATTGGAATTTTCAAAAATTACTGAAAATAGACAAATATAGCAGATATAGCAGCTTGTCTGTTATTTTTTAAAGTGTTTGATAAAAAAAGTCACAATACAATATTATCATCAGAATATCGATATCAAGATATTTGGTCCAAAATATTGTGATATTTGATTTTGTCCATATCGCCCAGCCGTATATCACATCCTCCACACCGTGATGAGGACGAGCGTGCCACGTTGCTGCTGTAAAGCTCTTGTGTAGATGCTATGAATGTGCTACAAGACGAAATCCATGTTGAGTGTTATCAAAGAGCGGTCATGGTGGAGACGATCTGCCCAGTGTTTACACATAGGAAGTTATCAACATCGCTCAACTGTTTTCCCAAGCAAATTTCATTTATGACATGAAATTAGGAACAATGAGAGGCCCTCCGTAATGCAGGGTGTAATTGTTATCACAGTTTATTCCACAAGTTAATATATTATGAAGAGGTACAAACACACAAATGTGTTTTCCCGCCCACTAGGTGATGGTTGTCATTTGTACAATTCATTCCTCTTAAGTGCCTTCTGCCATTACAATAGAGCCACTGACCAAAACAAACAACGATATTTCACACTTGTACATTGCTATGTATATTTTGGAGAAAAATACACCAAAGTATTAACAGTTTATTTTACATGTATGACACAAGCATGGCGTTTGAGAGGAATGATGACACCACAAATTGTAAATTCATAACATTTACCCTCACTACATATCCAATATGATGTAAATAGCTTATTTCAATTATTTGAACGCTTCAACTTTATTTCTTTTTTCATTGAGGTAGAAATAGAACTATATTAGTGCCTAAGCATAGCAGGAATTATTTTTGGTAAAGACACATAGCACTAGAAGAGAAGAGAAATATACAAAGTGTTAAAACTTTACGTGATTTTCGGTTTGTAAACACATATTAATGGCAATTTGATTCTGTCTATTGGCATATGAAGTGGAGAGTGACATTTTCACACACAAAAACAGTATTATTTGGCTCACGTCACGAGGCAATCAAGTTTGCATAAATGTGTCTGGCATAATAATGAAATGAGTATTCAGAATGTGCTGTTTTATGAAGTTCTTTTATCTTGTTTATGAAGCAGATATCATGTTAAGTGTTACCCACAAAGTTTGTCAACAGTAAAGTAAAGTGAAAGAGCATTATGTACAGTACAAAGGCCTACATTTACCCCAATGAAAGGCCTCAAAAGTGTCTACTCTCTTGTTGGATGCAGCAAGGCAGAAGGGACTAGGATAAGATTCACATCTCCACTCCAGACATACTGTAAGCAAGCAGTGAGAGATACATTTTCCTGTGCTAAGGGGCAAGCTAAGCCAAATAATAACTGCCAAACATACCAATGTCCTCCAAACCTGGAAGGGTACAGTTTCATTCATCTAATTGATAAACTGCTTTCTGTGATAGCGGGGATTGGCATGTAACCATGTACTGTAAGAAGTTCAGAATCTTGAGATCATGATTTTATGAACCAAACTTGTATACTGTATAGTAGAATGTCCTCCTAGGGCCTGGTGTTTTGTTAAATCTTGAACCATTCTTTTTTTTTTGTGATTAATAAATCTCACTTCTAATATTTCAGCAGAAGTTTGTGTGTGCTATTTTTTTAAGTCTGTGAGAGATCAGAAGAATAATTGATGAATGATGTATGAATAATAGTCAATGGTGGCTAGGTTGCAGCGGCTGGAGCATGACAACATGGAGGAGTATGTTAGCTACAGCTCAGGTAGGAGAAAACCAAACAGAGGCCTGGTAAAAATGAATTGGAGTAAACCCTACTTGACACAATGCTGTAGCCCATTTAAACAATATCACAGCTTTCCTGTCATAAATAATTTACGTCGGCCACATAACGTCAGGGCAATGTATTGTTGCAAGAGGCCTCGGCTTGCTTTAAATGTTTGCAAGACGAGACTGAATCATTCATCTTCATATGATAGTGTCTAAACATTAGACCAGTGCTTCTCAACCTTTTCTGGTCTAGTGCCCCGATCCAATATCCAGGTCCCTCACCGCCCACACCCAATTCAATTGTAAGCTTTATTTGTATTGTATCATGTCAATTTCATGGTCAGTATTATGGTCAGTATGATGTCAGTAGCATGGTTAGGGTTAGTGCTGTTGCCCCCCCCCCCCCCCTCACCCCAGGTTTGGCACTTGGTCCTGGATGTTGACATCAACGGACTTGAGGCATTGGGGAGTTGTGATGGTGGATGAGGTTGGAGAGGTAAGGGGAAGCTAGGTTGTATAGGGCCTTGTAGGATGATTGTGTGCATATTGAGGTTTATTGAGAACTCTGTCAGTGGTGTCATAGAGCACTGGTTCTCCCCCTTCCAGGGGGTCCCCAGCAAAATGAGGAACAGTTTAAATATTTTTTGGCTATTCGAAAATAGTCAATCTGCATACTCACAATGCGTTGTGAGCGTAGATCTGCTATTTTAGATAGTGACAAATGTTGACAAATATTCTCTTGTGATATTCTCTAATGTTTTGGAACCACTGCCATAGAGGATACTGTTGCAGTATTCAAGCACGAATGTTATAAATGCATGATGAGTGTTTGTGCAGGAGTAAGTGACAGTATGGGTCTGAGGCAGCCAATGCTACTGAGCCAGCGTGAGAAGGTGGTTTTGGTTATCTGGTTGACATGAGCCAGGAAGTAAGCATTTAAAATTCATGTGGCTGAATTGTGCTGAGAGTGAGACCAATCATCAATCTCACTAGTGTGGTCACTTTCTTCTTTGTTTTAAGAAAAAAAATGGAAAAAAGCTGAGAGGAAGAGACGAGACGAGTCGAGCAGCCCCTGGCTGCAATGTCAGCAGGAGCACACAAGTCGAGAGTCTACAGAGAAAGATCTTAACCACACTACATCAGTGGTTCTCAAATATTTTAATTTCAAAGACCCCTGAATTATATTTGGCCACCCATTTGAAAATATGTTGTGCCAGGGACCCCGATAAGAGAAGATTTGCTAACATTGTTCGAATAGCCGGGAAAAAATATATAGGCTTAAGTGTTTAAAGTGCTCCTCTCTTTCCTGGCGACCCCCTGGAACCCCCTCAAGGATCCCTGGGGTCCCCGGGCCCCACTTTGAGAACCAGTTTACTGCATCATCACAGCACACTCACAGTAAAGCAAGTTTTCAAACAGGGCAGTGACACAGGTTGAGAAATCATATGATTAAAGTCTGCCCTCTAGTGGTTGAGAAAGTTATTAACATAGCTCGCTCTCAACAAAGGCCATGGTTGCAAGTCAACAACAGACATCATACATTTCAATTGTTAAATAACCTATGCAGAATTAGGTTAATGTATAATGAATAGCTTTTTTTTCTCTTTTCCTCATTTTATGGGAATAGCATCTTAATGTATCTGCAGAATGTATTATCCAATCCAGCTGATGCAAACACTAACTTCTGAGAGTGATTACTTACCAAGTGGATTTGTGCTGTAGGCTATAGTAAAGAATTTTAAAAATGCATTCAAGGAAAAAGGATTAATCTAACTCCTTGATATGATCCCCTGAAATGAACAAAACGTTTTATTTTACATAGCTGACCACTCATTCAATTTAAAAAGACAGATAGGCCTTTAGCCTTGCTAAAAAAAGAAGAAAAGGTGTAAAGGGCTCCATTTAATCATCAGTACAGATTATATTCTGTATAATCTCTTCAGAAAGAAAAACAGGCGTAGTTTGGCTGCAAATGGTTATTAAACGGTTTCTAAATAATCCTGTGGGATTTTGGACGATTTGTGTCAAGGCCCAGAATAGCTGCGTGTGTGCGTGTGCGCGCGCGCGGATTAAACTACAGTTAATTTCTGAGTTAATTGATACTGTTCATGTCGTCTTGTCTAAACAACACGCAGCACGCTCCATGTGTCACAGTCTAGTAAAAAAGAGTTTTGGCCCGGTGCTTCTCGAGTGGTGGCATGACAACCAATTAGCCAATCACAGCGTGTCCCTCCGGTCCATGGGTTCTCTAGCAGGTTTGCCAAGTCTGCTTATTATAAGCTACTTTGGGCTTCTTTTTCTGTAAGGCTACTTGTAAATATTGGTTAGTTGCGGGTTGCATTTGTTTTTGCTTGTTTCCTGATGTTGTTTAAACCAGTGGTTCTTAAACATTTTCATGTAAAGGACCCCCAAATTAATATGATTTGTCCGCAGACCCCCATCTGAAGATATTTTATGCTAGACCTGGTTGCTTGTTTCTCTCGCAAGACCTGGCAACGCTGATCTCTACCACCCAGAGTCATAAAGAGAGTTCTGACACTAGCGTCGACTCCCATTGTAAGAATGGAATGCGTCTATCTCAATGACATAGTTCCAATGTTTGGAACTATAGCCCATAGGAGGCCGCTTTGAGGCGAGATCAAAGCGTGTCATTACTCTCTTTTCTACACTCTGCTAGCACCTACAAAAAAGATGGTTGTTCGCGCCAGTTGATGGTGCGCGAATAAAGCGCAGAATGAATTACTAAGTAAACGTTTAGACTCAGTTTATTAAAACTACTATGACGCTATTTTTAGGCAATTAAAAAGTATTTAATATAGCCATACATTAAATATATAGCCTTAGAAATCATATGAAAAGAAGGAAAAAAAAACATCTAAATAAACATCACCTGCACATGACTATCTACGCACGCGCAGTCCGACGACTGGTGCAAATCAGTGTTGCCATGTCGGCTTATTATAAGCGGCTTTGGGCTTCTTTTTCTGTAAAGTAGTTTACAGAAAAGGTAGTTGCGGGTTGCGGTTTGCAATGCAACGCGTTGTGAGCTTGTATTTCAAATAGAAATAGCCGATGCATAGAGGTTTAAAGTGCTGATCATGTGGCCTAAGTTGCTTCTTTTGGGCTTGTTTTCCTAGACCCGGTTGCTTAGTGCTCTCGCGAAATATGGCAACACTAGTGCACATATCGAAATATTCAATAACCTGCCACTCGCTTTGCACTGGATAGCGGCACACTTATCTCTCGTCAACTACAAAAAGAGATCGCTTTGTTAGATTTATATATAAACCGGCTCTTTTCTCATACGTATATATAGGCTCCATCGATACACATTGGATCATAATAAAGGGATAATGAGCTTCTTCGGTTTCGGTCAAAGTGCAGACATCGATATAGTTCTGAGCGACGCCGACACCAGGAAGAAAGCGGAGCACAAGAGCGAGGATGGCAAGAAGGACAGATACTGTCTGTTCTACGACGGGGAGACGGTGTCTGGGAGAGTCAACGTTACACTGAAGAACCCGGGCAAGAGGCTGGAGCACAACGGCGTCAAGATAGAGTTTATCGGCCAGATCGGTCAGTCAGTCAGTCAGTCAGTGTGAATGGTTGGTCACAGGAGCAGGAGGAGGCCTAGATCAGTGGTTCTCAAACTTTTTCATGTCAGGGACCCCCAAATGGACTCTTATTAGCCCGCGGACCCCCATTTGAAAAATATAAGCCAGGGACCCCCCATAAGAGAAGATTTTTTACGGCTCTAACAGTGATTCTCAATCATTGTAATTTAAGGACCCCCCCATTTGGTTCCATTTGTACACTCTCAGAGTTAGACCCATAAGGGTCCATTTGGTTCCTATCCATCATTTAGCTGGGGACCCCCTGGTATCCCCTCAAGTACCCCTGGGGGTCCCTGGACCCCACTTTGAGAACCAGTGGCCTAGATTCATCACCAAAGTATACAGTATATATACCAGTGGTGGAAGAAGTACTCAAGATATTTTACTTCAGTCAAATTTACTTCAGTAAAAGTATCAATACTGCAATGTAGAAATACTCTGTTACAAGTAAAAGTCCGGAATTCAACATTTTACTTGAGTAAAAGTACAAAAGTATCGGTTTGAAGATACTTAAAAGTACCAAAAGTAGAAAGTACTCGTTATACAGAATGTCCCATTTTACAAGTTGTATAAAATGTATAAAAAACTTTTGAAAATAGCAGATCTACAAGCTCACAATGCATGGCATGTGAGCTTGTAAATTGGCTATTTTCAAATGGCCGAAATGTATATAAAGGGCTGATGAAGTGGGGAATGTATGTTTTGTAATAATAATCAAAGTCTACAAAAAAAAACTAGTAACAAGTATAATTGCCTCTGAGATGTAGTGGAGTAAGTACATTTTGAAATACTCCAGTAAAGTAAAAATACCTCAAAATTGTACTTGAGTAAATGTACTTTCCATCTGTTCCATCTCTAATGCCTGTGTGGGGTTGTTATGAGCTCACACACGTGCTAGTACGTCCGCTATTGTTAATAATGTTGTATCACAGCAACGTTACAATGTAACAACGACTGTCACCTCAGGATCATGATGAGTTGGAGGTGTCATCAAGCAGCCTACTGTACTGTGGCTGGCTGTTTGGCAGACAGCCAACCCCAGTTGGGTTATCTTTTTGACAGGTGGGGGTGACTGGCTCCCACCATGGACATCTATGGCCCGCACATTGACATGTTTACACTGTGGTGGTGGATTGTGTCAAATCTTAGGAGTTGTGATGTGGCTGTGATGTGCTGTTCAGCTAACGGCTATCTAGTGGTAGGCCTTGGATCAAGACTATCAAAGATGTATGTTTTTTTATTGATTTTGACATTTACATATAGATACGATACGAAAGTAACAGTCAAGACTCGATAAAATACATCTATGATGGTCTTGACCCAAATCTAGTGGATAGATTGTTAACTCTTGAAGTTATTAAATAAGAGGTAACATTTGGAAACGGCTATAATTGACATGTCTCTAGATGCCATCTTTTTTATGTTGTGATTTTGAAATGCACACACAGTCATGCTATGCTTATGCACTATGGCCAAACACAACTTTGCAGTGGGGTGTGACTGTGAAGAGTTCCTTTTACCGATCTGTCCTCATCGGAACCCTTAACAACGGCACGAGGTTCATGTTGATCACAAAAACATTGCTGCTGCCACTTCCTTATTTCTTACCAGGAAGTATCATTTTGTGGGGGAAGGGGGAGGCAGGAGGCGGGACAGTTTATGCACTATAGCTACTTGATGAAGAGCTAATGCCAGTAGGTGTCCTCAGTCACCTACTAGCCCTCCTTGTACACAGAACACAGAAACTGCTGTGTTTTACTGACCTCATTGATGCCTTCTCTTTCCCTCAGAGCTGTACTATGACAGAGGGAACCACCACGAGTTTGTCTCTCTAGTGAAAGACTTGGCTCGACCAGGAGAGCTCACACAGTCCCAGACCTTTGATTTTGAGTTCACACATGTGGAGAAACCGTATGAGTCTTACACTGGTCAGAACGTCAAGTTACGGTGAGTAATATTGGTCAAGCAAAAATAATTTGTGCACAGTGTGCAAAACTACGCATGAATTATATTACATTTATAATCGCAAAGAATAAATATGTTATAATTTAATGGCTTTTAAGAACTTTATAAATCGCAAAGAATAAATACATGTTATAATTTAATGGCTTTTAAGAACTGTATAATCACAAAGAATAAATCCATGTTATAATTTAATGGCTTTTAAGAACTTTATAATCGCAAAGAATAAATACATGTTATAATTTCATGGCTTTTAACTTCCCTGACAATTGAATCACTGGCTCTGTTTATAGCTAAATCTGATGAAGGCACATGACATTGTCATCTCCAACTTGTTAATCGTCTCTAGAGTAGTGGGTACACATATAATAAGCCAGAAGGGAGCTAGGTCCCCTGAAGTCTACTCAGTTGTTCTACGTATTAGGAGAATGTGACTCCTATCAAAGTTCATAATGAGTTCCCTCATTGCCAGTGCAACATGTATTTTTGGCCATGTATGTTTATGAGATGAATCTCCTTGTGATCCCAGCTACTTCCTGAGGGCGACTGTAAGCCGGAGGCTGAACGATGTCAGCAAAGAGCTGGACATTGTGGTGCACACACTCAGCACTTACCCTGAACTCAACTCATCCATCAAGATGGAAGTGGGGATCGAGGACTGTCTACATATAGAGTTCGAGTACAACAAGTCAAAGTATGACATCTCCACGTTATGTGGCTTAGCCTACTAAAAGTTAATGTTATGAATGCTTTCTTTCATCCTGAAATAACATTGCAAAAGCAAATGAAAAACAACTATCAAAAATGCAGCTTTTGACGTGCAGACAAACGTGCAAACGACCCCGATTTTCAGCTGCAGACAAGCTTTTATCTCTGCCGATGTTCTTTGTGTGCCTGTAGGTATCACCTGAAAGACGTGATTGTAGGGAAGATTTACTTCCTGTTGGTGAGGATCAAGATCAAGCACATGGAGATCGACATCATCAAGCGAGAGACGACGGGCACAGGGCCCAACGTCTACCATGAGAATGACACCATAGCCAAGTACGAGATCATGGACGGCGCACCAGTCAGAGGTACAATAGAGTCTTATGCCTGATTTATACGTAGTTGCACACAGGTGTTGAGCACCGAAATTAGCCGGTCTACAAGCTCACAACGCGTTGTGAACTTGTAGATTATTATCGGTACGCGACAACCGTGCGCAAATACATAAATCAAGTCATAGGATCTTGGGCTTAAGCTTACCTAGGTGGTACAACAATTGTACTGACGTGATTTGTCCACGGCTCACTAGATATGACCAGTTAGAATTGGTTATGTAGGAAATGGAAACAGCCCTTTCTTTTCCATTGGGAGGGTCTTTCAGTACTTTCCTGCAGTGCCCAATTCACATAATCTTATGATGGACCATAATGTTGTCCTCCAGGAGAGTCCATCCCCATCAGGCTGTTTCTGGCTGGCTATGAAATGACACCCACTATGAGGGACATCAATAAAAAGTTCTCAGTGCGCTACTACCTCAACCTGGTGCTCATAGACGAGGAAGAGAGACGATATTTCAAACAGCAGGTACAGTACACACACAACAGCAACAGCAGTATGGCTAAATGATGTGACTTGAAACATGGTCAGGTTTAATGCATTCACTCACGTATGACTGTACACAACAGATAGACGTGTTGTGTTAAAGGTAGGGTAAGTGATTTTCTTTGGTAAAATAAGTGTTTAATAGCTAACCCTAACCCTATACTATATATAATACTTTTTTTTTAACCAAAAAAGATCACTTACCCTACCTTTTAAGTTTAAATTTGTCCAAAGGGGAGGGGAAAGAAGTTATGACAATGTGGTATCACTGTGTATTTGATCTTTATTTATATTGTATCAGAGCATGTAACTACGCACACCAGTACGCCACTTAATGTAGGCTATAACTAACTTCCTGTTGTTCTGTTCCAGGAGATCACGCTATGGAGGAAAGGAGACATAGCGAGGAAGAGTATGTCTCACCAAGCAGTCATGGCTGCTCAGCGGTTCGAGCCCACCTCCAATGCTGAGAAACCCCAGGCCCCGAGCACAGAGGACAGCAGCTAAAGTCTGGCACACTCCATGCACATGTATTTACAAGAGAGTGTGTGCGTGCGTGTGTGCGCACGCGCGTGTGTGTGCGTGTCCGTGCACGTGTGCAGGCATGTCTGCTCACTGCAGAGGCAATGCTGTGCATACTGTACGTTGCCAACAATGTCTGAATGTGATATGATGTCGCTGTTTGTTTTCAGATAGAATGTACTGTAGTTTTGACAGTATGCGTGTGTGTGTGTGTGTGTGTGTGTGTGAGAGAGCGAGAGGATATCAGGCATTTATTTGCACTGAGAGTATGTGTTTGTCAGAGAAACAAAGAATCATACTTATGTCAAATAGTTGCAAATAATTCTTGGCAAATGCTTTGGCCTGCACAGATAATTATTAGATAGAATGGCAGGGTTTGCTGCCTCTTTGCAGCTCAGATAATGTCAGCAAAGTCAGGGGAAAGCATTATATATTGACTTTCACAATTTTCATGTAGTTGACAAAAACTCCTAGCATTGTACGCTCCTATGTGGCATACCTCACCTGTCTGGTTCTGCCAGAATGCCAAGAACATTTTACAAATACTTTGACACAGGTGTGGAATTCTTATTTATGCATGAATGTATGTGACACATTCATTTAGGGCGTACCTCTAACAGGGCCCTTTCCTTCAAACAAATCTCCTGGCTTGCAGAGAGTGCCGTCCAGCAACTGTAGAACCTTTAAAAACGAAAGCATCTCAAATATCCAAATCTCAGTACAAAGGAATATGGCAGACATTTTGACAGGATATATTGTTAGGTTTAGGGTTGCCTTTCATCTTTTTTTTGGGCTCCTTTTTGCTGAAAAACTATTCCTTTTTTTTTCTTTTCTTCCTTCTCTTCCATTGCCCGGATACTTCTTACATAAGAAGTATAAGACCAAGTGCAAAATGCAATTTTTAAAAATCCCTCTGAGTTGTAAAATTAAATGAGAAGATTAGATGTTTGTATGAGACCAATGCGAAACATTTTCATACATTCCATGGCTTTTCCCCCCATTAGTGGTAGATGATATAGAGTATTTATTTTTTTGACAAAATCCATTTTTATATATTTAAAATATTTTACCAGCATTTTACATGTTAGACGTGTCCGTCAGTTGAATAATAAAACCATGAGCATTATGGTTTGTTTTTTGTTTTTCAGTGGTGCCACTGCTGCTACAGTTAAATGAATGTGGCAATTGGGGTTGGCGTAAGTGCCACCCTCACCCCAGTATTCCTACTTGCACTATGATCTCATTTTGTTCTTTTTACTACCAGTTCTACTTTTGACTCGGACAGATGATAAGCGTAGGGGGTAGTGTCAAATCAGAACCTATCGCACTATCCCAGAGAATCACCTTAAATTCAGTCTGGTCAGTATTACACCATTGTTGTTTTTTAAGAAGTGGAGTGTAAAACTAATTTCTTTCCTGTAGATTTTGATGAAGCTGCTGTTGGTCTTACTTGTACTGTAGGTCTCCCACTACTTAAAGCAAAATTACACTATGTTGGAGGTTTGGGTTGTGTAGTTACCTTGCCATTATGTAACTTAAAATATTGGTGCGATATCTTCAATAGTTGCTCCACTGATTAGAAATTGATATCCAAAATAGTCTCCTTATTGACTTTACATTGCACACTGAAAGTCTCAAAGTCACTCTTTTGACATATAAACAAAACGGATTCTGCCAATATATAACATTACAAAACCCAGCACAGAAGTGGTCAACATTGTGTTGATTTTATAGTAGAATCAACAGGAAGTTCATATTTTTATTTAGAATAAATAAATAAAATGCTGTGATGGGTTTTGTAATGTTTTATATTGACAGAATCTGCTTTGTTTGCATTCGTCTATGTGCTAAAAGAGTGACCTTGTGACCTATTTCACTGTGCAATTTAAATCAATTGGGAGACTGTTTTGGAATATCAATTTCTAATCAATGGAGCAACTACAGTATTTAAGATATCTTCTACTAAAGTGTAATTATGTTTTAATGCTGGATTGTTAGCTTTGTGCCTAAGGGTTTACTGCCAAACTGTTTCAGTGCAATGCTAGAAAAATTCTGTCCCATCTTATTTCCGAATTTGTTATCATTTAGCGCAAATTAAATTGCTGTTGCATTAGTTTTATGAAGTATAATTTAACATGGGCTCCGATATGGTAGCTTACGATTTTTATGGCAAATTAATGAATGTATGGAAACAAAGTGACTCCATTCTTTGGTTAAGTGGATAAATATTAACCTACAAAACTGGAAATGCTAAGCTCAGCATATTTTCCTAACGATGACAATTGTTTTGTTTCTCTTCTGGTCAAACAGATTGGAGCTAGAAACGGATTCAAAACTTGCGTTTACAATGCTACTGCTTCCATTTAATGTGTCTGATATGTGAAATGTGTTTTTGTTTTTCAAATTCAAGGACAGCACAAAATTAAGTACAATGTGTGACACACTGAAACCTAATCCTAGTTCTCTTCTCACCCCATCATTCTTACATTGCTTGGCCTTGCAACTTTTGTGTGACAAGCTTGTTTTGTGCTGATTTGCAAGATGTAGGCTATCACTGTATATCATTCATATGGTTTAACCTAACATTATTTTGTTTCATACTTGCTATACGTGCTTGTTATAAGGTGTAGATTATTGATATGCTGGGTGTATGCTGTCATTGTATGCTGTCATTGTACTAATGGGAAACCTCTATTGTCATGAGACTATTGTACAGGTAACTGCCAAAATATCATTAACACCAATGTTGTGTTGCTTTGATCCAATGAGAACGACCTCAGTGCACCTTGGCATAGATTCTACAAATAACTGGACCTCTGTTAAAGGAATTAAACGCATACATACAGTGAGTACACCATGTCTCGTGCGGGTCACTCCAGAAACTTGGTTGACATCTTGGTGCAAAGATAACCATGATCTGATGACATATGAGATGCACAATAGAATCCTCAGTGTTCATTTATATATGTGTGTCTCTATAAGGGTACAAATAACCATAATCTGAGAGGACCCTTGCAGATACATTTTGTTACATTTGTAACGCTCAGACTTAAATATGTTCAATTTGGTCACACCTGTTACATTTTGATCATGTCATTTTTGATATTTCGCTGTCATGATTCTTTACACAGCAGATACCTCTGAATGAGCTGAGCTGTTCGCCTTGCATTGGCCTATAAGAGGAGAAAAATGCCCTACTGTTTTTACTGTAACATCTGAATGACTTTCTGTGCCTCCTCTCCACTCCCTGGGTGTTGGTCACCTGTATTTTGTCAGTTATCTACATTGATATAATGATGCTTCACCGAAGTTTAAAGCTGCAATCCATAACTTTTATCATATCTTACCTGGGATTCGAACCCCGGTCTCCAGCATGATTTCTGCTGCTGTGCTAAGACAGAATGCCTGCTTGGTCAGGCAGGGGAGATATTGTGCTTATTGCGCTTCGGGTAGTACCAACTTGCAGGGGTCCTACCCTATATACCAGGGTCCATCCTACTCTTCAATGGAAGAGTAGGGAAACCACCTGCAACCACTGCAGATGTGCTAGTTATATTGTATTAACATACTACATAAAATAACATTCTATTCAAGTTCCGATTTGCAGCTTTAAATGATTGAAATTACAGTAACAAAATGAAAATGCAATTAAGTAAATTATATGGATTTCAAAACCATCTCCAAAATAACCTTTTCAAATGTATACAAAAGATGTTTTTGTGACGGGTGATCTTTCATGACGGGTACTGCTTACACGTTACACACTAACTGCAAATAAAATAAATTAGTTTTAATTATATAGGAGGAACTAGGAGAAATGCAGAACCCAAATGCAAAATGTAAATGCTGTGAGCTTCCTTTTATTGTATTTTATCTGTCTGTCCACAAACATTAAATGTAATTATATTTTATATTCATATTTTACTTTGAATTAAAAGAGATATGCTGAAAATTGTCATCTTTTGTATTGCATAAAATAAAATAGATTGAAGTACAATTTCTGTTCCTTACACGCAACTATTGTTTCACTGCGCAATGTTAGGAGACTTGATATTTTTGAATACCAATTTCTAATCAGCAGAGGAACTAATGAAGATATCTTGCCAATATTTGGAGCTACATCAGGGCAAGGTACTGTAACTACACAGCCCAAATCTCTGCCAAAGTGTAATTTTCTCTTAAAGCACACAAGCTTAAAAGAACAATCAGATTCTGGGAATTGGTTTTCAAATCGAATTAATTGTATATTTAACAGAGAATGCAAACTATATTTCTATCATTACAAGTGACTACTCATAGTTATGCAGTACATTCCATACTGCTTAAGAGTATGTCAAGCAGCTATGGCCAGTAGAGGGCAGGTTTGGATTAAAAGTTTACCTGCTCAAGTAATAAAAAGGGATTTCTACTATTATTAATTATAAATATTAATGAGTTACAGATTATAAGGAGTATACTGAACAGAGTTGTGTTTTAAATGTGTATGGTGGTTCAATGAAATAGTTAACCTATGAACTACGGTCAAATTTATCATACAGTACATCTGACATCACATGCCTCTATATTATCTCACCATTTTGTTCCCTCCACACTGCAATCTTAAAGATTAAACATTTTCCCATAGCAAAATTTGTCCTGGCCTCGATCCTGCAGTTCCATTGAAGATAAAAGTCATACATCAATATCTTGCCAAGTCTATGTAGATGTAAAATAGACTGTTGCAGTCTACTGCAGAGACTTCCACATGAGCCTGTCTATAACTGATGAACTACTGTCAGTGCGCATTGAGCAAAGATTCAATTTCGTTATTGTTACAGGTCATACGTGCACACTAGCGAAATTCTTCGGTTTGGTTTCAAACAAAGCTAATTTAAGAATACAGTGGCAAGTTGCAACTTGCAACAGTAGTATGTAGAAGCTGAAGTAAACTATAGCACAGTATGTACATTAATCATAGAACCCTTTGAGGTGCTTGAGGATGCTGTGTGCAAGGGTCCTACTTCTAAATATTATATTGTGCGCACTGCACAATATAACCACAATCTGATTGATTAAATAGTGTATGAGGTCTTGTCTCACTCAGATTATGGGTTTAAGACCAGAAATGCCAGTGATGTCACTGGTAGGCAGGTTTCTGAACTGTCCACAGCCCTCTGGTGGGTTGTACCCTCTCAGAGACCAGAACAATCAGCACTGGTAGAAAGAAATGGTACCATATTTCAGTGATTATAGCTATTATATGAAGATAGGTTGAAAATGATTGAAGTGGTCCTTTAAAGTATACTACCTTAGTTCTTTTGATCCAAGCCGGAACACAATCGATTCATTGATCATTTAAATAAATATGCTCTGAGAATGGACACCGCCCACCCATTTGACCACTTAACAACAGACGTTGGTCAGCTGGGTGGATGCATTTGAGATTTTCAAGAGGGCCCTGATCCAGAAGAGGTTGATCATCGCTGAGCTAAATTATGTCTCTCAAGGGTTTTCAAATGAATAAGTGCACAAATAGAGTACATTGCTTCACCTAGTAAACAAACCTCCAGAGTGTCAACAGATAATAGAGCCGCCAGCACCATCTTCTGACTGTTTCCTGGCGTTGCACCAGGGAACATGTCTATCTGGTGCATGGGTACTGGTTACCTACTGTATCTTATGGGGGTTCTGAGGTTCTCTCAGTTTCAGGCAGGTGAAACCAGCTAGGCAGGCACCTTCAATATTAACATCTTCTACTCTGAACAGTAAAGTGTTCTTTTGACTCTGAGATTACAAATGTAACCAATTTGTACAGTTGTTTATATTTGTACAATCTCAGAGTTACAAGGATAAATGGACACTGAGGATTTTCCTGTGCATTAATTCCCCTCTCTCACAATTATAACCATGGCAACTAGCATTAGTTCAATGCTCAACTGAGTGAGTGAGGTTGCCTTAGTAATGGGAGGCCTCTGCCAGAGAAGACTTTTTTCCCTGCTTTTTTTTTGTTTGGGGCGTGTGTTGAGGAAGGAGAATAACTGCTTTGTTGTTTCGGCTAGTTTCGCCATGATGGCTAAAATGGACAGCAAGGTGACAACCATGATTTCAACATTTTAGACTTGTGCTAATCATCACCCACCAGAAAACAAAGCAATAAACAAAGCAGTAAAACACTAAGCAAAGGTCAATTTGTGTTTTTTTTTACTTGTGTGTCCATTGGTGCATGTTTGTACTGGACTGTACTTAATGTGAGTATTGCACATTTTATACATCTAATATAAAGTGTCTATGTAGCCTACATTACAGGGTATGTTGTGCCTTCTTGTAATACGTTATATTAACTTTCAACAAGGACAATCTGGTTGTGTTTTACAGCATGATTGTGCATCTTACACAATAGGTACACAGTAAAATCCTCAGTGTTCATTAATCCATTTGTAACTCGTTTGGGTCAATTTGGTTCCATTTGTACATTCTCAGAGTTAGATAAACATGAGGAGTTCACTGTGTACAATAGGCTCAGTGCAACATGATGTCAACTCTGCTATTCTGTTTGGCTATGAATAAATGAATTCATTCATTCATTCATCTTTTATGTTCATTTTATATGAAAAAGACAGCTAAATAGAGGGAGAGAAGGTATGACAAATCCCACACATACACTGTAAAATACTGAGTGTTAATTTAACTCTGAGAGTGTTCAAATAGTGTATCAATATTTGTACTCTGAGTTACAAATGAAGGATTAGCCCATCTTCTCTCCCTGTATTTATCTCGCTGTCTTTCATCCTATATATGACTGGTTCTCAAACACTTTAATGTCAAGGACCCCCAAATAATAATAAGTATTTGGCCACCGACAGAAAATATTTTGTGCCAAGGACCTCCATATACAGTATATATTGATGCAATATTAACTGATTTTGCAGGGAACCCCCTCAAGGACCCCTGGGGGTCCCCAGAACCACTGACTCAAACTTTATAAAACATTTGTATTACACATATACTGAAATACGTACAATCAAATCGTACAAATCAAATAGAACAGGTAAGCCACAGGAAATGTCATGTTCATAGTATACTAATAAGATAAATTCATGTTAATACTAATAACTATTATCACCACAATATAAATATGTTGCAGGAGTAAACAGACACTGGCAAAAGCATAATCAGAAAAAACAGCTTGCACCAGACATAGGACTGGGCAATAAATCAATATTATATCGATACCCTGACATGAGACTAGATATCATCTGGAATTTTGGATATTGCAATATGATATTGCATGTGTTGTCTTCTCCTGGTTTTATCACTGTTTTATCACTGTATTTTATACTTTCAAAATAAAATAGCCGCAATATGACATGTTGGCCGTTGTGAGCTTGTAGATTTGTTATTTTCACTATTTTGGAAGGTTTTTCTTTTTAAAGATTTTGTAATGTCACAATGCGTCATAAAGGAGTCTAAATCCCTTCTCTCCTTCAAAACCTCTCTAAAAAAGAGCACTTACAGGTTTCGATGAATTGAGTACAAAGGACCCCAATGGAAACAAGCCATAGGCTTTCTTGGGTTTAAAATCCTCTCTCTCCAAGCCTCTTGTATTGAATTGTACTTTCCTGTCCTTTTTTTTAGTCCTAACCAGATGTATACCAGATGTAAATGTGCCAGGTCTCAGTATGTTGCACTTTAGCATGTCTCACATATGCTATTAATATGTTAACATGCGTGTGTCTGTGCTTCCATTGCTACTCCACAGGTTTTCACAGAAGAGGTGTGTGTGTGTGTGTGTGTGTGTGTGTGTGTGTCATAGATTAAAGTAAGTAACCATAGATTAAAGATAGGGATTAGGGATATAGGGAGATGTCAGGACACAGACAGCAATGTCAACATCAATGTTTTGTAGAACCCATTCGTGTTTCTTTTTAAGTCTTTTTTTTTTTTTGCTAAATCAGATTTGAAATCCAATTTTACTAGTAAATGTATGTCATTTCCTTTATTTGGGGCATGCTCAAGGCAGGTTGTCACTTGTACTTAAAGATACTTAAGTAGACACAGTCAGAGACCACCCCCTAACCAACCTAACCTCCCTCCTTTCTGCCCTCATGAATATTGAGGGGATTTAGGCATGGAAGAGGGGGGGGGGGTGGCGGGTGAAGGAGAGAAGAGGCGTGGACAAAGAGACAAGAGCGAGATGGGAGGGGGGAGGCCATGGTGATGCGCAGGCTCTCTGTGAGCTGGGCAGGCTGCCTATTGATTGGAAAACAACGAGCTGTGAGAGGACTGATAAGGGTGAGGGTAGGGGAGGGCAGGGATACAGAACAAAACAGACCAACGCAACACTACGGTAGCTAGCTATCCTCCGTCTCTCTCCTCAGTGATCTGCCTTTTCCTTTTCACTGGAATGAATGTAACTGCTGCTCAGCTGTGGGTTTTAAAGTGGAGGGCGGCTTAGCGCAGATCTGCCTCGACTCCAAGGTGCCGCTGTCCGTAAACCAAGCCATAATATCGGACTTGGAATCTACCGCAGGTAAGCCACAGCTTTCTGTTTATCTATCATTCTGTTCATCCCCTCAATCCATGGTTGTTCATTTCCTCCTCCCTGCTCCTGGGGCCGTTGTTTCGCATCATCTCCCTCCATCCCTGCCCCGTAACCATGGTTTCATCCATCTCTCCTTCCCCAATCCTCCTGCATTTCTTACTTTCCCTCCCCCACTCACATTTTTTCTCTCTCTCTCTCTGATGACATACACTTTCCATTCCTGCCACAGCAGCGTACATTCCCATTTGAAGTGGGGTCCATTTTTATTTGCATTTATGTGGACAATAAAAAATACAGACTGCCACGTCAAATATACAATTGTTTTCTACAATTGTATTTTCTCGCATACAGTAATGGATGTAAAGCATATTCACGTGATGGGCAATTCCTGACATAAAATTGTATCTGCTTCAATTCAAACAATGTGGCCATTGGATACTTATTGGATTGGATAATTATTAACACGGTTTACTATTTACAAATACAAATCTGAAATTATTTATAGAAAAATATATCAAAATATACGGTACATAAAGTCGAACGGCTGTTGACTTACATCTGACTGTGACTGTCGTCCTCTCAAGGTAAAATGGGGACAATGATTTGATTCTATTGCCCTCTGATGATCTTCTGTGATTGGTTCTTTTTTCTTCTGGGACACAAAAGGAAAAAAAGAAAAAGACCCAGGGGGGAAGACCCTGACCAACTCAGGGGCTCTAGTCTTGATGAAGGTCACATGAAAACGGAACACACACAAACACGCACGCACGCGCACACGCACACGCACACACACACACACACACGTCATTCTGAAATGCGCGCGCACACACACACACACACACACACACACACACACACACACACACACACACACACACACACACACACACACACACACACACACACACACACACACACACACACACACACACACACACACACACACACACACCTGTCATTCTGAAATGCACACACACACACCTCCATCCATATTTCCACTCCCCTGCTGTCATGTTTTCATGCCTTGTTTTTGTAAGAACAATAGACCTTTCTGCCTTCTTCCACTTCTACCTAACAACAACCTACTTAGGGCTAGGCCTGGGGTAAGCAGAAGAGCTCTAGCTGGCAATACTGAATTCACGACTGTCCCCTGCTGAATGGTACAATACATTTTCAAGGAACAATGAGCCAAATGCAAAGCAACCCCTGCTGTGACAAGGTTAAATTAAGCTCTTACTTCCATGTCTTCATTCATCACGTTTTGCCAGGAAAAATGTCATATCCTCCGATGGAGGCCTTCAGTCAGACACATAATGGAGACAGTGAGTGATTCATTGCCGTTGTCTGCAAGGACTTATAGAGCGTGTAGTAATGTTCTTGACCCTACTTGTCACTTGTATTAGGCTGAGCTTTGGTGAGATACAGATACAACATGGATGACTTACTAGCTATTATAGTAATGTCTCTGAGACAGAGGAGAGGGGGTGGAGGTGAGAGAAGCAGTCAATGATGGACAGAGTGCTGTAAAATAATATCCGGCTTCAGAGGACGTATAGCACTTTGCTGAGTAGTGTGATGGGAGGAACCGGCTTACACAAGCTTGTTTTTAAATGGACTCCACTATGTGCTCGCCCACAACAACACCAGGCCTCCACCCTGAGAAAAGCATTACGGGTGAATTCTAGGCCTCACTATTGTAATTGCACTGCGTCAGAAATCGGACTCAAGCACAACTTCCTTCAAAAGTCTGACTGCAGTATTAGGCCCTATAGCAGCATCTTGCTGCTTTGTGTCGTTTTATGGAATGTATGTGAATTCAATGTACAGTAGCTAGCTAGCATTTGTAATGAACACGCTCCTTCTGTGTTCATGAAAGTAACTATTTCTTTTTGTGATCCTATATCTTACCTGTAACATGACATATTTGGCAAATGAAAATGTACAATTATTTCCCTGATCCAGCACTTTTAATGTCAAATTTTATCCTCAAAAATAATTTGTGCAGGGAAATTAGCGTGCACCTAATCCAGAAGAAATTAAACACGCTGCAAAGGATTGGGGCTAATATAAAGTACTAGCATAGTTAATCTCACAGCCATATTAATGAGAATGTCCTCTTTTGCCTTTAATTTAGACTGAATTAGAATTGAATATTCTCTGTATACAGCTTTGTTGTCTTACCATTATTATTATTACACTGATAATAGCTATCTGTCAGAAATTAGATTATACTGTTTTTAGCCCAGCATTCGTTCATTCATAGCGTCCTCTTTATTGAAATCCCAAACAGCGCACCTTAATTAACTGTGCTTTCCCAGTAAGCCCAACTGGTTTGGGCTCCCTCAGGGACCTGGTCCCCTTATGGTGCATGTGGCTCCATCTACTTTGTCTAGACAACATGGTGCCATTCCACCTGCTCCCAAGTGAGACGGATGAGGTATAATTTGGGAAGTGCCAGATACATGCTCTAGGTACAGCCTGGCCAATTGGTAAGACCAGCACATGGAGACACATTTATCGAAAGGGATGGAAACGACACATTTGACACAAGCTGTTTTGGAACTGTCCTCATTTCATTTGAGAGATACAATAGGCTCTATGCACAGCAGCCATTTTGGAGAAAACAGAGTCAGGGTGCTGATATTGTGCATGTTGGCTCACTAGAAATACTAGTGGGTCTCAAAGTGTGGTCCAGGGACCCTCATGGTTCCTTGAGAGGGTGTAACTCTGAGAGTTATGGGGGTCCTTGAAATTAAAAAGTTTGAGAACCACTGTGCTACACTAGTGTCATTGGTAACACCTGTGAAGGAAGCGAGGAAGGGGCCCAATTTCTGTCCAATGTGGCTGCTGTGCATAGAGCCTATCCAGTACTGATAAGACTTTATGGATATGGCAGTGACTCTACTATATACTGTTAACGCTTCTTTAACTGTGTGTCTAATGGCTTTACTCCAGGTCTCCCATTCAATAAGAATCTGACGGGGAAATCATGGAAGCTCCTCTTGTCTGCTTGGATGAGGAGTTCGAGGACCTCCGGCCTTGTCGGATGGATGACGACCTTGACCTTGACAATTTGTCGCTCGGCCATCCTGTCCTGACCACCATTACGGTCCCACTGGCTCCCATCACCCGCGAGGATTTCTCAGAGCTGGAGAACTTCTCCGAGATGATGAGCTTCAAGTCCATGGAGGACCTGGTCAACGAGTTTGACGAGAAGCTCAACGTCTGCTTCCACAACTACAACACCAAGACGGAGTGCCTGGCGCCCATACGCAACCAGGTGCAAAACCAGGAGGATGAGGAGAGGCTGCAGGACGAAGAGTGAGTAATCTAGCCTGGAAGCCAGACGAATCTGCCAGTCCTAAAAAATAGCCCTCGGCAGATTTGGTCTGGCCCCGCTCGATTGTGATTGGATTTCTCTGCCCCGAAGCTGTGGGGCACCAATCAGGGACCAGTATGCAAATATGGGGCGGGTCTATCATCAGAGGCATTTTTTTTAATTTGCCTCTTGGAAATGCAGGTTCCACACAGAGCTTACAGACTAATATCCACACAGTGATATTAGTCCGGCCATGTCAGGCTATGAGTAATCACCCCAGGGGTCAACCAGAGGTCTATACGGAATCTATTCCTTTCCTCAGAAAGGAACAGATTCCACAGAAAAGGAACAGATTCCACAGAAAAGGAAGATTCCACAGAAAAGGAAGATTCCACAGAAAAGGAACAGATTCCACAGAAAAGGAACAGATTCCACAGAATCGTCTCCCTATCTCTCCAGCTCTTTAATAAAAAATGAATTGTCAGGTCAGGATACCAATGTTATCCAATCTGAAGAGAGAACTCATAGCCTACAAGATAGAGAATAAACAAGTAAAATTGCAAATGATGACACAAATAAATTAGCTGACAAAAAAACACTATAAAATTGAACCTGATAGATGGGCACAGACAGACTATCACAAAATAACAACACAAGGTTCATCACTACACAGTACACCCAAAACTAAACACTAAGGTATGGCAAAAAAAAAAACACAATCAACAATTTAACCACATTAACCCTGACATCCGTATTCTGGGCATGTCATGGCGAAAATGGTCAATAATGTTCAAACAATCTTTAACAATTTCATAATTTTCAAAACCTTTCAAAATATTGAAAAGAGCAGATCTACAAGCTCATAACGCATCACGATGCAATATGTTGTGAGCTTGGCTCGCCTGGCTATTTAGTATTTTCTCTATTCATCGCACAATGAAGTATATAGGTCTTAAGTGGTTAAAACAAGAAAAGTTCAAGATAACCCTAACAAAAGTGATCGGTACGACCACAACAATACAAACAACCCATCAATCAAGCACTGTGACGTGACCCCACCCTACTCAGTCAGTCCACAGTCAGGCTGCATGCTGAATTATTCAACATACAATTTTTGTGCGCCTGAGTTGCTTTGCTGTTAGCTTGTCTGGTTCAGTCTCTGTACCAGCTAACAACCAGCACCTCTTCTATTTGGTAACAGGCACTGAAGTGGAAACTCTCACATTCTTACACTGGGTTGCTAAAAATAGCCGAACTCTACAGTACGAGCATGGGGAGAATCACTTGAACCACATTAACAAATGTGATGAATTACAAAAAAGGCTGCATATATGCACCCAAATCCCTCAACGTACCTATCAGTTTGCAAAGGAAATCACCTATGTTTTGTAAACTTAACCAACATGAAATGAAATACGAGAATAAAATTCATCCTATTCATTCACTCATTCATCCTCGAAATGTGTCATACGTTTTGGCACAGAGGATTAAATCAGTATAGATGAATACTTACTTATTCACAGATACTTTTTTATTTTATTTTTTGCCACTTCACCAGCATTACCAATTGCTCGAGATTGTTTTGTTTTTAATAGTTGGCCTGCTAGCTTGGCACAGATGACGGAATGTGAATTATCATCACAGACACCATTTGAACAAAGGCCTGGGAACATTTAGCCCATTAAAGTTAAGTTAAACCAATACTTTATTGATCCCCAAGGGGAAATACGTCCTCTGCATTTGACCCATCATAGTGGCCACTAAGGATCCCCATTAGTCTACACTGTAGTGGACACTATTCTTCCTGGGGTTCAGACAAAATACATCGCAATACAAATCATAAAATGCAGTACAGCATGATCAATGTTAGTGAACAAAAACACAAACTTACATTAACAGTAAAATAAGAATTGAAAAGCAAAACAGGTTTGTCTGTCTGAAAATACCCCAAAGAATTATAACAACCTAATCTAATCTCCTTTCTGATTCTTGCTTCCTTAAAGGAGGAGTTCACCCAAAAAATGATTCATGGATTTATTTTTGTTTTTGTGGCATTCCTAAGACAATAATTGTATGACTGTGTGTATTACCGGTTGGAGACACAAATAATCTACTTTGTGTCTCCTACCGGATACATTAGCCGGTAGGAGACGGGAATCAAATTATTAGCTTAAGAATGCGACAAAACCAAAAAATAATCCATGGATTCAAGGCTTCATAGGGTGTGCAATTGATAGAAAATAAGTCATTTTTTGGGTGAACTCCTTTAAGTTTATCTTTGAAACCAAATGTATTTCTTGTCAGAGTAAAATGTGGGGGGAGCACATCCCAGTATGCAATGGCTCTGTACATTACTGTTTTCTTAAGTGCATTGGTTCTGGGCAGAGATAAAGTGTAGTAGTAAAGTGACCACTTAGTGCTTGTCTAGTATTATAACCATGTCTATCATTTGCAGGAATATGTCCCTCACATGCATGTCTGTTGTTTATTTGGACTGTAATTTAAGTCTTTACCACTAAAAAGCTATCAATAACAATTAACTTTCCATGTGGACTCATGCAATATTTTACCACAGGGAAAACAAAATCAGTTTTGTAGAGCTTGAAGTTATGAGTTTTAATATTATAGGATTTAAAAATATATATATATATTTTGGAACTCGTCAGTTTAATAATAATACAAGTCACAAGGACTATCATACAAATGAAGGCCACTACAATTTCACACCAACCAGCAACCACCTGGGAAATAACTAGTCAAAAACTATATTAAACATTTATCAGTTTACTGAATTTGGTCATAATCCGAGCAGCTTTTTGCTATTAAACAGGCTGTGGCCATATTTGGACTGTGTGCAGTAGCCTCCCTAGCGGATCAGAATCTCAAACACAAATTGCTGCGAGCAACCATGTGAGAACATTAGACAGGAGGATTTACCCTTCACTGGCTGCAGGACAAGCATGGCTGGTCAGCTTCGTACAAGTCAATGTTGAGCACATGGAGCGCCAGCTTGTGTCGGCATGCACAAACAAGAATATGTGCATTGTGTACAAGCCACACAATCTATTTGCAGCTCTGAGAGTGTACACATGTAACACATTTGGTTATATTTGTACTCTCTCAGAGTCAAATTAATTGTAAATGCATTCAGTGCAATGTGTTTTATTCATGTGTGTGTGCACATGCATGCAGGCAGCAGGCATGGCCTGTGAGGTAAGCAGTGTGATGAATGGTCACTTGTTCAGTGTGCGACTGGGTCTGGGCTGTGCCACTGGGAGAAGGGCATGGGGCCAGTGCCAACTTCCAGGGGAGAAAAAAACACACCCACACACACACACACAAAGGGCTGGAAACAAAGAAAGAGTTCTGCTCTGGCTTTGTGTCACTGCTCCTTCAGATGCAAACTCTTTCACTGGCTCTTGTGGCTGCGGGAACGTCTGACACAATGATGTGAGAGGCTTTATATCTTCTTGGGATATCTTGACAAAAGTAGTAAGAAATGTTTTTTTTTCTGTTTTTTCTTTAGCTCTACATATTGATTTAAATTGTTGACTTGCCTCAGTGAAATATTGACCGAGTTGTAGCTTGCTGGAGCATGAGCGAAGTAGATTGCCTTGAACTATAGGAATAAAACAAGGTGTAATGCTATTATATAACTGTGACCATGAATCTTAACCAGAACTGTACAAGTTAAAAATAGTTTATTGCATGTCGAGCAACAACTAAAGTGGGCTTTCTTGTTTTAGTTTTTTTTTTGTACACTAGTTATTCTTGCTCACTGTGTGTGTGTGCGTGCGTGCGTGCGTGCGTGCGTGTGTGCGTGCGTGCGTGCGTGCGTGCGTGCGTGCGTGCGTGCGTGCGTGTGTGTACGTGCGTGCGTGTGTGTGCGTATGTGTGCGTACGTGTTGTTTTGCAGTGTGTGGGATGCTCTAACAGACAACTACATCTCCAGCTGGGACCAAACCGGCTCAGAACAGGGCATCAACGGAAACCTGGACCAGGAGGTACATCTCTCACTCTATTTGGTTGTCTTGTGCGACTATAACTGTACAATGAGGGAATGGTCCAAATCAAACAGAAAAACGAATATGTTCTCACGGAATTAGTGAAATGACAACTGATGACAACAACAGCTAACAAGAGAACATGTAGTAAAATTACCATTTCTAACTTATTGTTGTGTTGACATGATGCAAAATGTAGTCATTTGTAGTGCCCAAGGTTTCTGGCAGCAAATACCCCTCCTCCACAGACTGTGGCATTAGAATCTATTTTTGGTGTTCAAATCACCATATGGCACCAGCCTGCTATGGGATTCTGCACGTCATTGGGCTTGTACAATGTTTATTTCCACTTTATCCACTTTTATGCTCAATTGAGTTTAATTGTGTTGCAGTGGGGTAGATGTAGCACTTGTTTGAGGGTCATAACAGATAAGCAACTTGCTAACTAAAGGGCACTAGCATTGTAAACTGACTTGTCTTAATTGATACAGACAGGCCCAGATTAACACTTGGACTAACAGGGCTGCAGCCTGGGGCTCCAAGCTCCGAGAGGCACCAAAGTGACCTCCAGACAAAAGAACTAAAAACAAAACAAACTTTTTATAAATGACGGCACAATATCAGTACCGACCGACTGTATTGGTGAACCCCCCAAGGATGAAAAAACTAAAATGTCTTAACCCCAGCATCCTTATTGTGGGCGCTGTGACACTTTGTGAGCTTGTGGATGGGCTATTTTCAGTGAAAGCTTTCCCCACAATACCAGAAAACAGAAAAGACACTAGTATACAGCCCTGAGGGACGACGCTTCAACCATTAAGTGGTTAATCCGGCCCTGACTACAGACTAACGTCGACAGATCAGAATCAGTCGGGTCAGACGTCGGGTAAACATAGCTTCCCAGACTCATTTGAGATTATTCTGTTATTTCTGCTCCCCCTGCTCTGTCATTTGTCTGTCACGTTCAAATACAGTACAGGCACTTAGCAGGTCAGGCCATATCTAAATGATGTGACAAGCCAGAGTAAATAGGCAGGCAGAGCTACTACAGCTGTAGAGGGTCAGTGATTCACACGTCATAGACAGCAGCCACGTGGTGAACTGGATTATGCTTTGCATGTGATTGTGGTAGCCTACTAGCATAACAAAACAAGCAAATAGTAAAGATGTGTCCCCATTTGCCAATTATGTATACAGTATGTGTTTATGTTTGAACAAAATTCAAACATCTATGACTTATTAAGCACACAATGGTCTTCAGCCAACATGTATCCTACAGCCTTTAATCTGAATCTGTTTATGTAAAGTATATGGCTGAAGCTGTGAAAAGACAATTACATATTTACATCCATTTGGTCCCCTAACACTAAAATGATTGAGTAGGTGCCCTCTGAAGCCCACATACAAGCCCATACATGCTCTGAAAAGTAGCTCATACAGGAGGTGCATAATAGGCCCATAGGTGTAATAATAGGCCTGCATGTTTAATAATAAGTCCTTGCCTAGGCAGAGACCACAACAAGTAATCTGAAATTAACCTGCAGCACCACACAGTGGCCAATTAGATAGCATGACTCATCACTTATGCCGTGTTCACACCGGCTTGAAGCTTAACAATGAATTGGCTTCTATTTTCAATGTTATCTCTATGCAAATTGGCGTTTATACGCTCAAACATGAGCGTATAAACGCCTAAACGTAAAGGCGTGCTTTATTTCTCCCCAGACCCGAGCTTTGAAGCTTTTATTTTTGAAGCCTAGAAACTGTTGGCGTTATTAAGCGCAATTCTAGCCAATCAGAGCACAGCAGGACCTGAGTAGGCGTGGACTACCTCGCTCAGCCAAAAAATAATGACAGCTCGCTGCTCGCAGCAGTCGCGGAGATGCGATTTCCGAAAGAAAAACCTATTTTTTTAAATAAAGGCTGTATATGTCATATTAATGGTGATTTGGCAAGAACATTGCATAGATATGGTCGGAAATAAAAGGATATGTGACCAACAAGTCGTGAAAGCAGTTAAAACTGGTTATGTTCCGTGAGGCAGGCCCCTCGCTCTACCAGCTCACCCCGGGGAAAGGAGCGCCCTGCTCGGGGCGGACAGGTCACACGGTCCGCTGTGGTCAGTGAACCACAGCCCGGTGTCCCGCTCGGTTTTCACCGGGCGGAGCGGGGTAGATGAAAACCGGAGGCCGAATTGGACTACACACACCCACACAAAACGAATATTAAAGTTACTACATACTATCATGAATTAATAATAACCTTTATCACCGAGACACCGACAAAACACAACAGATCACTTGACCTGCTCTGCTCTGCTCTGCACTCGGCGAGCGAGTGGAAATCTCCCGGGGAGACACTGTGTGTGTGTGTGTGTGTGTGTGTGTGTGTGTGTGTGTGTGTGTGTGTGTGTGTGTGCCAGTCAGCTCGGCCTGGGGAGACGACCTGCCACGGTCCCTATATTATATATTAATATCGCTCCAGTATAGCGATATATCTCTCGATTATATATCAGATAGTATAATTATAATTAATATCACCGACAAATCACAACAGATAACTCTGACCTGCTCTGCTCTGCTGTCGGCGAGCAAGAGGAGCTCTCCCCGCCGACGCAATGTGTGTGTGTGTGTGTGTGTGTGTGTGTGTGTGTGTGTGTGTGTGTGTGTGTCAGTTGCGGGAAAAGTACCTTTTTTTTTACTTAAGTAAAAGTATCAATACTGCAATATAGAAGCACCCCAAGTAAAAGTCTGGTAATCCAAATTTACTTGTAAAAGTACAAAAGTATTGGCATCACAATGTACTTAAAGTACCAAAAGTAAAAGTACTCATTATGCGGTCGTCTCGTCCCGTCCGATCCGCTGATGATAAAAGTATTGAAAATTGGAAATACTCCAGTAAAGTAAAAAATACCTCAAGTACTTAAGTACAGTACTTGAGTATATGTACTTAGTTACTTTAGCTTTGTCGCTGTCCCCCTAACCATTGAATGCCGATCGTGGACTAAACACACACCCACAAAAACAAAATATTAAAGTTTTTAATCTAGCAGATGTACTAGACCAGGGGTCTTCAACAGGGGGTCCGGGACCCCTAAGGGGTCTTCAGAGCTAGTATAGGGGGTCCGCCAAATCTTTGTGTGATAGGATTTAGTTTTACATTAACCACTTGAAACCTAGAATTCCTTTTCTGAGGGGAACATTAGCCGAAAATAGCAGATCTACAAGCTCTCAATGTTGAGAGCTTGTAGATCGGCTATTTTTGGCAAAGAGGCTATAGGTGTAGAGGGAAAAAAGATCAGACTACCTAAGTAAAAAAATAAATAAATCTGAAACACAATTTTATACAATATAAAGGGGTCCCTGCTTAATCTCTCTCTCAGCTAGGGGGTCCTTGGCGTGAAAACGTTGAAGACCCACCCCTGTACTAGACCTACATCTATAGAGTATAGACAGACAACAGAAGTTTAAACACGGCTCCAGTCCGGTGGTCGCGATGTGGTCGTGGGGAGATGCTAGAGAGAAAAATGTAAAATGCTATAGAGACAAAAAATGATCAATCGTTCATGAAAGTCCTTGCGGTCTTGTTTCCAATGAGGGCCTTGCTATGACATGAGTCTTAAAACCCCTTTATTTATACCATATATGTTGCCTACGAAAAATAGTAGTTTTTAATTGGTTTGTTACGTTCAGATATCGAATCGCTTCATCTCATTGCAAAAGTTGAAAGATAGATGGATAGATCACATAGATTAGAATAGGCCTATGCATATGATAGATAGATAGATAGATCGTGTATTATATATATATATATATATATATATATATATATATATATATATATATATATATATATATATATATATATATATATATATATATATATATATATATATATATATATATATATATCTCAAATTTCCGAAATGTATATAGAGTTGATGAAGTGGTTTTGTATCAAAATCCACGTAGTAGTATAGTAGCCTACTAGTAACTACAGTTGTCAAATAATTGTAGTGGAGTATAAGTACAATATTTGCCTCTGGATGTAGTGGAGTAGAGCTAAAAGTATTGAAAATTGGAAATACTCCAGTAAAGTAAAAAAAATACCTCAAGTAGTTAAGTAGGCTACAGTACTTAACTTAAGTATATGTACTTAGTTACTTTAGCTCTGTCACTGTCCCCCTATAACCATTGAACGCCGACACACACCCACAATAACAAAATATTAAAGTTTTTAATCTATCAGATGTACATCTAATAGACAGACAACAAACTAAACAATGTAATTGAGAACAGAAGTTTAAACACAGCTCCAGTCGCCCGCCCGGTGGTCGCGATGCGGTCGTGAGGAGATGCCCCACTGGCGACTCGTAGATCTGCTATTTTCAAGCTGGTGTAGGCAGCAGGTTCTCTGGTGCTTTTTCCGCAGCATTCGCAATTTATATGAATGTTTTAGTTAGTAGCTGTGCATGTTAAAGTATTGAAGATTGTTAAACTCACTCTAGGTCTAGGACAGTGGTTCTCAAACTTTTCCATGCTAAGGACCCCCAAAATGATATGTATTTGGCCGCGGACCCCCATCTAAAATATTTTGTTTCAGGGACCCCCCCAGAAGCAAAGATTTGAGTTACAAATGTTCTCTTTAATATATATTCAAAAGTGCACACATTTTCACGTTTTTTCAAAAATAGCAGATCTACAAGCTCACAGCGCGGCACTCGGTGCCGCGCTATGAGCTTGTATATCTGCTATTTTTGAATAGCCAAAGTATAAAAGGTTAAAATTATTGTGATGCTGTATTACCACATTTTTGCTGGGGACCCCCTGGTACCCGCTCAAGGACACCTGGGGGTCCCCGGACCCCACTTTGAGAACCACTGGTCTAGACCCCTCTCCTCGGGCAAAGGAGAGGAGCACGGCATGTGTGTGTGTGTGTGTGTGTGTGTGTGTGTGTGTGTGTGTGTGTGTGTGTGTGTGTGTGTGTGTGTGTGTGTGTGTGTGTGTGTATGTATGCACACGCACACACACACACGCGAGCCCCCCTCCCCCCCCCCACACACACACACACACACACACACACACGTGTCTCTCTCTTTTTCCTAAATAGTCAGTGTATATGTCGCTCAACTAATAGCGAAGCAGATCTGAACAGATCTGTCTGTCTACAGGCTCTGGCCTTGGAGGGAGCGGGAGTCCCGCAGTCAGTCTGCCCCCGAGACAGCAGCAGCTGACCGGCGAGACGTGAAGTGAACGTCCGCTAAAAAAGCAGGAAATACGGCAACATGATTTTTTCTTTAACTTGTTAATTTGTGTATATAAAATATAGATTCCCTGTCGAATCTCCTAATTACACCAACATTATTCTTGTGAAGTAGGTAGTTTGTGCTTTTTAAAGATTTATTAAGTTCGCTTTGGTCAGTTCTAGCATGGGGAAACACCGAGCGGTGCTCCCCGTGACACAGTGCCATATGACGGCCTCATGGAGAGCAGCGTGGGGGGGTAGCGACCAGACGGCCCGTTCAGTTATTTAGCAGCTTGTTTATAAACATTCTGTAGATTTTTTTTCCATAAATAGGTTATGTAGTAACTAAATATAGACTTATTTCTCATCTGCAGCTGCTATTTTTCATTTTTGACTTCATAATGCGTTCTGCTTCGCACAGCCCGTTTTCGTCTCGCCTCGAAAAAGCTCACTTGAGGAGACTTGAGTGACAGCTCCTTGGACACGCCCAGTTTGATCAAATAACGCCAAGTCAAATGAGGTATAGGCGTTTTTTTATAAAGGCGTGATTTTGGTGTGAACACAGCATAACACATGAAAACGATATGCTTACACACGTACACATTATCTTGTTAAACAACCCAGAGACGCGGGAAGTGCGCGATTTTTTTTAGGCTTCTTTTTTTTGTTTCCCTCACAACGACGTATAGCTGCAGACAGTGCACATGCACGCTGCATAGATACTATTTATTTACCATGCAGCACAGCACAGCACGTATACACACACACACACACACACACACACACACACACACACACACACACACACACACACACACACTACAATGACAGTGTTCCATTTCACCAACAGTAGTGTGTTGGATTTTACCGTTACTTTTATTGGAAATTAAAGCCCGCCCGTGTATTATGCAAATCACAGCAGCAGCAGCTAGACGGTCAACAATGACACGCGCACACATTTTACCACAAAAAGGTCCAATAAGCCTCAGTTACAAAGTTAAAACACCCTGTTTTCACAACACTAATAGAATACAAAATAAAATAAATTGCACATGGATAATATCCAACAGGTCTGCCGCTCTGGCTGCGCGGCGGCAGCAGCAGCAATAAACAATAATTAACAGTCTTAATATAATGCATGTCTTACTTATTTGAAGACTCCAAAGGTAGCTTTCCTTTCTGGTGTGTTGTCGATGAACTTCTTCATCAGTGGCTGAATATCAACCGTATCAAGGAATGTCACTGTGGATGTTTAGTATTGTCAGGTGTGTCAGCCTTCGCTGAGTCATAGGATAGGATTCCTCAGTCAAGTTTTTAGGCGGCGTAGAGTGGAGAATGTCCTCTCAGAGGAAGCAGCAGAGACGGGTAGACAGAGACAGAGTTGTATCAACGAACCGAAAAAATCACTGATTCTTTTTTGCGCCATAATTATCGAGTCCCCTCTCTGTCAACAACAGCAACAACAATCAACATCCGTTGCGTCTTCCGTACTGAGTGATTCGGTCCCAGGTGGCCAGGTGACCAGCTGACCATGATGTGATTACTGATTACGTTTTTCAACATCTATTTTATTCCCCAAAGTTGAATACATTATTGTTTTAATATATATGTGTGTATATATATATATATATATATATATATATATATATATATATATATATATATATATATATATATAATTTTATTTTTAATGGGAAAAAAACATTTTTTGGAAGATTTTTTTGAGAACATTTTTTTTCCCCTCCCCACGACAGGGGGTGCTGCAGCACCCCACTTCCCGCGTCCCTGAAACAACCACAACAAGTGCCATCTAGTAAACAGGTTGTGTGGAACGGGCAAGCAGACAGGGCCAACACCGAACACATCCCAAAAAAGAAACAAAATCATAATAAATAACAAAATCAATACATATACTTTGTGTATCAACCTACCGTTTATTGTTAATCAGGCTGCAGAAGTGATGGCTGGTGGCAACTGTTTAAAAGTGTAACAGTGATTTCTCACTCTCACTCTGTCAAATGACAGAAGAGAAGGATATTAGGTGTAATATTTAACATGACACTGTAGCCAACGCATACTTTTTATGCTAATATTCAATAGCATGGCATGGAGGTGTGGTTATTAGGGCTGCAAGGCATGCAGTCAACAGATGTACTCGTTTTGAAATACAAGGGGAATTGGAGACACACCACACAGAAAGTCTTTAAGGGGTTTGGATAATTCTCACACATTCTAGATCCACGAAAAAGAGGAGGAAGAGATGAATGAGAAGAATGATAATGCTACCTGCCTGAAGGACGAACCTCTCATCACAGCTGATCAGGTGTGTGTTTGTGTGTGTGTGTGTGTGTGTGTGTGTGTTGCAATGTGTGTGTGCAATGTGTGTTGCAATATTCGAGAGGACTGTAGTACAATTGTGAAAAGATTCAGGTTTAGGGTTAGGATTATGCATTTTGAGGTTAGGTGTGTTTTTTTTTAATGAAAATGTTATTTGGATGTCCCTATAAAGATAGTAAAATGAACGTGTGTGTGTGTGTGTGTGTGTGTGTGTGTGTGTGTGTGTGTGTGTGTGTGTGTGTGTGTGTGTGTGTGTGTGTGTGTGCGTGCGTGCGTGCGCGTGTGTGCGTGCTGCGTGCGTGCGTGCGTGCGTGTATGTGTGTGTGTTTGCATTCTGTTCTGGCTGATTAAGATGGATAGTTATGGACAAGGCACTTACCATACTCTCCTGTCTATGCATCCCTCATTCCATCCATGGGCTCCTTTCTTTCAACCTCCTAGGTCATTGAGGAGATTGTGGAGATGATGGAGAACTCCCCAGATCCTGGAGAGACAGAGGAGGAGGAAGAGGAGGAGAGCAGCGATTGCTCATCCAGGGCGAATCCTTCCCTCCTGGAGGAGATCAGGCAGCTGTCGCACGCCTCAAACAACAACTGCTCTTATGAAGGTATAGTACACACTAACTCTGAACGTGTAAATATTGGCCCAAAGTTTAACACGCACATTGTTCTGTCTAGGTCTCACTGACATTGGCATTTTCTTTATTATTCTCTTTTGATAATTAATGTAGGACATACTATATGCTGACAATGCATCATATTACGTTATGATGAAGTATAATGCAATATACAATGTGACATTTTAAGATCGTGTTTTGAATTATTATTATTATTATTATTATTATCATCAATTAAATTAAACTTCCTGAAATGGAAAAATAAAAATCTGAATTTGGTGCCAAAGTTCACCATTCTATCCATAACGCATCTGTAGCAGGAGGCAGGAGCCAAAAAAACGTTTTAAATAACTATTTTAACTATAACATTTTAAGCTACTGCTTCCGGTACTGTTCAGTGTGACATGGAACACAAGGCAGTGTTGCAGACTGGTCTGGAGCTCAGAACCCTCATGAGAGAAATGTAAACATACAGTACAGCTCGTCCAGATGGCAATTGTCCCTGCATGGTCAACATAGATATTCTATTAATTCTGAGGCACAAGGGGGAGCTGCTTTATTACTAGAATTCAAAGGGCAACTGTGCACAGAGCACCATCCGTCTTTGTAACGGCAAGGACACAGTCCTCTTTAGGGTAGAATTGATGGCGCTCTTTGAAGCATATTCCTAACATAATTACCCATAAAGATACAATATGTTGCAGCACAGCAGCCCTTCTTATGTTGTGAACATGAAGGTACTTAATTGGTAGCAGATCTACAGTAATATAAGAAACAAAACAAACCATAAAAGGACATTTTAATACAATTTTAAAAAGAAAAGAAAAATACGAGAACAGATTTACAGTGAAGACTAAATGATAAAAGAAACCTCAGTAAAAGGCTGCGGCAGTGACGTCAATTCGGCAAAGGCTAAGGTATGGCAAGGTCACCTGACAGCATCAATATCATGGGCCAAGCAAACACTCATTTCATATGTTATAGGCTAGCAATAGCTATGGAAAATGTGCATAAATGCCTTGAGACAACTTAAGCTTTCTAATGCAGTCTATATTAGTATTGAAGAATGCATCCAGAGTTGACTGCTTCTTTTTCATTTTTATATCCACCTAAACAACTGTCATGAGAGAACACGACCTGATTATTTACAATAATGCACATCACTGACTTGACCCCACAGGTGGAACATACATCTGATCAAGATATGGGGAAATACAAGTGTTGGGGAAAAATGCTTCTCGATTAATCTATTAATCAAAAAAGCAATCACTAAGAAGATAATCTATAATTGTTTGTAGATCTTATAAATCGCGCCGGAGAAATTCAGTTTCACCCAGCTAATGGCTTGGGGGGGGAGCAGTTAGGGCATAAGTGTCTTGCTCAGGGACACTTCGACACATAATCCTGGGCGAGCTGGGAGGTGAACTGGTGACCTGCTGATTACCAGAAGGTATCTCGGCTACAGGCCGCTCTAATTGCAACCCTACTACACTGAGTCACATGTGATCAGAGTCAGACATCTGTTGCATGGACACATGGCTGATGATCTGTCATCCATCCTCCAGGCCTGAGCCTGATGTCCAGTTCAGCCCTGGTCACACTGCTCGAGCGGGTCGAGGCGGCCATCCGCGAGTACTCCGAGGAGCTCGTGAGCCAGCTGGCTCGGCGCGACGAGCTGGAGTTCGAGAAGGAGGTGAAGAACACGTTCATCACGGCCCTGATGGAGGTGCAGAACAGGCAGAAGGAGCAGCGCGACAGCAGCAAGCGCCGGCGTCGTGACAAGGCAATGAGCCTGCAGGGCGCCGCCACGACCGGAGGAAACACAGGCACGGAGAAGACAGGAGGGAGCATGCCTGTCAAGGTAACAGGGGAAAAGACAGGAGGGAGCATGCCTGTCAAGGTAACAGGGGAGAAAACAGGAGGGAGCATGCCTGTCAAGGTAACAGGGGAAAAGACAGGAGGGAGCATGCCTGTCAAGGTAACAGGGGAAAAGACAGGAGGGAGCATGCCTGTCAAGGTAACAGGGGAAAGGGAATGTCTTATTGTACACCGTGTGGCATGTAATAGCGGTGTTCCTCACGTATTAGAATTTGTTCTTGTTAATTCGTTATAGAATAATCACAAAGAAGATTGAGTTGCAGCCCTAATGTTAACAGCACGGGAAACCTTTGTGTGAAGTATGAATTGGGCTTTTATTGTATGTTTTTTTAATTTCTCCTTTATTTAACCAGATGAGTCCCCCTGAGATGGGGGCCCTGGCTATACAATACAAAAACACAACAATAACATATTTATGAAATCTAAAACAAATGCAGACTCACACGCCTGTGTGCGTAAGTGTGTGCGTGCGAAGTGTGCATAATTATGTAATCTGTGATTTTACCACATATGCATTCTCTTATCATCAAATTATCTCTAGTCTACAGTATATACTGCAGAGAGAAAGAGACATACCTTAGCTCTATACTGTACTTGTCTTCATGTGTGTGCTTGAAACTGTTGGCTATCGCAGTTGTGTTTTGCCCTCCATGGTAATTTACAGATGGGTGAATTGCATAGCCAGACAGCTCTCTCTCTCTCTGTCTCTGTCTCTCTGTCTCTCTGTCTCTCTGTCTCTCTGTCTCTCTCTTTCTTTCTCATTCTCTCTCACTCTCTCTCTTTCTCCCTCTCTCTCTCTCTCTCTCTCTCTCTCTCTCTCTCCCTTCCATCGACTGGTATCATTATGGATCTGGAGGCTATTAGCCTCCAACCTCTCTTCCAGGAATTATTCTTAAGTGGATGTACTGAACTCTGTCCTTCACATACAGTAACAGCTCAGTCCACACAAGTCCAGTAACAGATGAATAACTTAACAACTGCCTTTTACTCAGTAGAATGACAAACATTTTGTCAGACGTTTGTGTTTGCAGTACCTACAGTACTGCTGGCTACTTGTGAGAATGCATTGCTAAAGCAGTGAGAATGCATCACTTTTACATTGATTGATGCGACACGTTGGGAGCTTGTAGATATTACATATACTGTAGATACAGTGGACCACAATGGAAACAATAGAAATGGTTTTAGAATAACCTTTGACCATACTACCTGTACTGTTAATAATCTTGTTAATAAAGTATTCAATCAATCAATCAAAAAGGATTGTCTATTTTCGAATAGCCAAAGTATAAAATAGGGCTTAATTGGTTTACGCATGGTCACTTCTATTTTTAACTGAATGTTTCTGTGTTTATTTTGTGTTCTATGCAGCGTTTCAGCATGGAGGGACTGTCCAACATCCTGCAGACAGGCATCAGGCAGACCTTTGGAAGCACAGGGAATGACAAACAGGTGAGGCGGAAAAAGGTCAAACAGGGTTGGAAACCTTGTATGTCCATAACTGTTACTTTTCAGGAAATGGAAAAAAGAATGTGTGTTCCAATGGATCCAATGTAGTTACTTAGTCACATGCTCTTGTTAATACTTTTTATTGGTTCAATATGTATAAAACCCCCACACACAACACTTTCACTTTCACAAAAACAAAAAAATAGCAGATCTACAAGCTCAAATTGCAAGCATTGTGAGCTTAGTTAGGCTATTTTTGCTACTTTTGTGTGACACTGTATGATTAAGTAGGGCATTAATTTATGAAAAAACAACAGCATAAGACAACACAAGTTGAAATATGGAGACACAAGATTTCTGTCCGACAGCAGTGCCATGTTGCTGAAGTCTGGTCTAACCGTTGTATGAACGTGTTGTTTCAGTATCTGAACACAGTGATTCCATATGAGAAGAAAGCAAGCCCTCCCTCTGTGGATGACCTGCAGATGATCACAAATAGTAAGTGGACCACTGACTATCTATCTATCTATCTATCTATCTATCTATCTATCTATCTATCTATCTATCTATCTATCTATCTATCTATCTATCAATTATCTATCTATCTATCTATCTATCTATCTATCTATCTATCTATCTATCTATCTATCTATCTATCTATCTATCTATCTACAGTATCTAAATACAGTTTCTGGTCTGTCTGTCTTTCTGTCTGTCTGTCTGTCTGTCTGTCTGTCTGTCTGTCTGTCTGTCTGTCTGTCTGTCTGTCTGTCTGTCTGTCGGTTTGTTGTCAGTCTGTCTCTAGGAGTACCCTCCTATGTAGTTCTTATTATGAGCTTAGATGAACTAAGTATAGTTTATTTGTCATTAATAATAATAATGATAATAATAGTAATAATTACACCTATTTGATCCCACGGTGGAAATTAAGTTTTCAGCTTCACCCAGCTGATTGCTGCTCAAGTGGTCGGGCAGTTAGAGGTTTGAATACTTTATTAGACAGAAATGCAAACAGTATGGGTACAGTCATACATTTGGGCTAAAAGGATAACACAAAAAAAGTCTTGTGAAGTGTCTCAGGGACACCTCGACACATTGCTGGGGCACAAACTTAGCTGGGGCCCTCTGTTTCCCTGGCCTCTCAACCCATTCAGCTATGGCCGCCCTAATAGCTGGTCATTAGTAGCCCAAAAGATTGCTCCACTTCCCATATCCCTGCCCATTTCAAGAATTATCTTCTTTCTTTCCATTCTGTAGTTCTTTATGCCATTAAGGAGGACAGCGACAAGGTGCCTACACTGCTAACTGACTACATATTAAAAGGTGAGATCCATAAGATCCTTTTATCTCATAAGAGAAAAAGATGATTGATATTCTGGTTTGGGATATTGATTTGGTTGGGTATTTCTCTTCGGGAACACCACAGGAAGAACCACTATTATGCTTAATTTATACATAGTTGTGTGCCGATGTTGCGTGCAAATAAATATCTACTATACAATACAAGCTAACAGCACATCAGGATGCGACACGCTGTGAGCTTATACATTTTCTGCGAGCGACACCGGCACGCAAATAAGTACTGTATAACTGAGGCTTTACTGTCTTTTAACTGCTCTGTCCTGACAGTGTTGCATTGTATTTAGCTCCTTTTTTGTGTAATAGTTTTTTTCAGACACATTGACTTGCTAACAAATGCTGACATGCACTCAACAACTAAAACAATCTTGCAGAGCTTTTCAAGGAGCTTTGAGCTCCCAGTGCATGATAGAACATACATGTTCTATCGTTTCTTCCAAATGTAATCTTTCTTCTGGTGCTTTTTCTGTGTCCAGTGTTATGTCCCACCTAAAGTGACGTCAGGCCACACAAGGCACTGTGTGTGACGGAGAATTCCAACCCTCCACACCACCTCCTCCAGTCTTAGCTGCATGAGCTCCCCTCTTTGCCATTATAAGCCATGGATTCCTCACCATCGACATTATTGTACCCATCTCACCCAACTACAACGACTGCCTTTTTGCTGAGCTCACCTCGTCCTTCCTGCACACTAAAGCTCAGGCCACATCCAAAATGGCCGCCATCTGAATGCTATTAAGTGGGGCGACTGGTCCCACGTTTTAAGGACTTGACTAACAGCTCTCTCTCCAGAGCACGAGACGCTATTAACCACTTAAACCCTCTATTCTTAGTCAAACGGACCTGAGTTACAACCGTACTTGGACATTTTTTTCCCGTCTACACCAAATCTCTTCACCAAAAATAGCCGATCTTCAAGCTCACAAAGCGACGCCTTGAGAGCTTGTAGATCGGCTATTTTTGCCTAATGTTCCCCCCAGAATAGGGATGCTGGGGTTCAAGTGGTTAATGACCACACCAATACAGGGATGAGTTGTTTTGTTGTCACTTTTTTTCTTTCTTTCGTTTCACAGAAGATTTGATGTTTTAAATCTTTTTTGACACTTGTTGTAACTGGCCTTTGCCGCATTGGGTTTTGTTTACCATCCTGTTCTTTGATCCACAAGGACAGTAATGTACAGATACATCAAATCACACGTTGCATTTACATTAGTCATCTCCCTGCATTGTTCAAGAAGGAAGCAAAACACATGCAAACCTTTTTCATTTGAATACAAAAGCCATGCACCTTTCTCTGCCAATTTAGTACTGTAGCTCCATGTGGAAAGAAAGAACAACTATACGGGTGCAGCGTGTTTCAACATGTCTTTAGTTCTGTTGTCTAATCTAATATCTGAATATCCAGTGCTCTTCAGACTTTTTTGTAACTTATTTTGATTTGTATGTAATATTTGATATACACTCTGTTGCTAATTTTATACTTTTATTTACTGTAGTGTCATAATACCTTGCATTCCACCCCAGATGACCACGTGGAGTTAAGTCACTGAATTTTCCTTGAATGTTGTACCCTGGTGACATGAGCTCATTTATAAAAAAAACAAAAACAGGCTTACATATTTAACATATTTATGACTTCCTTTGAGCCACGTAGGTGAATGTTACATTGCCAATTATGAATTCTAATAAACATCCTACCCAAACAAGTGTATGATGGGATAATTATTTGCTTCCTCTTCTCTTTTTCTTCGTCTCCTGATTTTATTGATGAGGATCATAGGAAGCATCATAGAAGACAGGGAAGCACCATAGAAAACAGGGAAGCATCATAGAAGACAGGGAAGCACCATAGGAAGCACCATTGAAGACAGGGAGGCACCATAGGAAGCACCATAGAAGACAGGGAGGCACCATAGGAAGCACCATTGAAGACAGGGAAGCACCAGAGAAGACAGGAAAGCACCCTAGGAAGCACCATAGATGATAGGGAAGCACCATAGGAAGCACAATAGATGACATGGAGGCACCATAGGAAGCACCATAGATAGCAGGGAAGCACCTTATAGGAAGTACCATACTGTAGATGACAGGGGATCACCATAGGAAGCATGGATGAAAATTCACTGAAAATGGCATAATATAGCCACAGGGTGCCGGTAAAAGTTCTGATTTGTTTACTTTTGCCTTGGCAACATGCAATGTGTTTTCGATCAATACAGTTAATCACACTCCATCAAGCATCTAGCAATACATGCAGAGACACGTCTATAATAGAGGTTGGAAAAAACAACACAAACAACCATTAGTCTTTTATTTGAAAATATTGATACAAAGCCTTTTCTATTATCATAACTTAATATGCAAGATACTGTACGAGTGAACACTGCACATCATTTCCTAAGGTTTAGGCTCACATAAATAAGCATACATTTGGCCATCGTTTTGTGTAGTAACACAATCCAAGTTTAGCAACAGAATATCAACTCTCAATATTTTAACTTACATGGTACATAAAATTTGCTCATGTAGTCATTTCACCACACATTGGTTAAAAAAATAAACGTCTTGAATGCATTTTACTTTTCATAATATACACTGTTAAAAGGACCCATTCGGATGATACGGCAATGAGTATAGTGCGTGCCAAAAATCCTGAAGGGGGCGTCAACAAGTGTCATTTGGTAGCGGCGGACATCTTTGGGGGGTATAAAACAGGTTGACTTAACATTGACCGAAACAAGTATGGCTGCAGCTACTATGCCACGCCCCCCCCGTGGTGACGACGCGTTGGCACGCACTATATGACAGACATAGGTCATGATAGGCCAGACTGTGTAAGCTTAGCTAACTGCTAAACAGACCTTACTTATTTTTTGAATCTGTGTTCATTGTGTTCCAATGTGAACAAACCAACAGAAACCTGGAGGAAATCACATAGCTTCAAAATATATTTAATACTCCATCACTCTGCTCATGTATCAAACTACACAGCAGAATCCTTTGTTATTTCATCGATTTGTAATTCTGGGAGAAACTATTTATCTATTTGTAACTCTTGAGAGTGTAAAATGTAACCAAATGAAACCTGTAACTCTCAGAGTTAAATGAACGCTCAGGATTTTACTCAGTAACTCAATACACCAAGACTGGGCCATATAACAGTGATTAGAACGTCACACAGAGTTGACAATCTATGATATCCTGTGGAAGGTTTCAGATGTGCGTGTAAAACCTAAACGCAAAACAACAATAACAAATATAAATGTTCCAGTGTAACGACAACACAGCAGAAGATTTACATATATCTGACATGTATGTATGAGAGTATACAGTATGTAGTGTACAGTATGTATGTCCAGAGTTCACATGTGGAAGAGGCTTATGTTACTTTACTAAGTAACTTGGAAGTTAAGATTGATGTCTGTCTGTTGTAGGGAGGTCTTTCCTTGGAAATTATTTTACTTCCTCTTCCACAACTAAAGTAAAGACGTATTTGTTCATTATGGTCCAAATCCCAAGCTTTTTCATTTGGCCCCTGTTTTCAGTATGGAATGATAAATTCATATTGGAGCATTTGTATTGGATGTGTCCCAGTAGGGGTTAAAGGAAAGGTTCAGAATTCTTCATTCTAATTTATACTCTGTTTTGGCAAGCGACACAGTCTTGCGACAGAGGATAAATTAAGCTTTGGTCACCGGTACATTTGATTTACCAGTCAAGCACCACTCCTCATATCCAAATGATTTTCATAACATTTAAGGTGTTGTTTTTCTGAGAATTTGGTACCAGCCTCCTGTTCACATCTGTTAACTGTAACTACTAGTCCAAAGTCAAAGGGGAATGAAACTTTTTCTCAAAACTGCATAAAGATTTCAAAAACAGCTCTGGTCCATATTCTTACTACAGGTAAATGGAATGTCAGACTGCCTTGCCTGCAATAATGAATTAAAGGTTTTACTCCCCATGACTTCCACTAGAATAGTGAATAATTCTTTGGTGGGGTATCCAGGGTATAGCAGGCAAACACATTATCTGTATGGCATTGTATCGTAAGACACATTGTGCCTTATCATATACAATAAGCGGTTTTGTGTTCAGGCAATAAATATCTTATTTACAATTGCAATGCAGTCAGTAACTTTCAATCTTTAAGACTGAGACATGGAGATGCCCAATAAAGTTTCTAAACTGCAGGTGCTCTATTACCAAATATGCATGTCTTAAGCACCAAATCTAAAAGTATCTTATGAGCTGAAAACTAGAGGAAAATGCCCAAAATGGATTACAATATATTTTGCATCTATTCTAAAAAAAGTATGACATCTTACTTTTAATAAAGGCTAGCTGTGAGCATATATACATGAATACATATTTATCCAAATGTATCATTTAAAAGTCTGTTCATATCATATCATGAATAAAACATTCTTTCCGTTGATAGAGAAAAAGGAACTCACATACTGTACAGTATGTGCTTATGACTCATTTGGTCTTCTTCTCCATTTGGTCATTATACGTACATAATTCAGAGAAATGAACTATGAAGCAAAACAAGTTTTGGATTAATTAGGAGGCATACTATCCTTTAGTTTGCTGAGCAAACGACAAGTTTGTCTCTGTTTCCTAGAGAGTAGTCCCGAGCAGTCTACAAACACATTTAATAACCACTGTATATTTAATTTTGTCGTACAACAAAAAATGCCAATCTATGTTGCTTGCCGATAATTGGCAATATACCCGCTCACAACTTGTAGATTAGCTTGTTGCTTTTTCTGAACATTTTTGAAAATCTTTAACGATGTTTGACAATTTAATTTCAACATTTATGACAATATAATGTCCAAAATAGATGAAAGCGGTTATGGCAACATTTCAGACAAATGACATTAAACAGGATTCCTGATGAAGGTCAGTTGACTGAAACGGTGCCTTAATAAATGTGTTTGTACATTATGCCATGGTCCTCTCCTACGCATCTGTCGGTTGAAAGCAGGTGTGCAGAAAGACATTTTCTACCATGTTCATTTCCTAAAAAGTTGACAAGGAAGGGAGGGAAAATACGTTTTAAAAAAAAGTACACCTCATATCTGAGCTGAAAACAATCAAACAAAAAAAGCAAAAAACAAACAAACAATAAAAATACATTGGTATAATAGAAAATTAAGATACAACACAAATGTATGAAAGTGAAAGTGTACATACTTTGTGTACAGTGCATGTTGGATATAAAAGACTTGAATATACTTAAAGACTTGGCTTCGGCAGGTAAAAACAGTCTGTGTTTGGAGGTCTTACTTGCATTTTTGACTGTTTCAAGCTTCATGGCGCCAGAGCAAGCGTCAATAACTAAATTCCATTCAATTATTTTATCTAATCTCTAGCAAAAGAGCAGTTGAAGCATTCCCTTTTTCGAAAAAACAACAACTTAACAAACACTTTGTCCCTTTCCAGTAGTGTAAAAGTTACGCCGTCATTTTCCAAAACGTTTTTCGCCAGCTGTTTGGCATCATTAGACTAGAGATCCAGCCTGGTTCTGCGCGGGCACCATGATGGGCACACCACCCATGCGGGAGATGTTTGCGGCAGTGACCACGGCAGTGGGCAGCGGCGGGGGCCCAGGAGCAACCTGGTGCTGGTAATGCGGTTGGCTGTAGGTCTGTGGTACCGACTGGGCTTGGGGCAGCGGGGTGAAGCGCTCTGTTCTGGGCGTGGGGCTGCCGTTAGCGCTGGTTTCGGAGGAGGTGGGCTGCCCGCGGGGAAGGGTGGCTGCGCTGTTGTAACCGTAGTGGGTCGGGGTGGAGGCCCCGTGCTGGCGGGAGGGTCGGTAGCCGGCTGTGCTGCCCGTGGCGGTGATGATGGAGGCGGTGTCAGACGGAGGGCGCTGGGGGTACTGCTGCAGGTGGTGGTGGAGTGAAGGCTCTCTCTGGTGAGGGTTGGAGGTGATGGAGGACAGGGTGCCGTTCTTGGAAATGATGTCCGAGCCCATGCCGCCGCTCTTGGCCCACGATACGCGCTTGGGGGCTTGAGCATCCTCCCTGGCAGGTACAGTAGATAACGGGTGTTAGTTTACTATTATTTGTTTAGGTATTTATTTGTTTGTTTGTTTTTCAGTTTTTCTCCCAATTTAGTCATTATGGGAAAGTATATGTAACGCATGTGGAGGAACATGCTATCCCTCCCAGTTCCACTCCCTGTGGCTAGTGCAGCAACAGGGATCACCCACCCTACGTGGCTTCCCACCCACAAACATGGGCAATCGAACCCCAGTCTCCATGGTGGTGGGCAGGAAATGTACCCCTGTGCCATGCAGCCAGACGCCCAGTTTATAATTGAATTACAAATTAGCACTTTTGGGCAAGTGACAGTATCATATTACAGCGTATAAATTAATCTTTACTCATAGAAACACACACACACACACACACAAGCGTGCGCGCACACGCGCGCAACACGCACGCACGCACGCACGCACGCACGCACGCACGCACGCACGCACGCACGCACGCACGCACGCACGCACACACACACACACACACACACACACACACACACACACACACACACACACACACACACACAGATAAAACGTACAAAGCCAAACTCACTTGATTTCGTTGGCCATGTCATCCTCCATTTCTCTCCTCCTCTTCACCAGATAAATGAGGAAGAGCAGCAGGATGATAAAGCCCACCACTGAACCCACTGTGGCACCAGCTATCACCCCCGCATTAGTGGCTGCCATCAGGACCAAAAAGCAAACACGTTGTACATCAGCACCAAATCAAATATGGCCTGTTCATTTAACTCTGACATTTATACACTCTCATCAGAGTTAAACTACTTCCAACCTGGCATCTCTAATCTGGATATGTCATTATAGGCTAAACATTTCAAAACATAATTATTATTTTTTTTATTTATCTTTTCTTTTTTTAAGAAGAATTTTCCAAAAATAGGCAATATACAAGTTCAAACAAATTCTATCGATGGATTAACTAACATTCTGTCTCACAACATAAAAAGAAAATATGTGGGGAAAAATAATTGTGTGGAGTTACTTTCTTGACCTATACTGGCATGTACAAGATATTTGGCACTGATCGGTTCAGGTTAGCCCCAGAGAGACACAAACTCTCAGACAGACAGACAGACCCACTTCTAGACGGCCTGCCTCCTATAGTGCCATGCTTTAAAAAAACATGCCACTCTATAGACATCAAATGTTGTATTTTCTTTTGCACTTGACCATGAGAGTGTCTTATGCGGCTGTGCCATGACTACGAAAGGAAATGGTTAGGACAACTGTGTCTCATGATCCTTATCAGCCAGATTCTGTGAGTGAAACCAGCGACCAGGTCTATGAAAACCTACATTCACTGTTTCTCTCTCTCTCCCCATCTCTCTCAATGTAATTCATTATTTGGGAGCAGGTGTGTAAGACTCCAATAGTATAAACATTTTAAATGGCTTTCATATACTCTTAATATATTTTAATATATAGACTTTACAGGGAAACAAGCCCAAAGTCACTTATAATAAGCAGACCTGGCAACACTGGCAGGCCAGCCTGTCAGCTATAATGCATTAGCACAACAATGGGCACATCGGCCGACAGATTGTGCTGAACTAAATGTCAACTTTTGCCAACAGATTACCAGTCTGAAGTAGTCTGAAGTAGTCTGAAGTAGTCTGAGGTAGTCTGAAGTAGTCTGTTTGTTTGAGTCACCTATAGTCAGGACAGCTGTGTCATATTCAGGACAGTGTCATGGTCACATACATGTAATGATCTCCATGTTGATGTAGCAGCTCTCAGCGCCAGCCGTGTTGCTGGCTGTGCACACATACTTCCCAGACATGTTGCTGCTCAGGTTGCTCAGCTTCAGCGTGCCCATCTTCTCATCTAACAACACACGCACGCACGCACGCACGCACGCGTGCACACACACACACACACACACACACACACACACACACACACACACACACACACACACACACACACACACACACACACACACACACACACACACACACACAGTAAAGGACTTTGTATTGACAATGATATTTGTTAAGCACTTGCTTCTTCTCAAAAGACCACCTACAACAATAAAAAGGGACACATGAGGGCGCCATTGTGCATTACTTTTGCAGGTGTAGGAATAGCATAGTATTGATGAGTTTTCTAAGGTTGTATACTGTAGCAACACTTAGGCAGCCAACTTGCATTATTTCCTTCCAAGAAAAGAGGAAGATAGACCCTGACAGATAGGTGAACGTTAACTGCATTAGCCATATGACTATATGATGTAAGATGATAAATTATATTTATTATAAGAAGTAAGCATTACTTCGCAAATTCATCATTAGTAACAAAGCCAAAATGCAATAACTACACAAAACTCTTTAAGTGTTTCAACTGGCCAACCAAATGGGTTATTGGTATATAATTTATATTGCACTAATTGTCTATCTGTTTATGAGGTAACTGTCAACCAATATAATGAAGGCTGATTTGACCTTTTGTCAGTGTCTCTAAAATGTAGTTACTGCACTTTGGCTTTGTAGGAAAGGGTCTAATGAATTATTATAAGGTAAATTCATATTTAATGATGTCTAGGAGAGTACCAATCAGGATTTTTTTGGGCCGGCCACCTTGACCGACAGGATTATATTTTACCGGCCAAAGAATACATTTATCGGCCATAGTATAATTAACGTCACATGTATGTTTGCAGATGCATGCACCCAACTGATCATTACACCTCATTACGTTAGCGCTGCTCTTCTTTCCACTTTGTCACAGATGGGATCTGTTCCTGTTTTTATAGTTAACTAAATAATATCTAATCTACTCCATCATGCAGAGATGTCACTTACCAAAAAATAACTGAATAAAGTGGCCGTGAGTGAACTGCTGCGCGACACCGTACATCGCATAGTATAAACAAATGAATATATGTTTTGGGCTTTACATCACATTCAACCTTAATATGCAAAACCTACAGCTTTTGTTTAGTTTTGTTAATGTTACTAGACCATACCCGGTCGACGCATCCGTGGGGGGATATGCGCACATGATCTGGCAACCCGGGAGGCAGTTCGTCCCATAGCTGGGCAGCCCCGTAACCATGGCGACAGTGTTTGACACAAAAACGCTAATAAGAAGCTGAGATTTGGTGAAATTGAAAAACGGGCTTCACAGTTAAGTTCAGATGGTAATGGTCAATGGCTGTGTGCAAAATCAGAGCAATTGCTCCAGCCACTGAGGAGAACTGGGTAGCTTCACCTACTCACCACTACGCCCACCACTACGCCACTACGCCCACCACTACGCCCTTACTAGAATTATAGTATGATACATGAATGATGGCGCAACTAAGGCCTTAGTTGCCTGCAATGTGTGTCACCAACTTTATCCATTGCAGACAGACAGTCACTGTGCTTGCTTGTATAATATCCACCATACGAGTTCGGGTTTTGACGGGTTTTATTATCGTCAATTGGGTCCGGCTTGGTTCAGATTCTATCACTACGGGACCCCGGTTCTGTTTATCATAACACCCGAGCGAACCACCCGTACGCAGTGCTGATTAGGAGTAGACAGACGCAGCTGTGTAAAGCTTCATTTGTGCTTCATGTATGTCTGTGTTGTTGCGTATTGAAAATATCAGACATACAAGCTTACAACGCGGCGCGTTGCGACGTATTGTGAGCTTGTAGGTCTGATATTTTCAACGTGCAACACCAACGTACGAAGAATAGGCTGATCTATCAGATAACTGCAGCGCAGAGCGTCTGTGAGGCAGGGTCTGTGAGGCATAGCAGCAGCAGGCTGTCGGGAACCCACACTGACATTCAGAACATGATAAAAACTTTAAATGATTATTATGGGTTTTAATAGTTGTACTACTTTATCCAAATAATAATATTAATAATAGGTTTAAATGATAAAATAGCCTACTAACAGCATTTTCCCAGCTGGTGATGTTTTAATGGCCAATTAAACATTTTAATAACTCAATTATGTAGTTTTACCCCATTATGCCAATAATATCATTAAATATAATTGCCAGGATACAGTATAAAACGAAAATAAAACGATTGTTGAATGTCATGAAATGTTCAAACGTTTTAGACAAATTCACAAACATGCTTGTTTGTATCCACCCGTAATAGGCTATAAATAATAACAAACAAACAAGTCAAGGGATGAGTACATTCTGGAGCAACTGCAGTAACACATGCACCATAAAAACACTTACAAAACACACATAAAAACAGTATGAACAGCTATAATAATGGACCATTACATGGCACTGTGCCTGGGTGGGTCCTACTCACTGAGCATGGGGGAGAAGAACACCTCAGAGGTTGGGCTGGTTTTCCTCCATTTGTAGATAGGAATGGGCTTTCCTGAACTGGATTTACAGCTTAGAGTCACATTACCCTTCAGCACTGGCTTCCCTGACATGGAGCATTTGGGGACAGCAGGCGGCACTGAGAGAGGAGAGGAGAGGAGAGGAGAGGAGAGGAGAGGAGAGGAGAGGGGAGGATTAGAATTAAGATGTTTAATTCAGTTTTCCTTTTAATCTTTCACAATCTTTCAGGAAAAAGGTTCAAGCATAAATTACAGGTTTTTAATGCAAAAAATAGAATGGTTAAAGACCCCCTTTTCATAAGTGGCTATCTCAGTGGCCTTGTGGTTAGAGTGTCCGCCCTGAGGTTGGGAGTTTGGGGTTCGATCCCCCACAGGGTCATACCAAAGACTATACAAATGGGACCCAATGCCTCCCTGCTTGGCACTCAGCATCACAGATTGGATTGGGGGTAAGTCCCTGTGACATACTAGTGTCATGTCCAGGGGGTGTACTTGTTCATCAAGCTGCCTCGTACTACAGAAACAGGAGATTTCCTGCCAGGCAGTGGTGTAAAGTAACTAAGTACATTTACTAAAGTACTGTATTTAAGTACAATTTTAACTGGCATGCATTTACAGTGTATATGGAGGTCTCACCTACCCTTTACGTTGAGGGTGAGCTCAGAACTGAGGCTTTTCCCCTGGGGAACAATGACCTGACAGAGGTAGCGTCCGGAGTCGGACTCCTTTGTGTTGTTGATGTACAGTGACAGGTTGGTGGAGGGCATCTCTGCCGCCGCCGTAAAGCCCACGCGCCCCTCGAAAAGAGAGCTGTCCGCACCGATGGATCCCTTCGAGTACGAGATTATCTAGAAAGAATGAGAATGATGCATGATCTATACTGCGTCGTACAATGGTGTCAAAGACCAACAAACAGCACACCACAATGCATTGTGGGGTGACATGTTGTGAGCTTGTAGATCAACTATTTCTGGTATAAATTAAGCATGAGTGTATCTGATCAGACGGAGGGAAATAGCAGATCAAATGAACATTCTGTTTCTTCCCGGTGACGCTGATGCAAGCAAGGTGGCACTGATTTTTAAAAGTATGACCTGCAAGAATGGAAGCTTTGTCCATAACCGCATGTTATGTTCATTGCCAGCACTACAGAGGAGAGACAGGTGACCACAACCAGATAAAAACAGGAATGTTTAAAACCATTTAGTAGTCCCTTGTGCGTCATTTGCAATGCATTGAGGTGATACAAAAACTATTATGAGACATGCAACCCTAAACAGACACTTCCAAACCGGCCGGTGATGTTAATGAATTAAATGGCGATGTCAATGCAATGTCCCTAAATGAATGAAGGGCCCGGGCTGCCCCGTGTTTTCTGGAAAACTAATGCATGCTTCATGTGCCGATCAAGTGCCCGATAAAGTTGCCCACCCCTGCTGTACAGTATGCTATTTTAAACGATAAGAAACTAAGGTTAAGATGCAATACAAGGTGTGTGCCAGTAGCGACCAGGTCCCTTATCTTTATTCTGCACGCATGCACGTACGCACGCACACACGCGCACGCACACGCACACGCACACACACACACACACACACACACACACACACACACACACACACACACACACACACCTCCCTGTTCCTGTTTCTCACCAGTTCAGTGTCGTTATTGCCCAAGAAGGTCCAGAGGAGGGTGTTGGTGTTTTTATCGGTGCCAGGCGCGGGGGAGTACGAGGCTTTCAGCACCACCATCTGACCTTGTATCACCTCCATGTTCTTGTTCGGCATCTGGATCTGAGCCCACACATCTGGATTGACAGTGAGAGAGAGAGAGAGAGATTTGATGTTTTGATTTATTGTGTGTGGAAAAAACAACAGCCATGGTTCTGCATGAATTCTAAGAAAACGACCATTATCATTAAATACAAAAACATCCATTCATGTCGTCCACCGTCCAATCACGTTTGCTGTTTTGAATGTGAACCCCAGCAAACGGTATCGGAGGACTGACCAGGGCAAATCAACATAGGGATGGCCCTGTCGTCATATGAATGGTCCAGGGGTGTTTACTGTTTAGTAGCCTAGGCAAGTGGTTTTCATGTCAAGGACCCCCAAAATGATATGTATTGGGTGCGGAGCCCCATCTCAAAAACATTTTGTGCCAGTTTTCTTTTCAAAATAGCATATCTACAATAGCGCACTCTGTGCCGCGCTATGGGCTTGTATATCTGCTATTTTTTAATAGCCAAAGTATAAAATATGGTTCAAGTGGTTTAAATGATTGTAAGGCTATATTAAAGGGATAGTTCACCCCCAAAATGTTTTTTTTTCCTATCGATTAGTCACCCCATGAAGACTTGAATTATTGGATTTTCTTTTGTTTTTGTCGCAAGACAATAATTTGATGACCGGCAGCGGTTCCGATAGAAGACACAAAGAGTCTCCTCTGTGTCTCCTACCGGAACCGCTGCCATACGATCATTCAAGAATTTTCCAGCTGACAGCGAACATAGTAAAAGAAAGAAGGAACTGAAATCTCCACCAAGCATACCGTAAATAAAAACTTGAGGAAAGCTGAACGTACGCAATGTATGACAATGTAATGATCAAACCTCATACTTCAACCTGGCATCTCATTTATTTTGAGAGCCCAACATTCAACACAATAACTTCAACCAACCATAAAACGAATCTACAAAAAAGCTATACAAACAAAGTTTGGCTGATATCTCTACTGTAGATATGTACTTCTGGAGGCACAGTCTTTCTCAAAGATGGCAAGATGTGAGGACTACAGAATACTCTTTTGGCAAACAAGATTTAATCTTTTAATGCAACAATATTGGCAGCAGTTTTACCTCAGTGTGTGTTTGCAGTTTGTTGGTTGATGTATGCTACTGTAAACACGTCATTCAGTATATTCTCAGTGGATCAACATCACCTTGTTCTGCCTCACCTCAAAAGCCCCGCAACACCCTAATTTCTGAATTGAACACGTGGCACTGACTTCAATTTGCTACACTAACACAGCTAAATAGAAAGTGTTCATTTAAATGTGCACCCCAGATTTTATCGAGTTATTCAAAGAACAGCAACAACAACAATAATCTTTTCACAAATGTCATGTTTCTCCACAATTTTGGCCACATCTTTAATGTCACAGAGTGTGAATAGCATAGGCCTACTTGACTCAGCTCTAGTTTCAGTTCAGAGTGAGATCCAAGTTCCTAACAGGATTCCATAGGGATAGACAGTGATGGTTGTAATAGCAGCAAGAGGCCTTTCAAGCACCATTATGTGGTATTATCATAAAAAAGGGGAAGAAAAATGGTATGCATACATTTAAAAGTATTGCAATATTTGGGAAATAATAAACAGAAATATAGCAGATAATAATAGCATGAATTTATACAGTATAGGTTTGTTGAATCGTGAAGACAAGTCCCCAGAGTTTGAGGAGGTCTGGTTAACCCATTAAAGGGTAAGCCTATATGTTGTTATACCTTTAAAACCGGGAAAGCATCTGTGTCATTTTAGTAAAAAAAAATATACTTTCTGAAAACTTAAAAATCGGCCTCAGGTCTACATGGGTTAAGAAGGGTTACAGGTCTGGGAAGGAAAAAGCTATTACCTAAAACTACACTATACTGACAAAGTCACAAGGACAGAGGAATGTGTAATATGTCAACTTAGCCAGAGTGGGGCAGCAGAGAGCCAGAGTTGTTACAGACAGTGGACACATTCACAACCTCATTTAAAAGCACATTGGGCAAAAGATAACCACAAAGGGTAGCTCCACTTTAAAGTGACTGATTGATTGATTGTACACTCATCAAGCAGAATTAATGCTCCTCATACAACCCAACCGCTATACCTATATAACTCATGTGTGTCTATCATTAGAGGTTGTGTCTTGTGAGAGAAAGTGTGTGTGTGTGTGTGTGTGTGTGTGTGTGTGTGTGTGTGTGTGTGTGTGTGTGTGTGTGTGTGTGTGTGTGTGTGTGTGTGTGTGCGTGTGTGCGTGTGCGCGTGCATGCGCGCGCGCGTGTGTGTGTGTGTGTGTGTGTGTGCGTGCGTGTGCGCGTGTGTGCGTGCGTGTGCATGCGCGCGCGTGTGTGTGTGTGAGTCATTAGAAGCCCACATCTGTCTTGCTGAGCCCTTCCTTATCCCTCCATGTTAATACCTAAGTAGTGAAGGAGAAGCAGAAAGGGGGGAGGGGGCGGGGTGGCACACAGCAGGGTAAAACTTGTTTTTCTTCTCTTCATCATCATTCTCTCCTTCTGTTGTCCTTACAATGTCCATTTCTCATATTCTACTAGACTTGTGGGGTCGGGTGACCAGGCGTCCCGGTTTGGCCGAGATTGCCCCAGTTTCAAGCTGTGTGTCCCGAGTCCTGACACATATCTCTAAAACACTGAAATAAATAATGAATAATAAAATAAAATAATAAATAAATAATAAAATAATAATAGTTGTTTTCAGCGGTTGCATAGATGTCTATCATGTTCTGTTCATGTACTGTACATGCTCACCTTTAACCAATCATAAAACATGAACATTGCATTGCGTGTCTGATGTGTTTCCATGTGTTGCCTGCGTGCAACACCTATGGTTCATTATACATGTGGTATGGGGTTGAAAATAATGGTCACCCTATTGTGGGGACATTTGGCCCTCTCAAGTATAGAAGTACACACACACACACACACACACACACACACACACACACACACACACACACACACACACACACACACACACACACACACACACACACACACACACACACACACACACACACACACACACACACACACACACACAGGCGCATAGACAAATTCCATCAATATTTTCAACTTGCCAAATCTCGACTTTGCTTATGATCTGATGAACCTGTGTGTGTGTGTGTGTGTGTGTGTGTGTGTGTGTGTGTGTGTGTGTGTGTGTGTGTGTGTGTGTGTGTGTGTGTGTGTGTGTGTGTGTGTGTGTGTGTGTGTGTGTGTGTGTGTGTGTGTGTGTGTGTGTGTGTGTGTGTGTGTGTTGTGCATGCTCTTCAATCCATACATGAGGATATAACAGATAATTAGAGCAAACCATACACAATGACAAGAGTTCATTGTCGGGGGCAAGAGACAGACAGACAGACAGACAGACAGACAGACAGACAGACAGACAGACAGACAGACAGACAGGCAGAGATGAAGAAGGGAATAAAATAATGAGGTAGAGCGGTGGCAGATGTGGAAGAGCTGCTGAAAAGAGAAGCGATAAAGAGACAATGGTCAAGACGAAGAAACACTGTAAAATCCTGACTGATAATTTAACTCAGAGAGTGTACAACTGTACCTGTTAGGGTTAATTTGGTAAATGAACACTGAGGATTTTACAGTGAATCCTTCCTAATAATAATGGTTTATACCTAGAATAAGAAGATTTCTATAATGACCCCAGAGGAATGAATGAACTCTTGACCGGAATGGAAGGGTGGCTACCGTACACCGTAGAATTGTGTTAATTTAACTCCACGTTATTCCATGTAACATTTTGTGACATTGCGATGGATGGATGGATGGATGGCACTGAATAAATTGCTGGATGGAGGGGGTAGACACGTACGGTACTACAGCAGAAAATACACCACTTGTTAATATTAGCTGTTTTAAAAGACAACATAATTCGAAGCATCTGAATGTGCCATCCTGTCCAGACAGTAAACAGACTGAAGATTTCATGAATGACACTGGCTGTCCTCCATCTCATATGATTTGCAAAGCGGGATTTATCTCTCCCAATGTGGAAGGTCTCTGATCCACTCTCAGACTGCACACAGACAGGCTTTAAATATTACATTGTGAATGATGGGTAAATGGACATGTGACATGCAGTCTGCTGAGGGGATAATGAAGCCTGACTGGGGCTCCTGGTTTCTAACTGGAAGTAAATCTGACTTTGTAGAAGGACCATAGGCCCACCGGTGGTAGGGGTTAGCCTAATTACCACATTTCAATATACTGTATGTTTTATTAAAATGTCAGGTGATGAACAACCGTAACCACTTTCAGGCTGGCATCCATATTTTGAGCAAAAATAGCAGATCCAATGGCTTGTAAAAAATGAAATATATAAAAAGTAAGACATGGCATACTTTGGAAAATGGCGGGCAGTAATGTCAAGCATACTGTGATCAATCAACGGGCTACACCTGTCAGACCACCAGTGTGGCATGACATTGGGGGAACTGGGGAAGTTTTGAACACTTTTGCAGACGCAGTTAACATAGCATCACAATCATCTTAACAACTTTATCTATTAATATGTTGGCTATTCAAAAATAGCAGATCTGCAAGCTCAAAGCTTGTACATCTGCTCTTTTTAGAACATGTTTAGAGCATGAAGAAGTTTGAGAACTACTGATATAGGGCATATACAGTAGGGAATGAATGACATCTATGAAAGTTCTATTGTAATCCAGGACAGTGTGCACATGTTCTCCACTCAACCAGCAGACAGTCATGCACTGTATGCAGTCTAGTAGTGTGAGAACATACAGTATCGGTGCAGCACACAACCATCACCACAGCCACCCACTCAACCCTCACCACCTGCCTCACAGACATAAAAACTGGTATGCAAAGTAACTTTCTCAAACTTAACTGCAATAAATCGGAAATCATTATCATTGGCCCCAACTCCCTTACCCGCTCCACTCAGGACTTTTCACTTCACATCGACGGCTTCCTTGTCACACCCTCCACCCACGTCAGCAGCCTAGGTGTAATTTTTTACCTACAATTTCATTCCTCCCCCACGTGAACCACATCGTCTAAACAGCCTTCTTCCACCTTAGGAACATTGCCAGTTTCCGGCCCTCCCTGACACCCTCTGCTGCCGAAACACTCATCCACGCCTTTTCATCCATTTCATCCCGGTTAGACTACTGCAACAGCATCCTCCATGGCATCACCTCCAAAGTCCTCAATAAACTCCCATATGTTCAAAACTCAGCTGCCCGCCTGCTCACCCACACCCGCTCCAGGGACCATATCACGCCAGTCCTCCACAACCTCCACTGGTTGTCAAACAAAGAGTCCACTTTAAAATGCTGCTCACCACCTACAAGGTACTGCACAACCTCCTCGAGCCACATTTCCCGTCCCGTTCCCTCAGGTCCAGTGACGCTGGCCTCCTGGAGGTCCCTAAGACCAGGCTC
>NC_139949.1:24990488-24992988 GCF_963454915.1 Gymnoscopelus microlampas | reverse complement strand
TCTATTCCGAAGATAGAACTTTAGCAAGACGCACCACATTTAGTCACAGATGGAACAATGCAAGCTTTTCATAATGAATAAAAGATCACCACAGAAAACATGAACATTAAGAGAAGGAGAGAGAAGGAGAGGGAAGGAGAGACAGGCAGAGAGAGAGGGGCAGTGGCAAGTCCAGGGGGTGGCCTGAGGTGGCACAGGCCATCTCCGGAATGGGATTGGCCAGCCCAGGTGCCACCCCAGTACACACTTTGTGCAATTGGAAATGCACTGTAAGAACTAGCCTGGCAACTGGAGCGCACACCCGGGGTGCATCTCTTATCGTTCAGAAATTCAGAGCGCTCAGAGCATCACGGTTGGAACATTGCGCTGTGCTCTGGGAGCACACTGAACACGTTTTTCACAATTTTCTCAGAGCGTATTTACACACGCAAATGTTCAAAGAATCAAATGGCTATAGTGAAATGATTGAAAGAAAGGAAAAAGTATATGCTCAATCAATGGCATCACTGGTTCAATGTTAGTAGGTATACATTCTCAAGGGGGAGACATGGTCCGTTTGTTGTTGCTTGACAGTTTATCAAATTGAAAATGCTCCAAGCAGGTGTTACAGTAAATATACTGTATGTGAACTGCGAGATTTGTGCATTGAAATGTAACTGAGGAAACACATGATGTCACCAAGGAAACACATGACGTTGCCAACATTTTCAAAGTGAGGGAGTGCTACAGCAACACCATACTAGAAAAACAATACTTTATCATCTTTCCAACCCACACTCACACACCAATTTTCACACACACACACACACACACACACACACACACACACACACACACACACACACACACACACACACACACACACACACACACACACACACACACACACACACACACACACACACACACACACACACACACACACACACACACACACACACACAGCTGATAAGTGTGTGATTGCCAGCCCTTCCAGCAGTATAATTAAAGGGAAGATGCAGTGGTGAGGCTCCTGCAGAGAAGGATGTGCCATCACTGTGTCCTCAGTCTGAACACACCTCTATCCACTCACTATCTGGACACAGTGAGACGCACAGAAGCCAACGAAAATGCCATTCATTTAATTGGAACTTCTGAACACTGTGTACCGTGCGTGCGTGCGTGCGTGCGTGCGTGCGTGCGTGCGTGCGTGCGTGTGTGCGTGCGTGCGTGTGTGTGTGTGTGTGTGTGCGTGTGTGTGTGCGTGTGTGTGTCAGGTCTAAAACAGAGAGTGAATTACGTATTCATTTCACCGCAATTTATTTGTGTGTGTAAATTCATTTATATATAGCCTCCTGTATGCAGTATGTATGTAGTAGTATACATAGCATACATAGTATATCTATCTACGTATACGTATACACGTAGTATACTGTTTATGTTTCTCATAGTAAACCATTCCACATTTCCACACATGAAAGATTGCTGAAGAGAAAAATCATATGTTCTAGGGTTGGTCCTGTTGTAGCCTACATGTACAGTAAGTAACGTGCAAGTACTGTATCAATATCGTCACTGTCGACGGAAACATGTGAAAACCTTGACTTTTCAGGAAATTATCAAAAAGAACCTTGTGTTTCAATGTAGTTATTAGATTACTTATAGTTCAATGTAGTCATTTGTTCTTGCTAATACTTTTCATTTGATTAAATGAAATATAATCATTCATATAATCCACAGACAGACATAATCACTTTCAACCTGGTAGGCAAACATTTTCACAAATTTACAAAGTCAAAATAGCATCTACAAGCTCACAAAGCATCACATCATGTTGTGTTTTAAGCTTGAATATCAGCTATTTTGGCTCCTTTTGTGTGACACTGTCAAATGACGAAGTACAGTATAAAACACGGAATTCATTTATAAAAAAACATAAAAAGATGAAATATGGAGATACTGTACAAGGTTTCTGCTTGACAGCTACGATATACGAGTTGTCATACCCCGGTACTAAAGAAAATGCCCAGACACTGTGTTTTGTGTGTATTGTGTGTGTGTGTATATTTTGTGTGTTAATTTAGGGGTTAAATTAGGAGTTATGCCTCATTTATACACTGAAAATAGATCCGCTATTTTCGGCATTAGGGTTAGGGTTAAAAATAATAATCAAAACAATTGACAAAATCGCTGTCCTAAAATGTTGATGTCCTCACACGTGTAGAAATACAACAAAATTGTGCATGAGTGTTAGTGAAAGAGAGCATTGTGGCAAATGAAAGAGCTATAATGCTGAGTGTGACATGTGTGCGCGCACATGTCACAGTATTTGCGCGTGTAACGTGGGATCCTGATTACAACTGTGCCTGTGGGAAGAGCAGAGACACTGTCAGTTAATTGGACCTGGATTCAATCTGATCAAGACACTATGGGAACTGGTACAGCAGGAGGGAAAAATCACTGAGCAGCAAAGAAAAGAATGAACTGTCATTTTGCTGCTGTGGGGCGGAAACCTTGTATG
>NC_139949.1:24945488-24985488 GCF_963454915.1 Gymnoscopelus microlampas | reverse complement strand
CCAGAGCCAAAAGTGTCATAACATAGAGCGTGAGACCTGCCTGCAGATTGGGTGAATGTTTTACATTACGCTCTCAAAGGACTTAGTGGTATTCCCACACCATGCCATAACAATTTAGTGATGCTCTCTGTAAACAAACTGACACACACACACACACACACACACACGCATACGCACACGCACACGCACACGCACACACACACACACACACACACACACACACACACACGCGCGCGCGCACGCGCACGCACACGCACACGCACACGCACACGCACACACACACAGGGGATTAATGATGATTTTCAGCTTGGAAACATGTTTTTGCTATCCCATGCCAACAGTTTGCTCTGTGTTAGAAGGCCTACATTTCTGTTGAATAAAATATTATTTCCTGCCTCCAAATCTGTGATTTCACACACATAGAGCTCCAATGAGGAACTGGGAAAGACAAATTGGATGCTTTCATTGACTATATTTTTCACCATTTACACATCCAGTTTGTAAAACACAAACCATGATCACAAACCATGATCAGTAATATTCCATAGTATAATTTACTTTCACTGCAACAATGATTTTGAAGGAGTATGTGTCATATTGAAACTAAAAGTAGGTTTCAAAATAACTAATCAGTGGATATTCCAGGGTTTCCATCAGTTGCATCAGTTGCCACATTGCAGATTTACGGTAAAATCCTCAGTTAATCCTGACAATGTACAAATGTGACCAAATGTAAGGGTCCATTTGGTCACATGTGTACACTCTCTGAGTAAAAAAAAAGTAAATAAATGAGGATCTTACTTTGTACAGACTTAACAAACCCAGGTCAAGAAGTGTGATCTATCAAACTAAGATGGCACTTCACTAGCTCATGACGACTTACACACAATATGGACAGTCGGTTCTGATGTGCATGTACAAACAGAATGGACATGTGCTGTATGTACATGCATACACAGATGTACTAACTGTATGTACATCACCGTCTCACACATACAATGTATTGTGGATCCACTGCCTCAACCCCGTCAACAACAGTATCATCATAATTATAGGATCCTGCGTGCTATTAGTCTGCTAACGTCTCCATATAAGGGTGTTCACAGGACTCTGATAACATCCTGCCTGCTCTCTTCCTGTTGAAAACATTGCTTATCCTAATTAGAGAGCTCACCATCTCAGCAAAGGGGGGGGGGGGGGGGGCGTCTAAAAAATAACACAAGGCCTCCCAGATGGGGGGGATATGACAAGTAGAGTTGCTGTCCCCAAGGGATATGGTCATTTTTGAAGGTTTGGCTTTTCAATATCCCCCAGGCCTGGAGTGGAATAGAAAATGTCCCCTTTCCACTGTTTAAAGTGAGTCTCATGAAGATTCTCAATCAAAAACAAAATACAAAACACCTGCAAAGTGTGGAGTTGGGCAACATCTGCCTCAACGGAGGTCAAGAAAATATTGGACGTAATAGTTCCAGTGTATTCTTGACCCCCTGTGAACCATTAAAACACACTAAGGGACGGACGGTCATCTCTGATAGTGTACAATCGCTCAACTGTGAGTAACTGTTTATGGAAAATACCAATTTGCCTGGTGTCAGCACACTGTGGCAAGGGGCCAAGAATGACAACTTTGGCCAAAGATAGGTCAGGAGGAGAGTGAGTTTAGAGGAAATGAGGACAGTCGTAGTCTATAAGGATTCAGAGGCTTTATGCATGGGACATGCTAATACAATAATTATGATTGATAAATCATTGTGTTGATACTGGTTGGAATGATTAATACATGTGTATATTTTTTTGCCACGCCAATGCAAGGGCTCTAAGGATGGTGATGTCTGTCCGCCACTTTGGTCCCACCGTCCCAAATAACATATCTTGAAAAATGTCCTCTGCACCTTCATGCTCCCTGGAGGATGACCCCTACTGATTTTGGTGACACCGTGGCCTGTTCTCCAGCACAATTTTTAGACCAAAAATATCCATTTGCACACTTATGATCTGAAAATGTAGTGGGTGGATTCGGATTGCCGTGACACTTACTGGGTGCACTGATGTTCCTAGGAACCATAACAATTTGAGTGACCACATGACCTTTCCTTTAGTGCCAAAATTCTGCATTCAATACCATAGTACCATCTGGATTCTGAACTATATGTCAGGACGACGACATGGGTGATGAGGAATGGATCAACTCAAGAGTCCCCCGGGGCTGTGTCCTGAGCCCCCTCCTCTATTCCCTGTACACCCACAACTGTGTGGCCACACAGTACAGCTCCAACTTGATCATAAGGATCGCCGACAACATGACAATACAGCCTACAGGAGAGAGGTCAACAACCTGACACAGTGGTGCCAAGAGAACAACCTCTCTCTCAATGTTGACAAGACTACAGGAAGACCCCAGTCACACCAACCGTGGACTGTTTCAGTTGTACCACAGCTCCCACCGACACTTTATAATTATAATTGTATATACTATACCTAGTGTACACATCATATTAGAGGTAAGACCCATGCATACCACTTAACAAAGGCACCTTTGTGAAATTGTTAATGTACTGTATTACATGTTTTGGTTGTTATTATTGTATTTAATTTATGGGAGTCTGGGAGTGGTGCAATGACAAGAGGTGCACAGCAGATGGGTGAATTGACCATTTACTGCCACTCAGTGGCGTGTTTTTCGCCGCTTGCATGTGTTTGGTGTTTTGGGGAGTCGCCGTGCACTGGTGAGAGAGGTGCAATGGGGGGGTGTCATTTGCAAATCAGCAGCACACTACTATTTTGGTGTCAACGAGGACACCTGCTTGGACCAGGTCAACCAGGTATAGCGAGGAACACACAGCTCCATTGCTATTTTCGGAGACGTCTCAAAACTTACGCAAAACCCACTTTAAATATGTTATGCTTGGCTTATTCCCTTTGTACTGCTTGCATCCCTCAAGCTGGAAAAATATTCTAGTAAATTGTTGCTCTAAGCACAGCACACTGCTCTTAAAATGTACGAACAGCGATCATTTGATTGGTCATGATTGAATCCACCTGCAAAACACCAGGTATATTCTGTCCTAAGTCCTAACTCATCTCACCACTGCACTGCTTGTACTCCACCCTTTTCTGGTCCAGAAATGACCAGAAGTCTGTTGCCTCGACACCACTCTGACTGTGCTTCAGGGCAGCGAAAATAGCCGATCTATCTTGTAGATTGGCTATTTTCAGCACGTGACTCTGTCATACGAAGGATAAATCAGGCTTTAAAGGGTCTCTAGATGAAAGGTGTGGAAATTGAACAATAGGCCTACATTGATTTTGCAAGCTAATGCAAGCTACGGTAATGAACAATTCAATTCAATGTGGAACCTTTACGTAACACAGCAAGCATTTCTCAAAGACCTCCTTCAAACATTATGTACAACGGTGGCTTCCTATTGTGTGCCTGTTGATGTATTTATGACCTTGGGAGAAAAATATCAACCTCATAACTATAGTCTTTAGATCAGAGGCATCATTATCCACTTATCCACCGTAACCACTTAAAATTCTCTACACCTAGTAAACTAATACTTAGTTGGCTAAGGTTGGCTCTGTACACGATCCACTCTTCCCCCCCACCCCCCCTCTATATCAAATCTCCTCGCCGAAAATAGCCGGTTGCGCTGTGAGCCTGTAGATCTGCTATTTTCAGCTGTTGTTCATCTGAGAATAGGGATGCTAGGGTTCAAGTGGTTAAAAATGACCTTACATGGTCAGTGCCTGAGCCCATGTATTTGTGTTGAAAGTTCCTAACCACTTGAACCCTGCATCACACTTCTGGGAGCATATTCTGACAAATATATTGACCGTTCCAATCAGAGATTCTGACCAAATGTTTACAGTAATAGAGTAATAAGAAAGAAAGTTGATGCCGCTGTCTTTGAGGCCCAATCCTGGCATGCATTTATATTGGAGTTGAACATCCTTCCTTGACAATGATCAATCTGCGTTAAATAAGTAAGTAGGAATGATGGTTCCCATCTCCTGTTCCCATAGCATGAGATAGCATGGAAGGAAGTACATCCCCTGGACATGATGCTAGTATGTCACACTTAACCACAATCCAACCCTTGATGCTTGCTGAGTGCCAAGCAGGGAGGCAATGGCATTTTTATTGTCTTTGGTATGACTTGGCCGGGGATTTAGCCCACAACCTCTCAGTCTGCCCTGGGTTGGCACCCATAGTGTCAGTTTGCTTGCCACTAGTTCCTGGTGGCTGACCCAGTGCCTTGCCACCCTCATCCTTCTCTCTCTGACTTTGTCTGACTGTGACCTGTGGCAGGTCTCCGTATAGGACCACATTTCTGATGCTGGTCACATAACAGTGTGGAATGAACAGGAAATGAAAGGTAATGAATAGAAAAATATAACACTGCCTCTGAAAAAAACCTGGCCTCCTGTCAATAAAAGCTACATGAGGTTTATGAACGAGATGCGTGATTTCTCATATAAAAGCATCCCTGACACCACATACAAAAGTATACATTATATTATTATTATACAGTATAATATTAGCCACTGTGTCATGTAATTGCACCATGTTATGCAGTTGCTGTGCACCTCATGGGAGGGGTGTTAAGGTCAGAATGGGTATAACAGTACCTTTGTGTATGAACTATACAATGCAGCCCAGCCTATATTTATGCTATAATTGCTGGTGTGCCTGTGGAGACTATAATTACCCCGCTGCATGCAGCCCCTATCACTGAAATGTCAAACACCGACTAGACTAATGCTAGAATACACAGTAGCAACAGCGACCACAATGCAGTCCCAAGGCACAAAGAAGGACGGGCTGGCCTGTGACTATCAGATTGAGCAATGCAATCATCTTGTTCCCAAATCTTAGTCTTTTGATGCTCCTCAACGCTCAACTGCCCATCATCTTGGTCTAATGTTCCTGGTATACACAACAGGACCATAGCCAAGAAGAAGGGTAGAAGATTATATGTTCTTTATGGTCATATTATAACATACAGTATACAGCACTAATTCACTCTTAATTAGATAATACGTTTTTAGTTAGCTTATTTAACTAATCACTGTAAAAATACACATTGTCCATATTCACACTCTCAGAGGTAATTGAAAACTCTGGACTTTATAGCAGCAGGATGAACAGCCCGCAACTTTAGGTTCAGTGTCAATACGTAGTGCATGCTAACAAAAAAGGTTTCTGATGTCCATCTTTTTAGGATGATAACCCTTTAACAACCACTCATCTCTCTGACATACCATTCTAAACAAACTAAATCAAGTCGGTTAAATCAGTGTTTTCAATGTGCTTTGTCCCAGAGAAAAATATCAACACGCAAGCTGACTGCAACATGCCACGGTATGCAGTTAACTTTGCTGAAGGTATAGCTCTCATACCGGCTAATGTAGGCTTGTTCAGAGTGCATCGTATATATAACATACTAGGCTACAGTAAAAGCTTCCATGGAAAGAGGCTTGGGTCATTAATCAGACGTTTCCGGGTTCTGAGCTCATAATGGAACTTCCATATGAAAACAAAGACACGTCATCACAGAGAAGTTGATCAGACGGCACAACACCCTTTTCTTCCACTAACACCACCCAGGACAACGTAATACTAATGTAATACATCAATACAAAAGATTGATATAGTTATGCAGTGGTAATAGATCAGTTCTATTTGGCGACCTTTTGCTTAATTTTCATGGTGTTTTTTTGTCAATCCAGCAGTATTTATCTTTACAACTGAGCCCAAAACCCTCAAAAATCTGATGCCAGTGAAATTAAGGAGTTTAAATGCTTATGCTCACTGCACACAAATGCTAGATATCACATGCATTTTGTTTCACTTTTGATGTGTCTTTCTTGGCTTGACAGTAGCTATAACTGACTGACGGATGGCTTATAGGCTAGGCACAGGGCAAGATAAGACCATGTACTATGTGTGAATGTGCCAGATAAAATGTGTGCGTGTGTAAGTGCATGCATGCGTGTCTGTGTGTGTGTTTGGCTTGAGAGTGCAGAGGAATATTGGTTGGCTTGGCAGCGCTTCATCTCATCGCCACTGCACTCAGAGATGATTGGGCTGGGATGTGGAAACATTGAAGACCCCCGTGTTAAACCCCCCCTTCCCAAAGCTCACACACACCCCTAATCCTATCAGTGTTCAAAGGCTGGGCTATAGGTAAGACCCAGAAGACAGACACATCTGTTGGGTTAGGGGCAGGGGGGGGTCTATAGCAGCAGCAGACGGAATGGGAGCGAGAGACTAACCCCCACTCCCCCACCCCTCTTTCTGCCCTATATTTCCATTGCTCTCTACACTGTCCTGCATAGTACAGCACTGGGTCTTTTGGTCACCTGCTTGATTATGAACGGAGCTCCGGTTACTGTTTGAGAATCCATTTGAATAATGCACTACGACAGCAACACAGAAGAGCACTCCAGGAAGTTGAAACTGAATAAAGCAAAAGCACGATGTCATTTCAGAGTGAATGTCGTGCAGGTGACTTACAGAACTGTAGGTGTCTCACTAACTTAGCAAATGAGTTCTATAAAAGAACCTGGTTAAACCAACACTGTAAAATAAACACCTTCTTGTTCATTTCCTTACGTTCAGAAATAACACTAAAAGTCGCTCACTCTACACATAAAAATGTACAATTAATAAATCATTAAATCTTAATTTATCTATTTGTATCTCAGAGTGTGTAACAAATGTAACAAAATGGACACTTATGGGTCCATTTGATTACATTTCTACACTCTGTCATATCTGTATAGGCCTAACTCTCTCTCTCTCTCTCTCTCTCTCCCCAGCCGTATTTGTCCCTCAGAAGATTCCTACAGAGGGTGGTGTTTGATGCGCCACCGAGGGTCGAGTATAAGACCAGAGCACTGTTCGTTTCCAGGTAACAGCTCACTGTTCTAAATTGGGCCATTGTACGAGCTGCCTCCTGCTAGACTACCCAGAATTCAGCTGGACAATAGACAATGGGTCCGACTTGAGTTACACAGCACCTGTACGCACTGACATAGAAAGAGAGCGGCATTCACTCGTACGTACACACACACACACACACACACACACACACACACACACACACACACAGACAGACAGACGCACGCGCACACACACACACACACACACACACACACACACACACACACACACACACACACACACACACACACACACACACACACACACACACACACACACACACACACACACACACACACACACACACTCTCTCGCTCTCTGTCTCTTTCCATGTCTCTCTCCAGTCATTCAGGCCTGCGTTTTTCCAGCTACCAGCAGTGGGGATCTGGTTGCAGGAAGGATGGGCGGGGTGCCAGCTACTTTTGACCAAATTAACAGGCTCCATTGTCTCCTTGTGACTTCGCTGAGGCTAACACTACACTACCTGCTACTTCAATGCCAGCGGAGGGCTCCCAGCACCTTAATCTCACCCCTTGCACAAAAGGAAGGTTACACCATAGTGATTTGCTTCCAGCAGACGCCACGCAATACGATAACTCCTCAACATCCTCTATCTATACACAGTCAAATCTGGAGTGTTAATTTAACTCTTCAAAAAATTAACACCCTGGCTTTTGAAGTGTAGCCTGCAGTGGTTCTCAACCTTTTCTGGCACACTTCTTAATCTTAAAAGCATTTGTGGCCCACCCATCTGACCACGATTGTATTCCACCTTGGATCAATGGAACCTCCCTAGTTCTTATTTATTGGTATCACTTTTTAACATTAATGTTATATCATCATTAAAATATGAGTGTTTTATCAATTATTTGGGGTCTCACTTGCAATACCCTCGTGGCCCACCAACAGGGCCCCGGCATGTATCATCTGCATCAAGTCTCCTGACAGCACCCCGCCAAAATAAATTAGACGCAGCTATTCACGGGAGAGCTTGAACCGACGATGTCTAACCCTCTTCTATAGAGACGAGAGAAGACGAAATGTATGTATTTATTTTTTTGCCGACTTGGTGTTATCGGTAGGATTGATCACTGAGGGCTGGAATTGATGCTGGATGGAGGGGGAAGTACGAACAAGGGAGGAGGAATGTTCTGGAAGGTCTTATCTAGGAGAGCCAGGCTGCCGTGACGGGAAGTGAAGTGTCAGAGGGGGAAAGAGGAAGCAGGCCGACACACACACACACACACACACACACACACACACACACACACACACACACACACACACACACACACACACACACACACACACACACACACACACGCACGCATGCACAAGCGCACACACACACACACACACACAAACACAAGCATTACATACTTCCAAGCAAGTACACATACACAGCACACCCACCCACCATACACACACACACACACACAACTTTTCCTGCCTATCAGACAATGCTCTGCTCCGTGTGACTTCGATTTTTTATTTCCTATCTGTATTGTTATTATTATTTTTTTAAACTCTGATTCTCTCTCATCATGTGCCTTCCGTTTCTCTTTTCATCTGCAGCTTATAGATACAGCATATTTTGAATGTCAAAACCAATTAAAAAAAGAAACGGTGCACACCGTAAAACGATTGTGGTACTTGGGCAAAGGCTTGAGGTCCTGTGAATAACAAACCACAGGAAATTAGTTTTTCCAGCACACAATACAGAGTCTACTGTAATGTGTTTGCAGTGGGCTAATAAGAAAGCTACTCAATGCGTATAGCCTCTATGGCTTTAAATATTCACCAAACACCAATCTCCCCGCAGTGGAGATTTAAAGGCAGGGCAAGAGATAATTTTAAATGCTGGATATTCAAATATTGTGAAAAACTGTAGCACACTTATGGTATAATTTGGCATTCTCACAAACAATAAATACGTTTTATGAATGTTTGAAAAAGGGGTTTGAACAGCTAAGTCTGCCCCAACATTCAGTTGAGCAGTTGTGTGATGTCAGGAGTGGAGGAGTCCACCCTGGTAAACTCACTGAACTCCCTATAAACAAATACATGAATACTTACTGTATACCATCAGGGTACATCAATATCAATTGGGAACCCGATGTACTGTAGGCTACCTGTTATACCCATTGTACCCCTTTGTCAGAGTACCTGCGTCCGAGTACTTAGAGCAGTATCCATTATCATAGTACTAAGAGGCCACTCTATATGGTCAGTACTATGATGTCATATTAATGACACCAGGGATCTCCATATATGGGCATAAAGGGGACATAGACAGACCCTATTCTTGGATATTCTTGGATGGGCTGCAACCAAGCCCCCAGAACCCAGTGGTTGCATTGAAGCGCATTGGACATGCTGCCCATTCATAGGTACTAACGCTCAAAACGTCTGGGGCCACTGTACATAAACGAGCAAAAACGGTTTCGACCAATGGGCTCAACTCACGAGCTTGCGCACAAGCTTGCGCACAGGGCTGCGCACTGAGGTGACGCAAAACGTGTCACAGTGGCCCCAAATAGGCCTCGCCCATCACACTTCACAACCCGGAAGAAGGGGTGAATTCGCCTCATGCGCTGGGTGAGCAACTCAATGCAAGTGGATGGGAGGTGATATCCGGTGCCCCCTCTCTATTATTTTTAACTCTATGGCTGCAACCGAGTAGAACATGACTGCTGACATCATGTTCAATAGCGGTTTTAAGAAGGTTATTCTGTTACGTTTTATTTATTAATGAAATGGTATTCAATTCAATCCACCAATAGAGTAGCTTTGTTTTGGCTGCCGAATGCATGTAGCAGGATTTCTTAGCTTTCTTTCTTTTCTTTTTTTGCATACATTTACTAGGATCTGCAATTCATCACTCTCGTTCATAATGTCCAATGGCCAAGTACATTAAAGATTGTTCCCTGCACTTGCAGCTGGAACCCTGGTCTCCAGCTCGGCAGACGGGGCAGGCAACCCACTGCACCAAAGAAGCTAGCTCCGTTGGCGGAGCAAGTTACGGCCGTGTCTTTTGCAGGGTCACTACACTACAGCCTCCTTTCAGAAGTGCACCCTCACGCTTCACGGATCATGTCCCTTACGTTAGCTCCATGGCGGAGCAAGTTACAGCCGGGTGTTTTGCAGGGTTTTACACTATTTACTACAGACGGCTTCACATACAAGCTAACCCCACCAGTCACTGTCTCAACTTCAATATAGGCTAATAAACACCTAACACAGAACTACTCCACCACCAGCCGGCCAGATCTACAATTCCAAGCTATTCATAATAAAACATAAAACATTTGTTTGTTGGGACCAGTGCCTGTTTTCATAGCCAGATATGAGCCTTTTCTCATAAATGGCCTTAGATGACTTTGTTCAACAGCCAAATGAAATCTGGCCAATCCTAATTTAGGTTATTTGGCTAAAATAGACACAGAATATTTAAGAATTGTTCAGTCACACAGGAATAAAGCTCTCTACTAGCAATTGTTCACATGGAACACACACACACACACACACACACACACACACACACACACACACACACACACACACACACACACACACACACACACACACACACACACACACACACTCGCATCTCACTGACAATCAAGGTGTCTTTTGGGAGTAGAACCAGTATGGAGGGCTGTCACTGGTGTATGAAATAATGCATGGGTTACTGAGAAGGCCCGCTTTCTCCTCCTCCCCCTCAAACACACACACACACACACACACACACACACACACACACATACACACTCCGCAGTATCTACTGCTTTTAGAAAAAAAAACAAATACATAAATAAAATAAAAACGGGCCACTTAATGGAACCCACAGGGTCAACAAACTCCATTTCCACAGTGAGAGGAAAGTATGACAGAGAAAAGAGAGAGTGGGAGTGAGATGGCGTTAACGTAGACACCAAAATAACAATCTGAGTGTGAACATGATTTGTGCTGACTCGGCGGGAACGACAATGACAGCAGACAGTGCCCATGTGATGGAAGTAACAGCCTCCATGCATAATGCATGGTCACTCTCCCTCCACTGCACCAAGAATTCAGGATGTCACCGTCCCCTGTTAAAAGCCCCTTGCCAAAGAAGCCCTTTGGGTTCATGTGTTGGCACTCATAGGGAATAAACATCTAAACAGCACTGAGCATCCTTTGGGAGAAGGGCTTGTGATTACATGATAGCTGTTGGCGATAGACAGTGTTATCCTGCCCTTGCCTCTGAAGTAGTTAGTGTTGGATCTGCCCTGTGGATCCTTTGGGGAAATGGGCATAGCAGTACTGCCCCTGTTGCCTATTAACTCTAAAGGGATGTTTCACTTTCAAACATGTTTGGGGTCATTTTAACATTTACTCAGGCTTTTGGGAGCACCCCAGACAGTTTTTAAGTTGCTTCAATTCATTTAGACATTTGATATTAATTTGATCAGACACGGCACATTCCTATACAAACCCATTGTAACTACAAACTCCATTTTAATCATGATAGATTCATCGAAAACACCCCGTCCTCGTCCTCGGTGACTGATATTGTCCTTCTGATGCCTGAGGGGGCCGTGTTTTGTCAATTACGTTTTTCATAATTTTTGGAGAAAATACAAAAGAATACAAAAAAATATTTTTCATTAATGAAAAAAGTTATTAAAAAAACATGGCCCCCTCACGTATTAGCAGGGCAGTATGAGTCACCAGAACCAAGGACAGGTGTTCTCGATTAATCTATCATGGTTAAAATGGAGTTTGAAGTTACAATAGGTTTGTATAGGAAGGGGGCGTGTCTGATAAAATGACTTTCAAATATCTAAATACTGAATAAAGCAACTTAAAAACTGTCTGGGGGGCTCAAAAAAGCCTGAGTAGATGATAAAATGACCCCAAACATGTTTGAAAGTGAATTATCCCTTTAACCAAATTAACCCTATAGTTAATTGACTGGGGTCCCCCAGGGATCTATGCTTGGTCCCCTCTTTTTTTCCCCCACACACCAAATCTCTTCGCCAAAAACAGCCGATCTACAAGCTTGTATCGGCTATTTTGGTCGAAGCCTAAATGTTCGCCATTATGACATACCCAGAATATGCTAGCGTTGATTAAACAAAAACAAAGCAGCAATGGCTAGGGAGTAGAGTTAAAGCATTGGTCTTCTCCGCCAGGAGATAGCAGCTAGCCTGTGGTCGCTGTGGTTGTAGTGAAGTACACTTTAAGTAATGTCTAGCAATCAAGTCATTAGTGTGACTAAGATTAGGGTCCGTTAACCTCGAGATAAAGTAGAGAAAATTAAATAGTTTCAGGCTAAAACTGACAGTATTAAGTGACACATTTGCGAAATCACTGAAAGCACCAGTGGAGTCACAAAGTCGAATGACACCCCATTGTTCTGTTGTTGGCCTGTATTATATTTGCTATGTAAACTATTTAAGTGTCACTGCTGTCACTAGTTAAAGGGAGAGAGGCGATGACAGGCATGAAGAGGGACTGGGAACACCAACAGCCTGTTGACTGTAAGCACTTAGATGGAACGTGTTTTTCTATTGTGTGAAATATCATCAGTTTGTCCAAAGAACAGCTGATAAATATTTCGTAATAATAATTTGTATGTAGTAATTTTAGCAGATGTTCTCATGTAGAGCGACCCATACTGAGCTCAAGAAGGTCAGAATGAGTGCATAAACGCTGATCATACATGAACATTTGCAAACATCCATGTATGACGACTTTTTATGCCACTCCCACAATTTTAGGCCAGCCAGCAAATATGAAAAGTGGGTTAGAAGAATGACACTAATGCGCGCACACACACACACACACACACACACACACACACACACACACACACACACACACACACACACACACACACACACACACACACACACACACACACACACACACACACGCACACACACACGTGTTTGTCTGGCTGAGGTACAGTAAGTTGCACTGGCATGGTCTTGAACAAAACAACAAACAAGTGCCCAGAGGCCCTGCTGTGGTGCGTGTGTGTGGTGTGGCGTGTACAAATGTGAGACGATGTCCGCAGCCTGTTAGCGCGGCCCGCTGAGCGCCGCGGCCGGGAGAACGTGCACAGCGGTTTCTAGTCAACGGACTGTGATTCAATCGGACACACAAGGGGTGGGGGTGGGGGGCATGACTGGAGGGGTCTGCGGGAGGACTGGAGAAGGCCACGGCAAGGAGAAATTCCAAGGTGCAACTGTACAGTATAGGTTAGCAAGAAGCTCTTACGTAAGCAAGAGCTCCCCCGACACACACGCACGCAGGCACGCGCGCGCACACACACACACACACACACACACACACACACACACACACACACACACACACACACATAATAAGTCATAACTCAGACGTTTTGTTCTATCCCATCCATGCTCATTGACTGAGGTGCACACAGTAAGTCCAGTTCAGGTGATTTACTATGGGGTCTATGGGGTGCGTGGTGGATGTGTGTGAGTGTGTACCCTGTGAACTCTGTAACCATGCAACTGTATCAGCATGGTGCACCCATGGGTATATGTTGTTATTTTTGTGTGGGTGTGTGCCCACGCGTGTCTGTCTGTCTCTGTGTGTGTGTGTGTGTGTGTGTGTGTGTGTGTATGTGTGTGTGTGTGTGTGTGTGTGTGCTCACTGTGGCATGTCTGCCTGTACCTGCTCAGAATCAGATCAGGTTTCTCAGGACATACTGTAGGAGTGGAACACTATAGTCTTCGTGCATGGATGGATGGATGTAGTACACTGTAACATTGTTCATTTAACTCCATGTTACTCCATGTAACATTTTGTGACATTGCGATGGATGGATGGATGGATGGATGGATGAAGTCATGCACAGTACATAGTGCAAAGAAAATGTTGAGTCAAAATGGAGGGAATAGATAGACTTGTTAACTTACAGATATCAACAAAGCTAGTTCCTTGGCATGTTCCCTTGGTCTATATTCTGTTTCTCTTATAACATCTACCTTATTCACACAACCGTCATTTTGTCATAGTGAAGTGTCCTACAGTATGTTGAGTCCTGTGCCAAGTATGTGAAAAACGTTCATCCTGTGCCGGGGCTTACATTGGTGTAACGATTACTGTGAAAGGTCATTGAAGTTAGGAGAATGTGCATGTACCGGATACACCTTCGTACCCATTATTTCACACTAATTTTAGACTTCCTTCACCTGTGTATTGAACTCTGCAGTCGGTGTGACAAACAGAATATCAATGCGTGGCATTTCAGCTCTTATTTTTTGCAAAGCAAATTGTTGCTTTGGGAAACATTCCTGCTTCACTTCCTTGAACAAAAAACGGATTTTGCACACCATAAATAGTAAGCAGCAACGTTATGACACATTTATGTTAGGATGAGGCATTCCTAGTTTTATGAAAAATGTACAAATCAGGGCAGTGTATAGGTGTTTGAACCATTTGTGTGTGTGTGTGTGCGTGTGTGCGTGTGTGTGTGTGTGTGTGTGTGTGTGTGTGTGTGTGTGTGTGTGTGTGTCTCTGTGTGTGTGTGTGTGTGTGTGTGTGTGTGTGTGTGTGTGTGTGTGTGTGTGTGTGTGTGTGTGTGTGTGTGTGTGTGTGTTCAATTGTCTGTCCGCCACAGCTACATCTTCTTGACACAATAAACCTTCCTCACCTCGCACGCACGCACGCACGCACGCACGCACGCACGCACGCACGCACGCACACACACACACACACACACACACACACACACACACACACACACACACACACACACACACACACACACACACACACACACACACACACACACACACACACACACACACACACACACACACACACACACACACACACACACACACACACACACACACACACACACACACACACACACACACACACACACACACACACACAGACTGCTGTCCGGCCAAGTACTCCAGCTTTGTCCGCCTCTCAGATTAATGCTACCGGGCTAATTTGCTGCTGCGCCGCAATTCCTGCATAATCCATCCCTAATCCTCACCGACTCGATTAAACAGCCAAATCTGCAGCTCAGTATCTGGTCTTATCTGGTGCACCCTTCATTTGTACACTCTCTCCTCCACTTTCTCTATGCTACATTTTCTCACTCTCTCTCCCATCCCCCTCCTCTTCTCTACCCTCCCCTTGATCAAAAATCTTCCTTGCTCTGTCTTCATCACTTAAACTTCTCCCTGATTCTCCACTCTGGTTTGTCTCCGGTCCTTCTTTCTCTAAGTCCTGAAGCGCATTAATTTGGTCCTGTCCCTCTGCTCAGGTCAAATATGTGCTGGGTTTCCCAAAAGCAGCTTAGCCCTCATGTCACCTTTGTTCCATTGTAAGAGTCATGGTCCTTTTGGGGGAAACAGTGCCAGAGTTTCCAGCTTAACATCACCCTTTGGTAATACATTTTCACTTTTAAAAATGGAGCTGGTCTGTGACCAGTGCATAACTGTATGGTTGTACTGGGCTCAGGGGTACAAGAAGGGAAAAGGTTTTTAACACGTAATTCTAGCTATCTTGTTCAAACAGAGGGTTTTTTAATGCATGAATCGTGTAGGCTACAGAAGCTCAAGCCCTAAACAATTTGCAGTAATTGCCTTATAAACATACTTATAATGCATTATAATCTGATTATAACACTGTATAACTAGAAAATGTGCTCCCCGGAGCACAAGTCTCCGCCAGCAGACTAGTGTTGGGAATGTTGGGAATGCCTGTGGAGGGAGTAGCATCTCTTCTTATTGGTGTAATCTGCTCGTTGATGTTGCCTTCTGCTCGTTGATGTGCCTTCTTTTCCTTTCGATGTTCTTTACAGACTCTTGTACTTTTTCTTCCAGAGAATGTAGCTGTGTCATGTTGTCAGCATTTGTGGCTCGTCTTTGTTTTTTGTCATTTAGGGATTCAAGGCATTGCGCCTTTGCTTCTTCATGAGGTTTCAGACGATAATTTCCTGCTTCTTCAGTTTGCATTGTGTGATCTCAGCTGTGATCTCAGTTTGTACTGGAAAGTACTGTTCCTGACTGTTCCTGAGCACAAGTCTCCGCCAGCAGCGGGACTGCTAATATCTCCTGACTCCTGGCTGATGGCACTGATGTCACTTCGGAACGCGCACCGCAGCGTTCCGAAGTGAGTCACCTATTTATAGGTATGTATTTCGTCATGCGTCTCGCTAGCCAATCAAAGCACACCCTTTCAACATATTGTCACGTGTCACGTGAAGCTTGACCAATGTTAGCTTGGCTAGGGGGGGGGGGACACAGCGAAAATCAAACGAAAACATACTCTCCACCATGCCTTCGGCCTGGCGGAGACAATTATTGTTATAAGACACTATAAAATGCTTTATAATGTGTAACCATGGCGATGGTTATAATTTCTAACATAACATTCATAATGCTTTATAACTTATAAAGCATTATGAATACTTAGAGTGAACATATGACTATAATATTACAGTGTTACAAGTAGATTCTAATGCATTATAAGTATGTTTATAATGCAGGTTTCATAGAAAGTGTCAAATTTGCCACCCTGGAGATCCTCTGTCACCATTGTCACAACAGACACTGATAATTGTGGTACAGAGGACAGAACCAGCTTTCTTGACAAGCCTATTCAGCCTCCCATGCTGTCGCCTTCCTTGATACTACTCCCCCCCCCCCCCCCCCCAACATACCACCGCATACAGCACTGCAGACTAGGCTTCATGCTCGCTCCCGTTACTCTGATTCCACACGCACTACGTCTACTAAATGCCTCAATTGTAAATTGCAATGGCTGACCACTCATGAACTCCTAATAGAGGTGCATGTATTGTTATGGGCACTAGAAAAGTACGTGTGATTAAGGACTGAGAGAATCCTATGTTTGACTGAAAAAAAAAGCCACCACGAGTCATAAACGGACTCATAAGACAATGGAAGCTCAAGGTCATGAAGAGAGAGACGGTGCACACACCCCTCATGCCCTTAAATAAATCATAACACCACACAGTACAGCAGGGTGCTGCTAAGACGAGAGGGAACGTTAATGAGCAGAATGGAGGGGATTTGACCATGAGAAAAAGAGTGAATGTCAGTTTCGATACACAGTCAAATCCTCAGCGTTACTTTATCCACTTGTAACTCTGATAGCGGTTTCACACTACGGCCCCGGGTGCGCACCCTGGGCCACTTGGCTGATGTTGTGGTAGTGTGAACGTTGCGTATCGTTCCCCGAAACGGATCCCCGTTCCGTTCCCGAAACCACCTCCGGAGGCAGTCTCGGATCCGAATCATGCGTCCTCGGAGACGGTACGCTGCAGTGTGAAAGCAAGCGTACTGTTTGACGGAAGTGGCCCGCTATTTGGAATAGGTGACGGTATATAAACTCGACAAAAACAGTCAACAAAAAGACGTCGCAGATCAATCCACAGGGGTTCAACCATGGCCGGATCCCGCGGGTTAATTTCATCATTAAATTATAAAATGAATCCGCGGGATGATGAAAGATTTACCGCATCATCCCGCGGGTTAATTTCATCATTAAATGACCAAATGAACCGGCGGGATGATGCGCTAAAACCCGCAATATTTATATATAAAACGTATTTATTTATTTATATAAAACATTACATACAGAAATAGAATGAGAGCGCGAGATAGAAAGAGAGGCCGTGTCATGGCCATATAATGACAGCAACAATATATATATATATATATATATATATATATATATATATATATATATATATATATATATATATATATATATATATATATATATATATATATATATATATATATATATATATATATATATAATAGTATATCTTGTGGATATCTTGTGGAGTTTCAGCTACTATGCATCCCAGAAACATATAGCTTATAAGGCTTTGTAATTTGAAATTTGTAAGTAAATATAACTCATTTAGATGTAGGCCTACGTAGGTTTATGGTTTCCCATGGACTATAGCCGTTTCACTCATGATGCAATTTCTCTTTCATAACAGATACATACATGTGCCAGATAATCCCCACACAAAGAGAGTAAAAAAAGAAAAGACGTTACTTTATTTAGTAAGACATGAGAAACAGTACATGGAAGTACAATTCACAATACAAGGTTTCAGTCATTCAGTCCGACTTCACTGTATAGGCTAGTTGCCTTTTCATAAATTATATATTTTTGTACTTAAGCTGTCGTGAAAGTTTATAATATTTAGAGAAATGTAAGGTTTCAAATACAAAAGTAGTAGTTGTTGTGAAGGTTAGTAAACTGGACATTTAGACTGAATGTTTCCTGTATCCTCATCTTGCGCAAATGCACACAAGTGTTTCACCAGGTTTTATTTGTGTTGTTTCTCATAAGCGTGCATCCGTTGTCTGTCAACAACACGCGCGCCAACAACACAGCAGTCTGTGCCTTGACTTCTGTGCGCTCAGTGCGCTCCTGACCCTCTCCCAACGGCGAACCCTTTTTCTACCCCTTGTTTTTCAGTAGCGGGGGGCGGGGGGCGGGGACAAGCCCCCAGAGCCGCTGAGAAATCTTGAAGCTGCCACCCCAGTGGCCAAAGCTGGAACTGCAGGCGGGGAGAAATACATGCGCGAGCAAAACATACTGATATATATTTATATATAGAGATATAAATATGTAAACATATTATACATAAATACATATGCATTTACATATACATAGGCATCTCCAGTGAATTTCATAAATATCTCGCGTTCAATCCTTGACACACGGGCTGCCGTAGAACGCAAAAATGACACTAGTGCGCATGCTCATAACTTTACGCCAACCCAAAACCGTCTCAATAATTCTACTTCCGGCAGGCTTCCGGGTGCTTCAAAACGCCAGTGAGCACATTCATTGAAATGATAGCTGGGGGCGGGGCAATCCTCCCTCTAGTTATATTATACCTCTATGGGCGGGGAGCGGGGGGCGCCCTAGTCCCTACGTCACATCCTAGACGGATAGCTCCGCCCACACTGGGCGAGCGCTGTCAGTGCAGCGGAAGTCGATGCGCAGACGGCTTTGTTGTTGAAGCCCGACTGACGCACGCTCAAGAGAAACAGCAGAAATGAAATCTGGCGAAAACAGTTGCGTGCATTAAACTTTAAAGGAAACATGCAGTCTAAATATATAATAAATATCCATTTGCCTAATTCACCACTACTTTTGCGACTGTGTCTCAACGTGTCTCAAAGTAAAAAATAAAATTTGCGTTTGAAACTTAGTATTTCTCTAAATATTACACTTTCACGACAGCCTAAGTATAAACTGTTATATTAGATGAGTGAAACAGCTGTCTCACCACTACTTTTGCGACTGTGTCTCAACGTGGTTTTACTGGTTAAATTAAAAATAAAATTTGCGTTTGAAACTTAGAATTTCTCTAAATATTACACTTTCACGACAGCCTAAGTATAAACTGTTATATTAGATGAGTGAAACAGCTGTCGATACAGTCAATATAAATAAATCATTATATGATGATAGCCTTATGAGTAACTTTTTTATAATTTCGGGACATTTTGTTATTTTGCACAACACCTTTGTACAACGAAGTATAAAATAGGGTTGATTAAAGTGTTTAATCAATGTATTTGATAGTAAAAAATCTATAAACATTCTTTTTTAAAGAATGCGGTTCTATGAATTGGTCCATCATCATCAAGATGATCAAAAAGCCATTGGGCGCCCCCCGCTCCCCGCCCCCCGCCCCCCGCTACTGAAAAACAAGGGGTAGAAAAAGGGTTCGCCTCCCAACGGCAACCCTATATTTATGCGCGACCAGCACAAACATTGTCGCATAGTTGATGACGTCTGTGTCCACTGGCGAACAACTATGTGCATGCCGCCACCTATAGGATCGGGGGTATATATGCAAGTGTATTCGAGCGCGTTAGAGACTTGGCCAGTGTGAATGCGGGCCAGCCAAGCGCACTCGGAAACGGAGCGGTCTGGAGTGCGCACCCAAAACCATAGTCTGAAACGGCCCTGAGAGTGTTACCAAATGGACCCATATGGGTCCAATTATTATAATGATTATAGTTTCAAGATAATACAATTAAAAGCGATTTAGCTTTTCTTATATTAATAAATGAATAAATAACCCTTTGGTTTGTGCTCAATGGAGAAAAGCTCCAGGCACATTTTAGTGGCAAAGTAAAAAAAGGTGAAAGTCCAGAGTCAATGAGTGAACAACTGGACTGTGGAATATTAATGAAACTATGAAGGAAAGATAACAGAACAATGATAACAATCACAGTGTGTGTGTGTGTGTGTGTGTGTGTGTGTGTGTGTGTGTGTGTGTGTGTGTGTGTGTGTGTGTGTGTGTGTGTGTGTGTGTGTGTGTGTGTGTGTCCAAATGTTGCACTTTGCACTATGTCTTCACAAGTACTCCAGTACTGTATAAACACACTGTAAACCTTATCACACGTAGTGTACGAGCAAACATGTGCTTGTCACCAAACGGTTACATACTGTAAATCCTATGCCAAACGTCAAAGGAACATACATCAACACATCCGTTGATAAAGACCTGTCACAATAGCCATGCACATTCTATCATCATAATCATATAAGCGGCCAGCGACATTCCATCTCTCCTTTGATTTATGTTCCCAGGGACACTACTGTATGCATGCTGAGGATGGGGTCACTCCACAGTCACTTTACCCAATTCAAATGACAAATCAAGCATCTATTCAAACAACAATGATTTTTATGTAAAATAATATAAAAAAAATGTCTTTCTTTTTAACAAGTCCAGTACAGATTTAAAGCCAAAAACAAACGTTAATCGCAATTATTTGTATGACAATTAATCGTTAAGTAAAATGTCATGATTGTGACAGCCCTACATGTAGGCTACAATACTATAATACTTGAACTGCATCCAATGTCCAAGGCACTCAAATTCCAGAGTAAGAAAGACTAATGACGACAGAAAGCAGTCAAACATGAGCCCGTGTGTTTCAAGCTGAAGTCTTCATCAGGGCAACACAAACAATGTCACTAATAAGAGACACAGCAGCCACTCAAGTGGAATACAAACCAGCTGTGAAACATGAAAACCCGTGGTGTTATAGTGTAATGTCACATTTACGCTCTCTCGTACGGCAAGGTCACAGACCAAAAATAACAGATCTATAAGCATCTGCGACACGAAATCCACCAGGTCTCTATAGGACCTCTCCTATTTGTCCATCTACACTAAATATCTTCACTGGCAATAGCCAATATACTGTACAACGTGTCGGATTCTACAACGCGTCGCTCGCAACGACAAGCTAGTATATCGGTTATTTTTGCAGAATGTTCGCCCCAGAATGGGGAAGCTAGGTTCATGTGGTTGACGGTTGGTGTCACTTGACCAAGTTGACCAGGCCTGCTAATTAACCAGCTAATTACAGATAGAGGAAGAAAAGAAGCATTTCTCCCCCTTTTTTAAACATTGCTTTGCACTAAGTTGGTTCAGTTCTATTTTTATCAGCGCGGGGGAGTAGTGAACGAAAGATGAGCGATGTGTTTCAGTAGCGGAGGGTGGTTACGGGGAGGTCTGATAATTCCTCTTGCGCCCGTATCTGTCTGACGTCTCCTTCAGTGACAGCTGGTGTCACACAGAGGGGAGGGGAGACCGAGACTAGCGTCCCTTAGTGAGCTCTGTGTGTGTGCGTGTGTGTGAGCCGTTATATTAAATGTAAAGAGAGAGGTTATTTTTATGACAGCGGAGGAAGACGTGCCGTGGGGCCCTCTGAAGGGACAGAGAGTGATTATAGAACCCTCTAAAGGCTCGCCACCCCTGATCCCGCAGGATCTGTGTTTAAAAAATGAGTGAGGATGTGTGGAGAATGTATGGATCTGCCATTGTGATTAAAGAGCTCATATTAACCACTTACGACCTGGCGTCCCTATTTTGGGCATGTCATTATAGGTGAGAACTTTTCAAACATCTTTAAAAGTCTTCACACATTATCAAAATAATAAGCTTGAGTAAATGTACTTAGAACCACTGCTTGGTTACAAAGCATGTCAGAGAAGGAGCTCCAAATGAGGGATTTACATGTGACACTAGTGTGATGGAGATGTGTAATACAATGATCACATGGGTGCACTGCATAGAGTTTACAGTAGACTCATGCCCCTTACTTTTTTTAATCATATTCTCAATTAGGGATGCAACTATAAATTATTTCCTTAGTGATTATTTTATCAATTCGTTTTTCAATTAATCAAATAATAGAGAAGCACAAACTTTTTTAAATTGCTTATTTTTTATAATGCAGGCAGCCCTATTGGATTGGATCTGTACATGTTTATATGATAAGCTTACATTTCATATAACACAACATATATATAATATATAATATATATTTCCAAATCGATTGTTATTATAATCGATTACAATTGATTATGTTTTATAATCGATTACAATTGATTATGTTTTATAATCGATTACAATTGATTATGTTTTATAATCGATTAAACGGATTAGTTTGATTAACTGTTGCACCTCTATTCTGAATTCATCGTCGGATACGGATACAATGGCCCTCATTTATCAACGCGGCGCAGACCAAATAATGGGCGTACGGCGAGATCACCGCAACTTTTGGCATTTATCAATATATCCTGACGTTGGCTTCATCCTACCGTACACTGAGATCTCACGTCTGGTCGAGACCAGTTGTTGACTTTGGCTGCGCCCGTTTATTCCATTCTAGACCTGCAGAGCAGCATTGTCTGACTGTCTGACAGGCATCTGGACACATAATCCACTCCTAAATGTATATCTACACTAATAAATAATCCCTGTGAAAATATAACATTTTATAAAGTAATTTAAACAAACTGCTTTAACAGTCATTCGGTTAAGCTTGCAGATCTGGCTGCATTGGCTATTTGAAAATAGCAGATCTACAAGCTCACAACTGGTCGCATCGCGACGCGTTGTGAGCTTGTAGATCTGCTATTTTCAAAATATACGAGCGCTTCTGCGAGAGCATTTTCGGGAGCCCCGACCATCTTTTCATGGACAGTGAGGTCTACAAACTTACAGTGGCTTGTCCTATGTTATTGAGTTATGTCATAGAGAGTTATGTAGGCTACCCAACCTGGCTGGGTTAAGGATATAAACCCAACGATCGAATCTCTTATTAACGTGGCAGCACGGGATCACTGCCTCCCGTCCGAGTCTCACGGGGAATATCCTACATGACTGCTTGTGCACTGCTCGGTATGGGTTAAATAAATTAATATAATCAATGTGATTGGTATCATAATATGTCATTCGTGTAGGCTAGAAGCCTACGTGACAAAGATTGTACCGCTACGGATGAAAAGACACAGTTGGGCATGTGTGTGTGTGTGTGTGTGTGTGTGTCGTATTCTGGTTCTCCATGTCGTTAAATCAGGGCGCTTCGAGAATATTTAAGGGCGTGTTATTTAAATGACGCTCGGTTTCAGCCGTGACATTTATCAAGGCTCCGACCCAATGTACGCTAGGATTGTCTGTATAGGATTCGTTGATAAATGTGACTTCGACGTTGGTGTACGGCCGAATATATGGAAAAATATAAGCCGGTTTATACGCTCCGTTGATAAATGAGGGCCAATGTCATTTAATTCTGCTGTGCACTTGTGTATAGTTTGAATGACGATAAAGTTAATCTTGAACGCATATTAGAAATGGGATTTCTTGGGAAAACAGAGATAGAGGTCAATTGCCTGCATAATGCAGACTTACTATATTGACTTCGCGCTGGATCTGTATGCATTTCATGCATATTTACACATAACAACAAAATCAACTGTGCTTTTCCAAGCAAGAGGGGGGGAATAAAAGGAGAGAGAGAGCAGACCGCCTAATTACTCCTAATGTGTAGGTTAATGGGAATGGCTCTCACGGTTGGATGGCTGTAGGAAATTGGCAGATGTAATGAGCAGTCACTAATGAATGTTCAAAATGTCAATGATGACACTCATGTGAAAGCATTCTGTACTCACTTGGTAAAATGGCACAGGGTTCACCAGAATGGCTCAGCAAAATACTGCATCTCTTGCAAGAAAGAAATCAAATCACTTTGTGTTACAAATTGCAAGCATTTCCATATCCCCCATTCTAAAGTACAGTCAGCAATAAGCTAGACTGCCTCAAATCCAGACTTAATCCTGATAGATCCTGTTTAGCATTCAGTTTAGAAACTTCCACCTCTTCAAAGACGTGTGCTTAGGAGATTAGAGGGACTCTCTCCCCGTGTGCTTGGCTTCAGTGCCTACAGTACATAGTATAGTGCTGGTGCATACAGAGAAAGGAGATGAATGAGGAGCTAAATATTTTTTCTTGACATAGAGGAACACGATGCAAAGGGGGAAATTACATTTAGGAAGATGCAAGTATTTCAAACGACACATACTGTAGCTTGAACTCAAAGTTAGTACCTGAAATGCCAGATGTCCATGGCCATGTTCCTGTCATGTACATAGTGTGTATAAACACATACGCAACTGCCTTTACTGAAAGCAGCACAGAATAAAGTATTACTATATGCATGAATATATACAGTAACACTTGGAAAACAATCTGGGCTTACAATATATGTCCTATATGTCTACTCTCACAGTTAACAAATGGCAATTGACTGCATTTATAGCGCCTATGTTCATGTTCATAATTTCACATATTCACAGACACATTCACATACATGTATTCACACACACATTCACATATTCACACACACCGACAGAGGAGGAAACCAACCTGCTCATCAGGAGCAGCTAGGGGTTCAGTGTCATGCTCAAGGACACTTCGACACACAGCCAGAAGGCGCTGAGGATCGAACTGGGAACCGTGTGATTCCCAGACGACCGCTCTACCTCCTGAACCACTGGCACCATAGTGGTGGACTACTGTGAAAGGCTTGACTTTAGAGTCATGGGTGGAGAGTCTGTTGACCGCAAGTGAGGATAAGGGTCAAACCAATGAGATAATGAAAGAGCCCACACTTACTTCACTGGCAAAAGCCATGGGGGTTTAATTTGTGAAACAATTCATTCAGCTAAGAGCCACACCATCAATTAAACAGGAGTTGGATTCAGCCCTGGTCCTCACCACAGGATTAATAAAGATGTCTGTCTGCCTTAGGTGAGCATAATAAAGGCATAAGAGCGGAAGGGCAGTGCTTGAGGTGTGATCCTGCTCTCCTATATTTGTGCAAGCCACTTGTATGTGTGTGTTCCTAATCTGATTACGGCATAATATATTTTCTCCCGAGTGTCTTGTTGTCAGCTTGATTGCAAATGATAGAAAGCTACATTAAATTAGGACAGTGTCGACAACCTGCATAATCTATAGGGAAATGACATATCAACAGCATACATTATTAAAGCATATCCTCTTTCATAGCTTTCATAGCCAATTGGGGTACATCAGCCAAAAAGAGTAGGTTACAGGTTCTGTTATAAACAACAATGTCTGTGTGTGTGTGTGTGTGTGTGTGTGTGTGTGTGTGTGTGTGTGTGTGTGTGTGTGTGTGTGTGCGCGCGCGCACGCGTGCGTGCGTGCGTGTGTCTGTGTGTGTGTGTGTGTGTGTGTGTGTGTGTGTGTGTGTGTGTGTGTGTGTGTGTGTGTGTGTGTGTGTGTGTGTGTGTGTGTGTGTGTGTATGTGTGTGGGAGATACTTTGGTGGAAGTGTCGTGGGGGGTGGGGGGGTGGGACAGAGCTGGTACACCCCTGAGTGAGTCATTATCAGATAATGATATAATTTGAGCTCTCTCTCTCTCAAGGCACAGTTGTGTACGACAGAGCCCTCACTGGATGAGAGCACATAATTACACACCACCACCCAGGGAAGAAAGCAGCATTAGCGAGTTGAGAGAGAGAGGAGAGACTGATAGTTGGATGGCTGAAAAGCGAAGACAGTGAACATGCAAGTGAGACATGCGTTGGAACATGAGAAGAAAGAAGGGCCGGGGTAGTAGTATACTGTATACTGTATAGTGTCGCTGTGCGAGTATGCAAGGAAGCTGGCAGAACCTTCACTAAAGCATCCTGGACAACGCTCCACACGTCCCCAACTCTTCTCCCTTCTGGCTCCCAAACTGTAGAATGAACTCCCTATTGCAATTAGAACTGCAGACTCACTCCCAATATCCCGCCGTAATCTGAAGACTCACCTCTTCAGACTCCAACTTAGCCCGTAGCACTTGCCGTAGCAGTTGCCCTAGCCTTGACGACCTTGCAGGCTTATGCAAAGGCTAAAATGTAATTAGATAAGAGAAGCATGCTATGTAGACAGATGCCAGGTCATTGTTGACCTGGCATCCTACAGTATAGTGTATAGTTTCAATCAATGTACAGATTGTTTGGATATGCTACTGTTAGACTGATGATTCTTGGTTTACCTATGATCCTAGATGACTATTTCTATGCATTTGATGTATTACCATGTGTTTTCCTTCCTTAATGTAAATCGCTCTGGTGGATTAAGAGTGTGTGTGTGTGTGTGTGTGTGTGTGTGTGTGTGTGTGTGTGTGTGTGTGTGTGTGTGTGTGTGTGTGTGTGTGTGTGTGTATATATATGGTATGTGGTATATATTGATTCACTGAGATGCGCTGATGAGATGTGTGAGCTGCAGCTCTAGGGACAGAAGTAGGAGAATGAGGACCAGGGGGCAGAAAGGCCACAGGATGAAGGAGGAAATAGAAGACAAGAAGGGAGGGAGGGTAGCAGAGGCGACAGATGAGAGAGGTTGATATATCAGAAAAAAACAAAGAGGCAGAAGAGGAGAGAACGGTGGATAGAACGATGAAGAGACGATAGGAGGGAGGAGGGGTGATTGGGTTGAGATGACAGGTGCCCAATATCCTTACAAAACAAACATGCACGCACACACACACACACACACACACACACACACACACACACATGCACGCAAGTGCACGCACGCACGCACAGACACAACAGCTTTTGAAATTGCATGATGGGTTGAGAGGACATTTTTCATGCTGGCAGACAGCAGGATCTTTGAGCCTGCAGGGACCTACAGTCCTTTGAGTATAAATGACACCAGTTACCCACTGTAGGTGTCACATAATCACACAGAAGATCACAGGCCTATATTATTCTGTGAAGGTGACAGGGTGAAATCAGCAGTAAATCAATTACTACTGTATATTCACTACTACAATTTCACTAACACAATCTAGTACATTGGCTTGATCAACAACAGTGCCACCATGAATCATGCTGCCAGATAGCGGCATTAAAAGAAGAAATGGGGATTCACCCTGGTGGGAAATCACACCCTTTGCTAGAGTAAAAAAAAAGTGCATTTGAATGTGTGTGATTGAGAGAATAAGCAAGGTCTAGTATGTTTGTTATGTTTGTGCGTAGTGTGTGCATACAGTACACACCGAAAAATCCTCCGTGTTAACTTATCTATTTGTAACTCTGACAGTGTACAAGTGCACACTATGTAAAGAGTACATGGCAGTATGTGGTCCATATAGTAGTGTAGAATATTATGATCAATGTGCTGGCCTGGGCCTCCTGCTGTTTCCCCAACAGCAGTTGCTTCATCGCCTGATCGGCCTCAGTGAGAAGGCTTGTCTTCTTCACCCGATCCGCCTCAGTGAGAACGCTGGTGCAAAGCTGATGCCCTGAAGGACTCAGCTTAATAGTGTGAATGTAATGACTTTTTCCACAAGGCTGCCTGCTGACAGTGGCTCCTCATACTTGATTACTGCATCTGGTGCCATATCATGCCTTTGTAATTATACTTCTGCTTACAGTACGTAAAATGTACTGTATGCAGAACATAGTACGGGTGCTGGCAGGTCCAAAGTTTCCTATCCCCTTTAAAGTCATACTGTGCAACTTTCATCTTCGTAATCTTTTTGCAGACACCTCTGGTATCTCTGTTGTTATTACACGCAAAAAGGAATGCTGCAGCGTCCTAGATATTTTGGAATGCAACAAGTTGTCAGAAACTGTATTCATTCATTTTAGAATACATACATAAATCCAGTTCCAATAATTACCAGTGCCTACTGTACTGTACATCGTTTTGACGTGAGTGTCGGGGGAGACACTTGCGAATAAAAATAGTGTTAGGCTGGCTAGGCGGGCAGAGGGAGTGTAGCGCCCAGGACTACTACTTAGACAATTGGCACTGGGTGAAAAAAATGAGGTTGCAAAATCGTGGGATAAGAAGAAAAAAATAAATAGTGTTTAATAGTGTTTAAACATGTTGTAACACATATATATGGAATGGTTATTATGAAAAAATATACCAGTGAAAGATTATATAAAAATAACTTTTGTTTAATTTAAAAGGTTACACAGTCTAACCACCATCTTCCTTCGATAATCTTTATTCAGAGTACACAGTATGAACAACTTTCAGTTTGCCACTGTCTCTGCTCCTTTCTTTGGGTGTGTATTAATAGCAAGCCTTTTTACTCCATAGGCCAGTGTTTATCAACCCTGGCAAAGGGCCCAATTTTGGGCCGCGAGTACTGCTGAGGTGTGCCGCGACGTTTGAAGAAAGTGTGAACCCAGCCCCTCGAGAACAATAGCGGTGATTGTCCGTCAATCGATACGGCCATTCAGTGTAATGACCATCACCCATAGGAATGCAAATATGTTGTCCTACCTGGTACTGTATAAAAGGGGCACAGGGTACATGCTTTGGCACTCAGTATTATTACTACAAGATGATGAGAGCTCCACCAGCAAAGAAGAGATGCACCCAGGGCCAGCCGCTAAATTCTAGGTGTGCCCTGGGATATTTTGGCTATGCCAGGTGTGCCTTGGCACCAAAAAGGTTGATAAACACTGCCATAGGCTATAATATACTGTACCATGTACTTTGGAGTTTCAATCGCCGAAATTGTTTGCTTTGGATACATTATAATCACTGATTTAAATATGACATACCTTACAACTTGACTGACAAAGCTATGGAGAATTAACTGTTTAATGAAGTTACAAGATATTTTACAGTAGCTAATAGGGCTACAGAAATACAGACCAGCACTAAACATGAGATCACCTGAGCTACCCAAACACTTAACACTTTCTAACACAAGTAGAGGATCAGAATTTTGTCAACATCACTGGATTCTTAAGTGCATCGCCCTCTGCCCCCACTCAAGTACTTCCAGTTATAAGAATGATTTAACACAGATTCATCATCTTGTCTAAGCCCATGCCCTCAATTCCCGTCTGTCCGCTTTATTTCTTTTATTTATTATTACTGAGGACAGGCCATGAGGATAATTGTTGTGGCTGTTGCTAAATTCTGCCAGGAAAATCTGTCAGTGGTCTGCCGCTGCAACTCGTAACCACAGCACCATTGAAGCTAGCTGTGATGCATCAGTGCTAATATAATTTTTTTTGTGCTTGCTTGAATGGTGTTCGCATAGTTCACACAGCCATAGCTGTTGCACTGCTAGGTAGCATGAGCTAAGCAACCTATCAGCGACTACGCTGCCTGCCTGTAGGGAGATAGCCAGAGAGGTTTTGACATCAGCACCCTGCCAGAGTGTATGAGTTTGAGAGAAGCAGGAGAATAGCTAGCAAAGCAGCCAGACTGCCCCTAGTGCCACCCGATAAGCCTCTGGTGGATCCCTTGGATGTAAATAGTCATTAGCCAGCACATTGGCAACAGCTGACTATACAGCCTTCACCGGCAACCTGAAATTAGATTTTGGAGCCTGACATGGCACTCTTGCATTTCATATGCATTTCAGCAGGTCATGCCATTATTGTGATTTGGGACTTCCCCTTCAAAAAACACGATAATGGTTTTCTACAAATATATGGTGTGTTTAGGTTCCTCCAGAGAGTGATTTTTTTTTTGTTTACCTGGTACCTTTTACTTCGTAACACTAAATTGCTTTCTTTGCTCTATTTACTTGATGATGTTGACCAGGGTTCATGCCATTTACTCAGATCTTGTAGCCTACTTTAAGTGTCTGCTAAATGCTTAAATTGTAAATGCCTTGTTGATCGTAAAATACCAGAGGCAAACATCAACAGAATTGTTTATATAGTCCTTCTGTCGAACAATACCCAAAGCCTCATGATTTATGGTCCAAGAGATTTCCATCATAACTTTTAGGCATCGTATGGGCATCAATCACTCACTGGGGGAGATATATGAAGGCCTGTGTACTGTACATCAGTTCTGGTCTGATAAAGTGCAGAGGCTGGCACTGCCTGCTTCCAAACATGGAGAGAGAGAGAGAGGGGGGGAGAGAGAGAGAGAGAAAGAGAGAGAGAGAGAGAGAGAGAAAGAGAGAGAGAGAGAGAGAGAGAGAGAGAGAGAGGAGGAAAATAGATGCAGAAAGAGAGATAAAGATGTCACAATTATTACTGTACATAATCGTCTAATCACAATTATTTCAGATAATCGCAATTATTTTTGCATAATCGTTTCCATGTTGAAAACCTTTCACACATTTTCAAATATAAAAAAAAATAGAAATAGCAGATCTACAAGCTTACAACCCGTCACAAAGTGATGCGTTGTAAGCTTGTAGATCTGCTATATATTTTTTAAAGCTTCTAGATCAGCTATTTCTGCTATTTTACATGTATAAAATTATTAAATATGTAAATAATTTCTTTGTATATTTCAGTTATTTGTCATATCTGCCGTGTGCATTTTTTTATTACAAAGCCTAAAAGGCTTCATATGTTCCAATGTCCAATGCCAAACACACAATTAAATCGCTAAGTGCAATTATTTGAGTGACAATGAATCAACTTCAACGTAAATTTGTAATCGTGACAGCCCTAAATTAGTCATGAAGAATAGTTAGAGAAAGATGCAGTATTGTAAGTAAGAGGAGAGAGAACCCCAGGGCCTGTGCCTTTAAGAAAGTCCATAGGCCAGGGCCAAGTGTTGGGAAAGTCGCCCAGTGCCTTTCTCATGACCTCTATCCTGTGAGAGGAGGCCCGTTCTGTCAGGGACCTAGGATGGAGATAGGAGAGGACGTCACAGGACGTCCCAACACAGCCACATGTCCTATTATGGCATGTCACATCTGCAGGGCCACGGTAGCTGCTGGTCCCAATGTCTATGAGTGTATGTACTGTATGTACTCAATATAATTATTGCTCTTATTTTCATTATGAGTGCAATTTGATGAAGCTGTAGACAAAGATTAAAAGTATCACTAAATGAAGAAACCCACCCCTTTGGTTATTTTATGATCCCATAAACCAACATTAATAGGAACCGGCACCATTTGTTTTAGTAGTACGATTTATCCATTCCAAGTCCCCTCTCCCCTTACCTGTCAGCATGAGGCTGAGCCTATTCTAATCTCCCTACAGCTTCTATCATGGCTTGATGTCCTCGGCCTTGTACCGAATGCCGGTGGGTATAAATACATGGGATTACAAGAAGCGGTGGCACACTTGCCGGGACCGGCGATTGGATGGAATACTGCCTTGCCAGGGGGTCAAAATCAAGCTGCTATATTTCTAAGTCATTACATGTTTACCGATAAATCCCCCAATCTTCTGCCTCAAATCAAACCGCACAAGTTGCTGGGGACCGCAGACTTCCAAACTGCTTGTAATCCTGGCTCAAAGCAGAAAGGAGCTGTGATTCACGTCCAGTGAGTATTATTATAAGAAATAGGCAATCAGGGATAAGGCCAGAGTTGTTGTAAGTATAAGAAAAATTGCATTCCAGGGCCGTTCCCTCAGCAGTCTTTGGGGATATGGGGTATATTTTGGGATCTAATGTTGACAGGGGGAACAATGGGGAGCACAAACAGGAAACAAACAAGAATTGCTGTATCGTCACATACGTATATCATATACACACAGCACATTACATCAACTTGCGAGACATGATTTTTATAGGGGGACCACTCTGCCCTGACCCGCCTCATGTTAAAATAATATGTGCAGCTAAAAATAAGGCCTGCAACCCTCTCACTCGCTGTCCTAAATCACTGGGAATTCCACATAGAAAATCAATGGTGGCAGCAGAGCCAAGCCCCTCCTTCATATACCAACGAAGTCTTTGAAGCTTGTATGATGTGGCCTTGTTAAATAAGTAAAGTCCATTGTGGGACCCATCTGGAAAACAAATGAAGATGTTCTTATGCCAGATGGTGTGTCCAGAACAGAATAGTAATTGTACGATGGGCAGTTGAAAGATAAAAGCAAGGCTTATACCCCACTGCTATGAACAACTGGCTTTGATAAGGGACCTGTGGCTTCTAGCTTATCAGGTATGCACAATTGTACATACATAATAGATACATTACACACACATACGTGCGTGCGTGTGTGTGTGTGTGTGTGTGTGTGTGTGTGTGTGTGTGTGTGTGTGTGTGTGTGTGTGTGTGTGTGTGTGTGTGTGTGTGTGTGTGTGTGTGTGTGTGTGTGTGTGTGTGTGTGTGTGTGTGTGTGTGTGTATGCAGATTAAGTATCTCTTGTGATCACATTGCCTAGAGCTATGCAGAAGCAAAACCTACAAGGTAATGTAAATTATATTTTTTTCCATGGGTAAACCAATTATTGATAAAAAGGTGATTGAGTCACTTTTGTTCTGAAGGCTCTGTTCCATTCTGGTCAAACAGAGGCAGGGTGCTGATATTGTGCATGTTGCCTCACTAGAAATACTAGTGGGTCTCAAAGTGTGGTCCAGGGACCCTCATGGTTCCTTGAGAGGGTGTAACTCTGAGAGTGTACAAATGGAACCAAATGGACCCTCCCCATTTGTACACTCTCAGAGTTATGGGGGTCCTTGAAATTAAAAAGTTTGAGAACCACTGTGCTACACTAAATGGAACAGAGCCTTCATTAGTGTCATTGGTAACACCTGTGAAGGAAGCAAGGAAGGGGCCCAATTTCTGTCCAATATGGCTGCTGTGCATAGAGCCTATTGGTTAAAGCACTGGGAGGGGGGGGGGCATCAGTAATGACTTCAGGCAAAAACTTCCCTGAGAATACGTTTCCATGGATTCAAGTTCATTTAGTCTGTTAGTTAGAAGACAGTCCATAATTATGTGCTGCTTAGCATACTGAGCCGTGCCTAATGTAATCAAATGAAATAATTAAGATAAGACTTTGCTTAGGCAGGCTTAATGGATTTACCTCATTGAGCAGGACTGTGTGAACTGCTGTAGGCTACTGTACATGCTGCAGCGTAGAGCAAACAGATATAACTGATACAGGTGATGTATAGCAATACAGGAGAGCGCTGAAATTCAATCCCAAATTTAAAGTCCTGAGACTCCTGACACAACCAATATACTGTACATCATGCTGCCATGAATCACAACCAAGGTCGGTGATGTGCAACTATTGGGCCGTGAGCCACAGTACCTCTATCATCCATATCCTCCATGGAGCGCACACAGCTAAATCCTCAGTATTCATATAACTCTAAACGGCCCTGTTTAGACGATATATGGCACACGGTGCAGTGCGCAAGGTGAAAATTGTATCAGGGCTGTGTCCATGCCAATTTGACTAGTTAGACGCTGCGTTATTATCTGGGCTCCAACACCAGTGCAGGACGCTAATGGGTGGTATTAAGCCTCTGAATTAGTCATGGGTATGTTTTGTGTGTTATATTAATTGAACTAATAAATCAATGTGGAGCCCCTGAGAAATGTCATCTTTCTACCATGATGAACATGAGTGTTATAGTGTTGAATTTGGGTGGATTTTGATTGAAAGTGCTGCAATCAATGCTGGTCAAAATTCACATCTTCCTCCTGTAGCCTAATATCTCCTCATGTCCAAGAGACATCGGAGTTAACTTCACATATCAACGTAATAATGATATGCTCACTCTCAGTTAAGTAGTTTTTAAACCACTTATTAAAACGTGATGGAAGGCTGCTCACTCCGTGCGCCAGGAGTGCCGAAGACGTTGACCTGTTAATGTGATGAGCATTGCGCTGTCTAAATAGTAAGGAAACTGCGCCGGAAGATGAGACCACCTCGGAGATGGAGCTGGCTTAACCCAGAGCGCAAACTCTGTGCGTAAGATAGTAGTGTGCCCTGTTTGCAACAGACCACACCTAATTTTAAGACCAAAACGCCCATGGGCGCTAAACAGGCGCAAGGTCATTTGGTATTTAGACAATGGTCGGAAGATAGCAATGACAATTGCGCTACCCATTAGCGCCACTTTGCATTGTGTGGAAGATAGGGCCCATGAGTGTAAAAATGTACAATCCATGTGGGTCCATTTTCACACTCTCAGAGTTAAATCAACACATTTCTTTGCACTTGAAAATGCTACTTCACTCAGGATTTTACTTTGTAGGCTACAATCATATTGGTGCCTTTTCCTTTCATAATCCTTTTTTCAATTTTTGTTCTGCTCCTCTGCTACACCCAATTCCCTCCATCAGTTTAGCACATTTTCAATGTACATATTAATGGGAATTGGGCAACTTTGCACATTTTCATCCTGAATCCTATCGTTCTATTGTTATTTTACGTAAACCAGCATACGTAAAATGATTTTGCAGAGCCTTTGAGAGTGAGCTCTCGACACACATAACATACTGGAAAGTACTAAGTCGGATTGAAAATTACCTACTCACTTTAACGTTGACCTCTTTTAACATAATGCACTATTAGATATATTGTCACACAATTATCAAAAGGATAAAATGCAAGAAAGCTACCTGCTTATTTCCATTGCGGTCCTTTCACATGTTGGTGTAAAATATGTAATGATGCATGAGGCAATGAGTTTGTGAGTTTAAACTTTGCATGTAAGTCAAGAACATTTCACAACTGAACGATAGGATTCAGGATGAAAATAAGCAAAGTTTCTGTTCAATAATTCCTGCAAATGATATATCAATTTGAATGAGAAGCCAGACATACCAAAAGTAACTCTCAGGTATTGACTGCTGCCACTACATGAATTATGACATAAGATGTGATTGCAGGTCATGAGATGACTTTATGAATAAGATTCTTAGCAATAAATGCTCAAATGCTTGTGTACACACACACACACACACACACACACACACACACACACACACACACACACACACACACACACACACACACACACACACACACACACACACACACACACACACACACCTTTCACTGCCCCCTGCCTCCACGCACGCACACACAAGCACACACACACACACACACACACACACACACACACACACACACACACACACACACACACACACACACACACACACACACACACACACACACACACACACACACACACACACACACACGCACTACAGCTATGCTTCAGTTTGAGAAAAAAAAAATCTTTCTTTCAACAAGTTGCACTTCCTAGTTTTTCATTACTCAAACGTTTGATTAAAAAACCATAGCAACAGAAATGTGGTATTGTCTTGTTCATAGGAAGACAGTTGCTCACTTCCTGCTCTACACTACAAGCAACACTCAAGCAATTCCCAGCTTTCCTGTTAGCCCCGAGTCCGACTGCTATTCATGACCATTTCCTCTTTTCCTTTTGACCATTCAGATTACAGGACACACCTGCAGTAGACTAACTGTGAGTCAAAGAATGCTGGGGTCAAGGTCAGCTACTGTTCTATATACCATTGTAATAATTGTTGCCCGTAGTATAAATAGACCCCCTGATGACCACAGTCAATAGAGGCATGGAATGATTCATATGAATGAGTCTTAGGTAAAGTGGAGTACGTTTTTCAAGCAAGACCACACCCTTTAAGTGAAGTGAAGGCTAAAATTACCTGTGTCAGCATGAAATTGTTTTGACAACAGAGCTGAAAAGCATAGACTCCCACGGGCTTAGGGCAAATAAAGGTAACATAAGAAGTTCCCACTTGATTTCATTGTTATTTTCACTTGACAGTGAGATTATTCCTTGGCTTATAAGATCTACACCCCAGGGAAATCTAAAATGTATGACTGGCCACATGCAGCAAAATCTCCTCACTGCTAGAGAAGAGTTACAACCATGTCAGTACAGAATTCTTGACCCCATCATCTTACAATCAATCAAGCCTAGGCTTGAATGCTAAAAGTTTATTGTCTGAGAAATCAAACTGACTTCCTACATAAATTGTGCTTGTGACATGTGTGTCAATTGACAGATATCATACATTCCAAAAGATGGTTGTGAAAACATACATACAGGTAGGACTTATCCCTTTAAATTGCTGTCAAGATGACTAATCTGGTGTGAAATAAAGCAGCATTAACCAGTTCAGATTCTTACTCTTAAGGCTATAGGCTACATAGTCTTAACAAAACAATGTGAAATAGCCTAACAAATGCATTGTTGGCTTATTTCTAAGATAGCTTACTATACTACGGCAGGTTAAAATAGGCTGCATCGCCATACATTGCTAGATAGCATAACTGTGCTGAACTAGGGATTATTCTTCCTGGGAAGACAATCATGTGTGTAACACTTGTTTCAGATGCTGTGGAGAAAAAAAACAGGTGCTCTGACATCCACTGGCCTATATTAATTAAACCAATAAGGGAAATATGCAAATAATGTATTTCAACCTTTGAGCTGCAGGCATCATGTCTCCACATTGCTGTGCAGTTAGTTTGTTTGTGTGAGAATTCACAGAACAAACAAAAACAGAACCAAACAAAAAACAATATTACCATGATATTTACAAAGAAAAGAAAAAGAAAAGAAAAGAAAGACGTTACTGACCTGACAACCCCCAAAGGAAGGTAAATGACAGAAAAATAAGTTTCCTCGAAGTATGGACCTTCATAGTTCAGTGTCACGGTGGCCGCTTCCACTTGCAGTGCAGCTCCACTCCGTTATATACCCAACACTGAGCCTCGGGCACGGCGGCGCTTTGAAGTCCTTCAAGTGGTTTCCTTGAATGTCCACAGCACAGTTCTGAGACACCGTAGGCTACTAGGTAGGTACCGGGACACTTCCAATTATGAGGAAATACGGTCGCCTGTTCCCTTCAGTTCACTGAGAAATGCACTCAGTTTGTAGAAGGCATCGCTATCCGTGGTAAACGTCAGCAGCAGGTGAGATGTGGCTTTCGCGTAAACGGAGAGACAGACACCGCGAGAGGCAGGCAGCGTGTGACACCTCACACACTAATTGTCCTCCCCGACGGTCCTTCTCTTTAGACCTGCCTGCATGGAGGAACTCGTCATCGTGACCGAAGCGACAATAGCAGAGTAACTTGTCATCCCACGTCCCTTTTCAGAGAGACTGTGTGTGTGTGTGTGTGTGTGTGTGTGTGTGTGTGTGTGTGTGTGTGTGTGTGTGTGTGTGTGTGTGCGCGCGCGCGGGCGTGCGAGAGAGAGAAAGAGAGACGAGTGAGAGAGAATCCGTGAAAGAGAGCGAGAGCAGCGCCTCAGCAACACCTGTTTGCTTATTGCCGGACGCAACCTGGCGTGCACCTGCTGCAAGTGAATAGCTGATTTCATGTAGCCTACGTAGGCAGTGGTGGAAAAAGTACTACATTTTTTTTACTTAAGTAAAAGTATCAATACTGCAATGTAGAAATACTCTGTTACAAGTAAAAGCCCGGAATTCAAAATGTACTTGAGTAAAAGTACAAAAGTATTATCAAAATGTATTTTAAGACATTTAATAAAAAATATTTTGGAAATTGGAATTTTCAAATGGCCGAAATGCATTTAGGGCTGAAGTGGGTAACGTATGTTTTGTAATAATAGTCAAAATCTACAAAAAAAATAGTAACTAAAGTTTTCAAATAATTGTAGTGGAGTAAAAGTATAACATTTGCCTCTGAGATGTAGTGGAGTAGAAGTAAAAGTACTGACAATTGTAAATACTCCAGCAAAGTAAAAATACCTACAAATTGTATAGTATTTGAGTAAATGTGCTTAGTTACTTATCACCATTGTACAAATGATACATTTTAAGGTTCCAACTTCCAAGTTATATTTAATGTAAGACATGCTTATGAAATAGCCTACGGCCAATTTCAAACACACTGGCTCAAGTTTCCATCCTCAACAAAGAAAGTAGACCATGTTAAACAGCCTTTTTCCCCCAATTCCCCAATGTCCCTGCTCTATCATAGTCTGTACTGGGCTGAAAGCACAGAAATAGGCTCCTCAAGCTTTGTCATGAGCTCAAGGGAGGGCTTGCCCCCTGCTGCAAATATGAATGAACTGAACCGGAGTCACCCAGACCAGAGGTGAACACACCTTTTCATCTCATTTTCTTATATAGGTTGAGGTTGCCCAGTTGCCTCAGCAACAGAGCAGAGGTGAAGCTAACACAGGGGGACTGTTCAATTATGTGAGGTGAACACGGGTTATTATTGTGATTAAATCCAAGGAAACAGGGTCATATAGTTATGGGTCAGATTTTGCTGTGTTACCGCAAATTGCATCTGGGCTGCAGGCTCTAATTTATTGCATTCGGGGCACTTCTGTTGTTTCTGTCTTATTTAGCCCCAGGGTAAATATGCCGAGCAAAGCATTGTATAATGGATATTGGAAAATAATTTAAAGGATTAGGGTTACTTTTGTGCAATTACATTTGTTGCAGATCCCACTGAAAACCCTATGATAATAAACACTTAATAACCGGGGCAGTCATGTTCTACTTGTTCCAAGGACTATGGTACACAAGACTCAGTAGGAGGCTAGAAGGTGTAAAACCACAGGAACAGGAAGCAATGAGCTGGCAGTCGACAGTAACACATTAATATTTCATTGTGAAATCAACACTGGTGGAGTATAGTGTGAGTGCTGATGTGCCAACAGGCTTACTTATGAACATTGAGTTATGGCTGGACAGTGAGGCATCTGCCAAACAGTACACACAGTAAAATTCTGATTGTTCATTTAACACTGAGTGTACACATGTACCCTTTCGGGTCAATGATCACTCAGATTTGACAGTGTAAGTAAAAGGTAAGGGCAGCATTATGTCATAGATGAATGCATTTTACAAGGTAAATGTTGGGGATGTACAGTAGTCGTAGGCTATGTTAAATCACAAAGTTGTTTTTAGCGGCGCTAGCCGCTCTATACCTTTAGGTATAGAGCGGATATTAGCCCTCTATGCCTGGCTTTTGCGTCAACGTTCTGATTGGTCAGGTGCGCCAACGTTCTGATTGGTCAGGTGCGCCAACGTTCTGATTGGTCAGGTGCGCCAACGTTCTGATTGGTCAGGTGCGCCAACGTTCTGATTGGTCACTATTCATGACATCATTATGTTACTATTCATGACATCACTATGATGTCATGAATATAGAATTAGATGTCTTCCCAATATGACGAATAGAAAGAGAAAGATACAAGAACGTAATGTTCAAATACAATCTTTGAATGATGAACAGACGAAGGGTGAAGTAATAGAAATTCTGAGTTCGGGGATCCAGTCATCCGTTATGCGAGAATGGTTTGACAAAGGAGATCTAGTGTCCAAGAACGTAATGTTCAAATACAATCTGATTGCTCTGATTGGTCAGACCCGTCAACAAAGTGATTGGTCGAGCTTCACATGACACATGGCTATAAACACATTATAAACACATATCGATGACATAATGTATTCAAAGGCGCCGCTACCTTCACACAGGGTGTGATTATTTTAATATACTAAAGTGTGACTTGGTAGTGTGCAAGCCATATGCAATAGTAGCAATCGTATTCACTGACATTCCATAATGAAACAGTAATTATCTCCGCTAGGCTGCCAGAGCAGGGGGGCGGAGATTATGTTTTCGCCCCTGTCCGTATGTGTTTGTCTGTGTGTCCGTACGTGTACAGCTAATTTTGGAAACTGCCTGGGTGATGATCAGCATCACCGTTGCATGCACACTCACAGTAGACCAAGGAAGACGTCCCAAATCTTTCAAATCAACCTCATGGTGTTGATATAACAGGCTGCTTTGTTTTGGCCTCTAACTCTTGAACAAAATAAATTCCTTGGATCAGCGGACCACCCAGACTATAGTGGAGATCTGCTCTCTGAGGAATGCTCCTTTTCAGTTACTTTGCTTCATCTAATTATTCTGCTCCGCACCCACATAACAATTTAACCAC